>NC_142546.1:22290833-22615000 GCF_056151865.1 Erythranthe guttata
CTCCTCTCAATTCTATGTGTGCAGCATCTTTACAAGTCGTTTCAAGAAGAACAAGGTTTTTTCCAGTTTGCCACTGCTCTAACGTCAAAGGATCTTGAGGAAATACAGAAATTTCTTGAAGATGCTGTTAATTCTAGGTAATAAGACTTACTTTCAAGCTTTACCTGATCTACTAAATTTGTTGATTTTTTTTAACTTAATGACTCAGTCGAGAAAGCTGCTAAGTCATGTAAAGAATTTTCATATTCTTTATTAACTCGTTTGCTTTCTGTTTACCAGCTCTGAGGGGTTGATCATCAAAACATTGAACAAAGATGCAACTTACGAGCCTTCAAAACGGTCCAATAACTGGCTCAAATTGAAAAAGGATTATATGGAAAGGTAATCCCTTAACCTCCATAACTGGTTTATAGTAATAAATATTGCTTCAGCTCAATGCAAGGTTGTACTAATGTTTTATTATATGCAGTATTGGCGATTCACTAGATTTGGTTCCGATTGCCGCGTTTCATGGCAAGGGGAAACGAACTGGTGAGTCATTAACTAATGTTTTATTCAGATTATTGATATGTGACAGAGCAGTGTCGATGGTTTCTGTTGCTTGTAATTACCGACACTTGTTTAAGGTTGAGGCTTTCTCTTTGTGTAACTGTCCAAACTCAAGTTGCGATTTTGTTTACTGTCTGTAGGTGTTTATGGTACCTTTCTGCTTGCTTGTTATGATAGCGATAAAGAGGAATTTCAGAGCATATGTAAAATTGGTAAAGTTTACTCCTTGATATAAGTTGCGATTCCCCTGTAAAAAACTCGTTTACATATTCATATTTTTATGTATTTTAAGCAATGTGGGAACTTTTGGTTTTTATTAGGAACTGGATTTTCTGAAGTAATGCTTGAAGAACGTTCCACCAGTCTTCGCTCTAAAGTTATTCCCAAGCCAAAGGTTGGATTAAAATCTTTTTTTTTCTTTTTTTTTTTTTGGAATGTGTGTTTTCCTATGGAATTCTCGATCTTCACATTTCTTTATCATACATGCTGTGTCCAGTCATATTACAGGTACGCTGAGACAACCAGTCCAGATGTATGGTTTGAACCAACCGAGGTAGCATATCTTCATCTTTTATTTATAGATGGTTTCTAGATTTGGTTTCCGGCGTTTTTGTTTATTGTTCGTTTTCTTTTTACAGTACATTTTTTGTAACTTGTTATTTTTCTCTAGAAAAGGTCGTATGTATAATTCCATCAGTTGATGTGTATTAATATCTAACCATCCTACTCATGTTTGTCGTATTGTCTTTTAGGTCTGGGAGGTCAAAGCTGCTGATCTTACGATTAGCCCTGTTCACCGTGCTGCTATTGGTATTGTGGATCCTAACAAGGTACTACTTAATTCTCTTAAGAGTACAAACATGCTTATTCACTTTTAGTGTGGTGATAACGATTATATTTGTGTCGGAAATCTAGTCTCGAGTGAACTTGGACTGAGGCAATGGGCCCTTTGGAAGTTAATAATTTTTAATAATTTGTTGAATTCATTCCACATATAGATGCTTTTCATACTCTGAATTTATTTCCTCCCTTAACCTCCGCAAATCCAGTCCAAACAAGCGAATTTCTTTTAAATGAGGGTTTCTGTTTCGTTTAATGTGGTATGGTCGTAATACTCGATAAAGTTGGGGATAAATCAATCTCTGAGTTTAGGAGTCTCATAAATACCTAACATTTTCATCTTGTTTGTTCTATCTTTACAAAGGGAATTTCACTGCGATTTCCACGACTACTTCGTGTTCGTGAAGATAAGAATCCCGAGCAGGCCTCTACATCTGATATGGTAAACTAATCACTCTCGTCCAATCTGTTTATATATATATATATATATATATATATATATATATATATATATATATATATATATATATATATATATATATATATATATATATATATATATATATATATATATATATATATATATACTTTTTTTTTTGAAGTTGTTTGACATTATTTAATTGGAGCGATTCTTTGATAAATTCAGGTTGCGGATATGTACAAAGCGCAAAGTCACAATCAAAGAGACAATGAAGATCAAAACGAGGATGATTGATATCAACAAGAGAATACCTCTCTTTCTGCTTATCTTTGGAATCTATTCACTTGTACATATCTATTGATTGTTGCTCACTTAAGTAAGTTGCTTCTTTTCGGAATATGTTTCGATCTTGACCTAAACAAAGTTAATATTATTCTTTATTTTTTCTCATAGGGGTTTTTGGAGTTTTTCCTTGCCCTGATTATGCTTTTCATCGTTTGTCTGATCTGATAGGATAGCAATTTGGATTGATTGGCAGACACGGTGATTCTTGCAGGCAGATTCAGGTGTTAGACTGGTAAGACTATCAATTATTGCGAGACATAATCTGTAGTTAAATTTAATGTGAATTGTCTTGAAAACGAACGAAGATTTCTCTAATCAAATGTATTTACCCAAATGATTTCCGTTCATTTGGCTGTCAATTTTCCTACTGTACGGAATTTTCCTTCACAAAGAAAATATTATGCAGAATATACTTTCATGCATGCCTGTACTCGACTACATTTTGAACATTTTTTTGTCAATGGAAAAGATGAGAAAAATAGCACAACGAGATGTGCGGTGGGTGTATATATAGCTGTATATACGGTCGATGGATCACAGTTATTCATGGAAAATGCATTTGTGAGTAAGTTTGTGTTGACAAAGTTTAGAGAAATTTGGCCAAGGAGCCATGTGCCTGAATAAAATTAGATGTTGACAGTATGTTGATAGCTTCTTCTTCAAAAAATAAAAATAATAAATAATGAATAAATAAAGAAAAAGGAAAAGGAAAAGAAAGAAAATATGTTGATAGAAACTGGAAAAAAGATAATTTGGTAGGTGGTGGGGGCATGTTGATTTTGCCGTGTGGACCAGCATAAATATTTTTTTCTTTGTCTTGGTCCCCTTAATTCTAACAAAAGTCTTTTTACTCCTAAATTCTAACCAATCTTTGCTATGTAAGATCTCTCTCTCTTGAAAGCTTCACTCGTGCATTTTGTAATTTAGATTTTACGACGTAAGCCGATGGTTTATTCCATGTGTGAAATGCACGGGGTAGATCTTTACGAACAACCTGTTTCGAAACAGTACGCCAACCTCTACAAAGTGATAAAGAAATCAGAGCATAATTGTATTTGATTTATGATTGATTTGAGTTTTATTACACCGAGTGTAAGCATAAACTTTTAGTGTTATTTGAAACTCAATCTTTTTGCTTAGGTTGAAAGATCATAATAGCAATAATTAAAGAATGAAATAGGGTAATAAAAAAATAGTGGGGCAGATAGTAGATAAGAAAGTAAAACTAGTGTAACAAAAAAACAAATGATTAAAGAGGCATCATTACAACTTAAAAATAATAATTAGACAAACGGGTCTCAATTAAGAGATCCCAATTCTGATTTGTGGGTACCCAGTCGACCCGGCCCGGCCCGGCCCGTTCACACCTTCTGCTGCTTCTTGCCCCCCCCCCCCCCCCCCCCCCCCCACACACACACACACAGTTATCACAGATCACAAAGTTGCCTATACTACCATTGAAGATTTCATGTTTCATGTATATATATATATATATATATATATATATATATATATATATATATATATATATATATATATATATATAAAATAAAAGAAGGAAAATGTATCCCTTTAAAAATGGTGATTGATCACCTGGTAGAGAGAGAAAGTAAAAAAGGAAGGAAGCCATTAATAAAGTAAGAAACTGCCTGAATTTGGTCAAAAGATTGGATCTTTACTCTTCCAATAATAAAATCAAAAGCACTGTACAAAAATCTGCAGTTCCCGCCTTTTGTTAATTAATTGCAGAAGCTGAATAATTACGATGAACGCATTGCCAAAAAGCATGATGTTCATCGGAGAAGAATCTTTCGGTGTTTGGACTGATCGATGGAGGAATCGGATCTTTCGAAAAGATCCCTTTTCCTGTTATTTATTCTACCGCAATTGTTTGGGTCTTGGTTGATGGGGTGGTGGGTGTGCAGAAGAGGTGGCGGCGGTGGTGGTGCAATGAGCAGCGGCGGCGGCGGAATCTGATATGGGTCGAGCGGCGGTGGAGGGTGGCGCCACTGCGGCAACGGGCCGGCGAGGAGGAGTGTCTGCAGAAGCGGCCCTGCTTTCATGACCGCTTGCAGAAACTTACCCTTCTCCGGCAGCGGCCTGTCCATCACTACAGGCAACTCCGGCGGCGGCGGCGGAAGGTGGTGGTGGTGGGGTGGTGACGAAACAATGCTTTCTTCACAATCTGAGGAAGATAAGTCAATCCCTCTTCTGGGATCGTCGTCTTCAATGGTTGAAACCCCAGAATTGGGAGTTCTCTGCTGCTGCTGAAGCTGCTTTTGGAGAAGTAGCTTTTCGAAAAGCACTTTTTGGCACTTTTCTTGAGCTTCATTCCTCTCTTGAATAGCTAAGCTGAGAAGCTGCTGGAGCTGAGTAATTTGCTCGTCTCTCAATTTGAGTTCATCTTGTGCCTTCACTCTCGTTTCTTCGAGCTCCATTGTTAGCAGAAGCGTCTGCCTCAGTTCTTCATCCATACTCTGTTTTTAAACAATTAATTAATTAATTAAACACAGATTACTCATTAATCAATCAAGAAAACCAAAACCCAGATAAAAAAAAAATGTTACCTTATCTTGGTGGGAATAAGTCCAATTAAGAAGAAGGCTTGTCTGATTATCCATGCTAGCTCGCTCCCCTTTCTTATTACAAGATTGAAAAAGGTGACTCAGAGGGAATGAGTCAGTGGTTTCTCTGCTCCTTATATGGACCAAACTTTTGCTACTGTTTTTCTTTACTCCCAAAACAATGTGCCCCTTTAATTAATTAATTTGATTTATTTTAAAAAAAAATTAGGGGTGGGGTTGGACTAAATGAGAAAAAGACAAGAGGGTCACTGCTAAACACAAGACTTATTGTGTGATAGATACATACATATATCAAATTCTAAATCTGACTCAAATACTGAAAAGAGTTTTCTGAGTCTGAGTGAGTCCGAGTTTTGGTGATCTTTTACATATCAGCGAAAAATGCGGGAGTAAAGACAAACTCTGATTCGCTCATGGCATTTGTAATATCCCATTTTCCAATTTTATGCATTCCTATTTTTTTATGCGATTGCTTGAAAATACACTCGACTGGTTATTAGTCGCTGATCTGCACATAATTAAACACACCAATGCCGGATGTAGCATTTCAATGACCGACCGTCGAATGTTGATTAACAATTATTTGATTTCGGGCCTATACTTTAGTTATGCTCGTGTCACAATGCCATATTATTGAAGTGATGAATGCATAATTGTATTAAATTTATTAACTAATCAAAGGTTAGAATCTATTTCTTGAAGCTTTTGTAGTTGTTTTGTCATGATTATTATATTAAACTAGATGGACAAAATACAAATTACAACAAATGCTTATCCAACAGAAAAATGCTTATCTACCTTTATAGATTATAGATTATAGATGAATAACTTTCTGCGCAGTAGTTTGTAAAAATTACATCCATCTCCCTGGGTTAAGACACTTTGGCAAAGTAACACCTAATTATTTCAGAATTTTGCAAAGAAGCCCCTAAGAGTTTTATACTTGGAGTGAATTACTAGTTACTAATGTTAAAATAGGAAAAAAATGAATTTAATCCAGTAAAAATCTAAAGTAACAAATAATATGAAATAAAAATATTTTACAAAAATGACAGTTAATTACTTAATTTAGAACAAATGGAGTCATTTCCTATTTAATTTGAAGTAAACTAAGCTTGACTAGTTACCGAGTTAAAAAATACAAAAATAAAAGACTTAACTTGACCATTTTTACCTTGAGATTAGTGTGCACTAATCATGAGATTGGTTATCTCTAATCACTCTTTGGAGGAATGTCGTAGACAACTAATCCCAATTATATCATATAGTTAAATGGAGCCGTAATGGGGATTAGGGCTCCCACAGAACCTAACCAAACATTAGTTAGGATTATCAACTCTAGTGTAGAACTTCAAGAAACTTTTTGATTATTTATTTAATTACAATTAAATCGAGCACAATAATATATAATCAGAAATGGGCTCGAGAAATTCCCACCTAATTTTACTATAAAGTAAGTGAGACAGTCGTAAAGTCCAATGTGTGTGTATGGATTGACTTTTGCTTTAAGGCAGTATCACAATATCACAACATGAATTTAAATAGAACTAATTGTCAACGAAAATGGCATTTTTTAGACTTGAGAAAAAGAAAAATGCATGAATTTAAATAATTTCTGAGATATTAATGACTGGTCTATGAGATGTTACACCGGACTGTTTTGAACCTTAAATCTATATAAATAACTAGTCACTAACATATATATACATGGGTGCGTGTGTTATTATGTGTACATCAATGGTTCAGAATCACCCAATATATTTCATCAGGTGTAGCATCTACAAAATTTTCCCATTATGGGCCGTAAGCCCAATTGCAAATGAACCCAAAATGAAATTGTAAAATCATTAAAAGCCCGAAAAAACATTTGTAGAGTACAAAGGTCCCATTATAGCCCAAGTTGGTCATCCGATCCAAAATGAAATATTTTTTTGCAAATGCATAAAATTGCTTATTTCAATTAAATGAAAACCCTCTTTAATAAAAGGGATTATTAGCAAGACCCCCCTCATCTAGTAAATGTAGTTAAGAAAACCCCCTCCCAAAAATAATTTGAGAAAACCCCCTTGGTTAGTATTCCACCAAATATTATTTTTATAATTCCAAATCTACCCTTAATTGTCAATATACTATTTTGAAACCCTAATTTCTCTTTCTCAAATTCACCTAGCGTCGTCGCCGGGGCAGAAAATCGTCAGCCCGCTCTCCACGTTGGTCTCGAACGTCTGTTCGCCCGGATTAGCCAGTAGCGTCTCGGCGAACACTTTGCAGCCGTGAGCCGACATCAGAGCCGTGGTGTTCGTCTGGCTCAGCCCCGGAGCCGGCGCCTCGGCTTCGGGAGAAGGCAGGATGGACGAGATCTGAATTACGGAGATGTTGTAAGGAATGGCTTCGACGGTTTTGACGAAAGTGGCTGAAACGCCGCCGCCGCTGTCCTGCGGGGAGAAACCGACCTTGCCGCCCTTCAGATCTGTGATGTTAACGAAGCCTGCGGATCCGGTGGCTTCGCCGGTGGCCTGGTACATGGTGGCGGCGAGGGCGGTGCCGGTTCAAATTTCTCTGTTCATGAGTGATGGTAATGATGGTTGTGGCAGCGGTTTTGAGTGGAGGATTGCTATGAGTTTGTTGGTGGCGGCGTTTTTGGGTGGAGGAATGCGATGGGTCTGCTGGCGGCGGCGGTTTTGGGTGGAAGATTCCGATGGGTTTGCTGAATTCGCGCAGAAAAAGAAATTCGCGCAGGCAGGGCCTTAATCGACTACGTGTGTTTAATCGACTATGTTCAATAGTCGATTAAGGCTTAATCGACTATGTTCAGTAGTCGATTAAGGTTAACCAACTCCAGTTGTTAAATTTTTTTTTTTTTTTTTTTTTTTTGTTTATTGATTCCAATGTATAAATCAATTGCAATGTTTGTATATTTTTTTTAAATATAGTTGATTTTGCATTTTTTTTTAATTATGATTTGTTATTTTTAATAGCTAAAATTTTAATCGACTATGCATTAATAAACCTGATAGAGAAAAAAATTAAAAAAACCAAAAAAAATTTAAAAACAAAATTAGAAACAAAAAAAAATTAAAAAATTAAAGATTTTCCTTAATCGACTATGAAGCATAGTCGAATTAAAACTAATCGACTATGCTTCGTAGTCGATTAAAAAAACGGAAAAGAAAAAAAAAGAAAAAATCCTAGAGCGCTGACCTAGTGATGAGGTGGCGGGCGGGGGTAAAGCTGGAAAATATAATAGCTGAAAATGGGTGTGGACTTTTATATTTTGGGCCTCCCTCCCTCAATTAAAAAAAGTAGTGAGGGGGTTTTCTCAAAGAGCCCCTTAATAAAATAGAAAAAAACATGAAAATTTTACCATAGTGGCAAAAAAAAGTTAAAAAATTAATTCTAATTATGTTACTATATATTCTAAGAAAGAACACTTTAATAATGAAAAGCTAATAGGGCTCTAATTAGAACCAAAAACCACAAAAGACGAACTTTCGACATAAGTAAGGTCGTCTCGCAAACTCAAAATTTCATCCAAAATATTAAATCTGCACAATTTTTCTTCTATATTTCTACATCTCCCATAGCGCGCATGCAGCCAATTAATGACCCAAACGAGTATTATTATATGTTACGCATTGATCTATATTATATCTACCTCTCGTTTCACCGAACACGAGTTCTCGAGGAAGACATCGGTAAGAACCTTCTTAGTCCGCAAAGTAGCATTCAACAGCTTCAAAGCCTATGAAGCAGAAAATAAAAATTAGTAAGTAGAAGATCATTCTTGAAAAAAATATAAAAAATAAATAAAATACCTCATCCATGCCAATATCAACAATCTTTTCCTCCAATTGATCACTAAATTGGTTAATATGATGTTTACGGAGCAACGCAATGCTAGACATCGTAGACAAGGGCGTAACGGTCAAATCATCCATCACCATGTAAGTAACCATATCCTTGAAAATTAATCCTGCATTGCGCATCTCTTTATACTTGCAACACAAGAAAAGTTTCTTCTTGCAGCTCGGACAAGTTGCGTTCCGGTCTTTTGAAGCAAAACTCGAACCTACGGAGCACTTGGAGATTTTGTTACCGACGCCAAGCAGAGGAACGTTAACGGGGGGCACTGGTTTCAGAGTAGAATCTTTGGTCCCGGTATATTGCATGTAGGAATCGTTAAGATTCTCCATGCTTTCGTACAGGTTCGTTAGCGAGCCGAAGGTGTCTCGTTTTCGCAGAAGACTTACGATTGTGGCTAACGGCAGAGAGAGAATCTGAAACAGGAAGTCTGCGAATTCTTTGCCGGCTTCTGCGTACAGCACTCTCTTGCCTTTGGTGTCAATCAACAGTTTCAATCTGGTCGTCGCTTTGGATTCTTCTTCTGCTGCTGCTGCTGCGGCCATGGTAATTAGGTTTAGGGTTTTCTGTTATGAGTTATTAATGCACGTACGTAGCTATCTATTTGAGAGATTATCTTTATATATATAAAAGTTAGGCTATCTAAGAAACCCTATGAAAGTGAGG
This sequence comes from Erythranthe guttata, assembly GCF_056151865.1. NCBI lineage: Eukaryota > Viridiplantae > Streptophyta > Magnoliopsida > Lamiales > Phrymaceae > Erythranthe > Erythranthe guttata. Next base: position 22,300,101 of record NC_142546.1, read on the forward strand.
TTATCTAAGAAACCCTAATGGCATGTTTGTAATTTTTTAAATATATATACCATATAAAGTTTGGACAAAATAAACTAAATAGATAAATTACAATTAGTACCTTGTGAAATACGGAATTATATTGCTGAAAGATCCTCTGAAATATTAAACAGCAAAGAAGTTCACTGCACACGAACTGACTTAATGACTATCCATGGACCAACAAGAAAATGACATAAATACCCTCAGGTTTCTTTTAGAAATTAGAAAAGCATATTTTAATTATTTTATTTTGCTTAAACTTAGTTGATTATTATATCCCAATTATTATCCAAATATTTTGCAATCCTTTTCTCCTTTTTTAATATATTTTAAAATACATATGTTTTACAAACTAGAAAATATTCTACATAATTTAGATGATTCCATTAAATTTGACACCGTAAGTGTGAACGTGTAAGAAAATTTATAGTTGATGGGTGGTTGTAATTACCCAAACATGAATGATTTTTTCGTAATTTTACCTTATCTCATATGGTCGACCGTAATTTAACCTTTAAATAATCTTAATTACCTACTATTGAGCACATGAAAGCGTGAAACACTGAGAAAAAAAAAAGTCTATTAGCCGTAGAATCCAGATTCTTGATTCCAATAAAAGAATTAATTCCAAAAAAATCAAAATGTTATAATTCTAACTCTAACATACTTATTTAAACTAGTGAAAGAAGCCCAAAGTTCCGCTTAACAGCCGGATAACGCTCCGGCTACGTATACTTCGCATCGATTACGTTTGTTCGAATTAGTAGTTGTGCAATTGAGGAAGACATCAGTAAGAACATTATTAGTATGCAAAGAAGCACTCAACAGCTTCACAGCCTGTGTAAAAAGAAAAAAAGGAAAAAAAAGAAATACACACATACATAGTATATATAAGTCAGTAGTTCAAAGATTCTTAATTGAAAGAACTAGCAATATAATATATACAATATACATACCTCATCCATGCCAAAATTGACGCGTTTTTCCTGTACGGAACTGAAATCCTTAACGTCGAGCTTATTAAGAAAAGAGATGCTCGAGATAGTGGACAAAGGCGTGACGACCAAATCATCCATCACCATGTAAGTCACCATATCCTTGACGAATCCGATTCCTTGGTCGTCGTCATAGAACGGAGGAGCCACGTAAATCATACTTGACGTCATTTTACTATAGCGGCACCCTGGGCAATATATGTCTGGGGAATCAGAAACATACACGGGGGGACACGTGGAGCACTTGTAGAATAATTTTGATGCAAGGGTGGCGGCCCGAGGAGGGCCCGGAGTTGGACCGGCGACTAGAGAAAGAGGGTCGTCCGGTTTCAAAAGGGCATCCTTCGTCTCGTTCGATTGCATGTAAGAGTTGTTGAGATTTTCAATGCTTTCGTACAGGTTTGTTAATGAGCCTATCCTTGCTTGTTTTTTCTGAAGGAGACTAAGAACTACTGCACCGACCGGTAGGGTTTGTATCTTGAAGAGGAAATCGACGAAATCTTTGCCTGCTTCCGCGAATAGGACTCTTTTGCTTTCTGTGTCTATCAACAGTTTCAACCTCATCACTACTTCGGTTTCTGCCTCGCCGACCATGGTTAGTTTTTCTTTAACTTGAGTACCGAGATTTAGGGATGATTATGACAATGTCTTTGAAGAGGAGGCCAGTTTTAAGGAATTAATAAGTACGTCTGTGTGTGGACAACTAAGGTAAAGAGTTACTGGTTGAGATGGAGTCTTACAAAGAAACAACTAGGGTTTTCTAGGGTTACAAGAAAAAAAGACAAAAAACTTGGTAACATAAATAAATTAATTTGTTTATACTATACTAGGATTTAAAGATTTCTTTTTACCCTAAATATTTCCTTCTTTATTTGGACATAATTAACCTATCGTCTTTTTCCATATATAATATAATAGGGTAAATTAGAACCATCCTGCTAAGGTAAAGTCAAATTACGAGAAAAAATCTTCCTGTTTGAGTAACTACAAACCCCACCCCCCTCCCCAATAGAGAACATTTCATTCCATCTAGTAAAGAGAAAAGTCCAACGACTATTAACAGAAAAAAAAGATGAAAAACAACACACTTTGCATCTGTGAGTATAATTGATCCTTAATCTCTTCAATTCGCTAATAAAATTACCATTTTAGACAAGTCGCGTTCGGGTCTTTAGAAGCAAAACTCGAACACACGGAGCACTTGTAGATAATGCTACCGACGCACAGCATAGGAAACGTTAACAACGGGCGCTAGTATCAGAATGGAATCTTTGGTCCCGTTATATTGCATGTAAGAATCGTTAAGATTCTCCATGCCTTCGTACAGGTTCGATAGCGAGCCGAAGGTGTCTTGTTTACGCAGAAGACTGACGACTGTGGCTAACGGCAGAAAGAGTATCTGAAACAGGAAGTTTGCCGTTGGTGTCAATCAACAGTTCCAATCTGGTCGTGACTTTGGATGCTATCTATTTATTTCAGAGATTATTATCCATTCACCAACCAGAAGTTGACATAAATACCCTCAGGGTTCTTTTAGCAATTAGAAAAGCATATTTTTAATTATTTTATTTTGGTTAAAGTATGTGCAGTTCCATAACATATTTGTTTTTAATTTTATAAATATTGTGTATTTCTTTATTTTGCATTTTTTTTCAAAATTATATCAGTTTTTATCCAACTAATATTTTACAATTTAAATTTCATGGAATGTTTCTCTCGCTTAGTGCAAAAATGCAGTTTCTGTTGCAACGCAATCTGATATTACAAACCAAGAGACATATCTTATGATCATCTTGTTTCAAATTTCAAAATGTGGAGCCCGGATGGGGTAAAATTAGTACAAACTGGAGAATATTTTACATAATCTAAAAGGTTCCATTAAATTTGGCACCACAAGGGTGAACGTGTAATAACAAAATTTATCGTTGAGGTGCGATTATAATTACCCAAACATAAATGATTTTTTTTCGTAATTTGGCCTTACCTCAGAGGGTTGACAGTAATTTACCCTTCAAAATAATCTTAATAACCTAAGATTGAGCACATGAAAGCGTGAAACAGAGAAAAAAAAAATATATTAGTCCCTTAACAGAGAAAAACTAGAGAATATTCCATATAATTCTAACTATAACATACTTATTTAAACTAGTAAAAGAAGACCAAAGTTCCACTTAACAGCCGAATAACGATCCTGCTACGTATACTTCGCATCGATTAATTTTCCCTAGATCGCCTGTGTGTTACCTTTCTTTGAAGTACTAGTTGTGCCATTGAGGAAGACATCAGTAAGAACATTATTAGTATGCAAAGAAGCACTCAACAGCTTCACAGCCCGTGTAAAGAGAAAAAGAGAAAAAAAGAAAAATATATATATATAAATTAGTATAAGTTCAAAGATTCATCATTGAAAGAACTAGCAATATAATATATACATATATTTATATATATATACACCTCATCCATGCCAAAATCGACGCGTTTTTCCCGTACGGTACTGAAATTCTTAACGTCGAGCTTATTAAGAAAAGTGATGCTTGAAATAGTGGACAAAGGCATGACGACCAAATCATCCATCACCATGTAATTCACCATGTAATTCACCACGTAAGTCACACTTGACGTCATTCGACGATAGCAATTTGGACAATGTATGTCTGGGGAATCAGAAACATATAAGGGGGGACACGTGGAGCACTTGTAGAATATTTTTGATGCTTCAGCATTATTACGGGTGGCGACTAGAGAAAGAGGGGCCGGTTTCAAAAGGGCATCCTTCGACCCGTTCCATTGCATGTATTTTTTGAGATTTTCAATGCTTTCATACAGGTTTGTTAATGAGCCTACCCTTGCTTGTTTTTTTCTGCAGGAGACTAACAACTACTGTACCGACCGGTAGGGTTTGTATCTTGAAGAGGAAATCGACAAAATCTTTGCCCGCTTCGGCGAATAGGACTCTTTTGCTTTCTGTGTCTATCAACAGTTTCAAGTTCATCCTCACTTGGGTTTGACCTGCCTCGCCGAGCATGGTTAGTTTTTTTTTTTTTTTTTTTTTTTTTTAACTTCAGTACCGAGATTTAGGGTTTATGACAATGTCTTTGAAGAAGAGGCGAGTCTTACAAATAGCTAGACAACTAGGGTTTTCTAGGGCTACAAGAAAAAAATTAAAGACAATACATATATATTCTTGCCATTGTTTTCATCATTCTAAAAATTGAATTAGATTTACAAATCTAAAACTTGGTAACATAAATAAAGGGGCAACTATTTCAAATACTAACTTTTGCTTACTTGAATACTACCAAGTTTAAAACCAAAATTGAGTACATATTTATCAGTTTTTTCTTACTTTAATACCAAAATAAAAAGAAAATTACAAAAACACCCTTTCATACAAAATATCAATTATATCAAATTTTATTAGAAATTACCTATTCAAAAACCAAATAAAAAAAAAGAAAAAAAACCCTTTGTTGTAAAAAAAAAACCTCCACCATTTCTTCTCCTCTCCAACCCTCACCGCCGCCGCCGCCGACGCCGCCGCCGCCGAACGCCACCGTGTACGTGCTCGTAACTGCCGCGACAACCCAATTAAACCCTATCTTTTTCATCTTCTTAAATCCTCCAAAACATCTCCAAATTCAAAAAATCAAAACCTCACAAAACTTATAAAATGGAGTTATAAGACAATAATATGGTAGTATATGTGGAAAGAGAAGCCATTAAGGTAAGTATCGATGTCTTTTTTGAGCTTCGAAGTCGATTTTAAAGTTTTTTTTTTGAAACCCGTCGGCAATTTTCGACACATACAGGTCGATTTTTTTGTCAATTTTCGACACCAACGTGTCGAAAAAAAAAAAATCGACACATACCTGTCGAAAATTCTCCCAATTTCGACAGGTATGTGTCGAAAAACACTATTGGTAAAAAAAAAAAAAAAAAAAAAATTTTTTTTTTTTACCAACAGTGTTTTTTCGACACATACCTGTCGAAATTTGGAGAATTTTCGACAGGTATGTGTCGAAATTTGTTTTGTTTTTTTTTTTTTTCCGACACGTTGGTGTCGAAAATTGACCAAAAAATCGACCTGTATGTGTCGAAAATTGCCGGCGGGTTTCAAAAAAAAACTTCAAAATCGACTTCGAAGCTCAAAAAAGACATCGATACTTACCTTAATGTGTTCTTCTTTCATATATACTACCATATTATTGTCTTATAACTCAATTTTATAAGTTTTGTGAGGTTTTAATTTCTTTAGTTTTGAAATTTTTTAGAAGGGTTTGTGCGAGATTTTTTAGAAGGGTTTGTTGTGAGGAAGATTTTTAGAAGGGTTTTTGGGGAGGGAGAAGAAGGAGATGGAGGAGGTGAGGGGTTTGTGAGTAAGGAGGGAAATGGTTTTTTTGAGTTTTTGATTATTTGGTATTTAAGAAAGAAAAATAATATTTGTAATATTTTTTTTGGTTTTAATTTCATTAAGGGTATTAAAGTAATTTACAATTAATTATTTATTTTTTATTTTTTTGGTATTCAAGTAAGCAAAAGTTGGGATTTGAAATAGTGATCCCCATAAATAAATTAATTATTTCATACTATACAAGGATTTAAAGATTTCCTTTTACCCTAAACATTTCCTTCTTTATTTGGACATAAATAACCTATCGTTTTTTTTCTTCATATATAATAATATATAATAGGGTACATTATACGGCAATCCTCGTGAGATAATGTTAAACTATGAAAAAAAATCTCACCCTTATGGTATTAAATTCAACATAATCTTCTAGTTGCCGTGAAATATTCTCTAGTTTGTACTTGTTTATTGTTTTATGCGAAAATACAATTTCTGATGCACCACAATTTGATATTTACAAGCGAAAAAACACATCTTATGATCATCTTGTTTCCAAGTGAAATATTCTCTAGTTTGTACTTGTTTCTTGTTTTATGCGAAAATACAATTTCTGATGCACCACAATTTGATATTTACAAGCGAAAAAACACATCTTATGATCATCTTGTTTCCAAGTGAAATATTCTCTAGTTTGTACTTGTTTCTTGTTTTATGCGAAAATACAATTTCTGATGCACCACAATTTGATATTTACAAGCGAAAAAATACATCTTATGATCATCTTGTTTCAAAATGTGGAGCTCGAATTGGGTAAAACAGGTAAAAACTGGAGAATATTCCACATAGTATAAAATATTCTACTAAATTTGACACCACAATGATGAATGTGTAAGAAGATTCCGTTGTTAAGGGGTGGTTGTAATTACCCAATTAAACATGAGAGATTTTTTTTTCATAATTAGATTTAACCTCAAGGGGTGGCCGGAATTTACCCAATATAATAAGCAGAGCCGGTCCGGTCCTGGATTTTAAAAATAAATCATATGGACTTTTTGTCTCTCACGAAAATAAACAAATTAATTAATTAATGTTTGCAGTTTGAGGTGTTCCGGACCAAAGAAAAGCTATATATCCACTTCACACAGATCATGGCTAGCATCAATTAGTCCATGTCGGAGAAGTGTGTCACTACTACATGTGTATCTCTAGTCTGAGGGCCCCACAAAACCCTAATTGCCACATTCGATCGACTTGGCGATGAAAAAAAAATCATCTCAAGGGCAAGGAAATTCAATGACGAAGAATTATCACTTGCGATAAATTCATCTCAAGGACAAGGAAATTCGATGACGACGGGAGTTATCACGGACGATAATTTTTGGCGGAAAAATTTACGCGTAGTCGCATTTTGGTTGAAGTAGATTTTCTAGGGGAAGAGCATCTAGTGGCATCAGTCAGTGAGCTATTGTTAGCTCACAGGAAATATATACCAACAATCATGGGTTTAGGGTTTTTATTTATTTATTTATTTCATCAATGAATTAATTCCAAGAACAATAAACAGTTAATCCTCCAGAAAATTAGAAATAAGATCCTCTAAATAAGTTTATTAAACTAGAAAATGTTAGAATTACTTACTAATTAACACTAGTAAGAAAAGATCAAAAATTCTACTAAAACTGTAAAACCTAACTAAAAAGAGAAGTCCAACTATGACCAGAAAAAAGGATGAAAAACCAAACTTTTTGATCACATCTGTGAGTTCTTGATCCTTAATCTCTCCATTCGCTAATGAAATTACCATTTTGCCCACCTAACCACGGTTAAGTTTCTCTCTTACATGCACGTTCTAGAAGTAGTACTTGTGCAATTAAGGAAGACACTGGTAAGAACATTATTAGTACGCAAGGAAGCACTCAACAGCTTCACAGCCTGCAAAACACACACACACACACACAGAAACACGTAGTGGCTTAGTAGTAATTAAAAGATTCTTTGTAAGAAAATGTAGCTAAGCTGTAAGTAAATACCTCATCCAAGCCAAACTCGACAACTTTTTCCTCCACGGCACTGATATCCGTAAGATCAAATTTATGGAGCAAAGCGAAGCTCGACGTAGTCGACAACGGCGCGACAACCAAGTCATCCATCACCATGTAAGTCACCATATCCTTAACGAACCCAGTTTCATCAGGCGGCGGAGGGGGGCCCACGTAAGATATCGTCATCTGCTCCATTTCCACCTTGCAGTCGGGACAAAACGTGCCCGGCTCTACAGAGGCGTATAGGTAACATGATTCGCATACGTAGGGTTTTCTTGCTTCGTCGTCGCGGCGGGGAACAATCGAACCTGGCACGATGAAGAGGGGCACCGGTTTCAAAAGGGATAACTTCTTCTCGTGTGACTGCATGTAAGAATTGTTGAGATTCTTGATGCCGTCGTATAGATTTGGTAGTGAGCCCATGTCTACTTGGTTTCTGAGAAGACTGACGAGTGTGGCTACAGGGAGTGAGAGAATCTGAAACAGGAAATCGACGAAATTCTTATCTGCTTCGGCGAAGAGGACTCTTTTGCCGTTGGTGTCTATCAACAGCTTCAACGTCATCGTTTTGGGTTCTGCGGCCATTGTTAGGGTTTCGTTAATTTCTTGATTTTGGGGATTATGAGAAGAAAATATTGGCTCAGTTAATTTAGGGTTTATAATTATAGCCCAGTTTGTTTTTTCTATTTTATCGTGTATGGGTAATATTTTATTATTTTCTAGGTCCTAAAACTGGCCCAATATTATCAAGGGCTAAAAAATTGCTTAAAATTATTCAATGTAACATGTATGTATTAATTTTAGAAAAGTCCAGATCTAGTAGAAACCAGATTCTTGGTTTCAAAATAATATCTATGTAGCACGGACACGGAAATAGAGATACGGAAAATGAGCACGAAAAACTGGCATGTCCGAAAAATGAGGATACGAAAACTTGGGGGAACGGGCCGGGGAAAACGTATAAATATTAAAGGGTAAATTACGCCCACACTCCTGAGGTATGTTTAAATAATTTTAAAGTCCCTGTCGTATTGATAATTACACTCACCCCCTGAAACATAGTTAGAAACTCTAATGGGATAATACATTGTATACGTTATTTCGATCATGGTTATCGGATCGTAAAAATATCTCGTATCGTTTTGCTCCACGTCTCGTATCGTATCGTTATCGTATCGTATCGTAAGATATTTAACCAACTATTAAAATAGTAAAAAATATATATCTACATTATAAACATATTATAAATATGTAAAATTTAATATAACTACTTATTTCAAAATAGGTATAAATTCAAGTTTCAACATCATACTATAAAATATAACAAAAAACATATATGTTCATCAAATAGCATCATCTAAGAGGGTGTTTGGCTAGGCTTATAAGATTTTAAAACGAACTTATAAGATGTGTAAGAGCTATTCCAGTGTGTTAGGTAATTTTTTTCAAAAGATCTTAAAAAATCAAAATATTATATGCTACTGGAGCGCAAATAAGATTTTTTTATTTTTTTAAATACCTTTACCCCACCTATTTATTTAAGATCTTATAATGAGTAAAATAACTTGTAAGATCACTATCCCAACACTTGAAATAATTTTAAAAGTAAGACGTAACAACTTATCAGCTCTTAAAACAGTTTATCAGATGTAAATAAGCTTAGCCAAATTCTCCCTAAGTTCAAATCCGAATACCTAATTTCTAAAATATTCGATATCCCATAATTTTGAATATCAGTGTCACTCCTCATCTACCAATTTTAAGCAATTGCATTCATCATCATCAATCGCAAAATCCAGCAAAAAAACGCCTCGAATTGGTCTTGAATCGCAAGAATCTATAGCAATTGAATTAGGGTTGTAATATTGTGAGGATTGGTGAAGAAAATGAAGAGAAAAATGTGAATTAGGGTTGGGATATTAAAGAAATCTATTCTAAACCGTTTTTCAGAGCAGTTGACTGCATTTCTTGTTTTTTTTTCTTCGTTTTTTTCATTTTTTTAAATATCGTAAATATCGTATCGTATCGTGATACAACGATACGATACGATATCTCGCGATATTTAACGGTATTTATCAATAAGCGATACATAACCCGAGTTGTATCGTTTTGATTGGAACCATACCGTATCGCGATATATATCGCGGTATATCGCGAGATTAACTACCATGATTCCGATATGATTCTAACGAACTATTATTTTTAGCTAGTGGTGAAGCCAACATAGAGTTAGGGGTGACTTGACTCCCCCAACATTTTTTAAATCACCCATAGCTTATATAATTTTTCTCTTTATATTTCCATACAAATATATTCAAAATTAATATTATTATCAACGTAATTGATCAATGAATCATGTAATAAATTAGGGAAGTAAGAAATCTTCTATTCAAACATGTTTTTTATTTTTTTGAAATTATAAAATGACCCATAAGGTGCCATGAGGCCCATGACGCATAAAGAAGTTGAAATTTTCGTCATTAATAACAAAATCTAATTTTTTGTTTCAAAATATAAATATATTCAACGATTTGTGTATATGAAGGCCATCAACATGGTATCTGATTCAGACGACATCTTGTCTTCAATGAGAGAGGAAAGTGTTTGGAGATGTAAATATTAGATCAATTCCAAGAACAATAAGCCCAAAATCCTCAAGAAAATAGAAATAAAACCCTCCAAATAATTTTATTAAACAAAAATGTAAGAGCCACTTACACTAGTAATAGAAGATCAAAATCCATTAAAAGTGTAAAAACTAATTAAGCTAAAGAAGTCTATAACTAATACCAAAAACGACGAAACCAAACTTCTTGAAGGACCTTTGCCGAAACCAGTCTTCGAGTTCTTGATCATCCTTAATCCTGATCAATCGGCTCGATCACCTTACCACCGTTAAGTTTCACTCTTACATGCACGTTTCTTTGAAGTACTAGTTGTGCAATTGAGGAAGACATCGGTAAGAACATTGTGAGTATGCAAAGAAGCATTCAACAGCTTCACAGCCTGTGTAAAAAAATGAAAACAAATACACACACGCGCACAGTAATTAGTGGCCTACATAGGACATATAAATTAGCAGTCAAAGATATTCTTAATTTGGAAGGAAAATAAGACCGAATAATATAATCTAGTCGTAATATAAATTAAATATACCTCATCCATGCCAAAATTGACCACCTTCTCCTCCACGGCACTCATATCCTTAACATCAAGTTTAAGGAGCAAAGCGAAGCTCGACATCGTAGACAACGGCGTGACAGACAAATCATCCATCACCATGTAAGTAACCATATCCTTGACAAATCCAACTTCACCACACGAACTAGGACCCACAAAAGTTATGAGTTTGACCATTTCTTTCTTGCAGATCGGACAAACTGTTTTCAGGTCTACAGAAGCATACGAGTTATAATTACACGAGCAGGTGTAGATGTTTCTAGCAGCATATGGATTATGGTGAGGAACATTCGGACCAGCGGCGAGAGAGAGGGGCTTTGGTTTCAAAAGGGTATTCTTCGTTTGCTTTGATAGTATGTAAGAATCGTTAAGATTTTCGATGCTGTTGTATAGGTTTGCTAATGAGCCGATGTTACCCTGACTTTTCAAAAGACTAACAAGAGTGCCCACGGGCAGAGAGAGTATATGAAACAGGAAATCGACGAAGCCTTTGTTGACTTCCGCGTAGAGGACCCTTTTGCCTTGTGTGTCGATCAGCAGTTTCAAGCTCATCGATTTCGGTACGGCTGCTGCGGCCATGTTTAGGTTTTCTTTTGTGATTGTGATTTACAGAGGAAGATAGGGCGAAGAGGGTAAGGGTGTATATATAGATGGTTTGGACAAAGGGGAATCAAGACACACGTGCGCAAGTAGGAATTGTGTCTATTAGATTATTTATAGGAGAGGAGTACTTCTACATGAAGGGTTTTCCTAGGGTTACAAGAAAAGGACAAGTATTTTTGCCACTAATTAAAAAAAAAAGACCCTAAATTATTTTTATTTTGATGCAATTTGAATCTCAGAAAAACAACACACAACACGTAATATATATATTATTCCCTTAAATTGAAATAGTTGCTTCTATATTTCAGGAATCTAAAAAAGATAACAATCAAGAAATTAACAAATCCATAATCCTCAAGAAAATAGAAATAAAATCCTCTAAATAATTTTAATTAAACTAAAATGTTAGAATTACTTATATACACTTAAGCAAAGACTAAAAAAATCTATTAAATCTGTAAAAACTAATTAAAAAAAAAAAAAAAAAAAAACTCCAACTAATACCAAAAATAATGAAATCAAATTTTTTGAAGGACCTTTGCCAAATTAAACCCACCTCTGCTCACATTTGTGAGTTCTTGATCCTTCATCCATTTTCTGCTGCTTTGTATCAATTTAATTAACCACGGTTAAGTTTCTCTCTTACATGCACGTTTCTTTGAATTACTACTTGTGCAATTGAGGAACACATCGGTAAGAACATTATTTGTATATAAAGAAGCACTCAACAGCTTCACAGCCTATCAAAAAAAAAAAAAAAAACACACACACACACACACAGTAATTAGTGCCCTACATAGTATATATACATATAAACATAAATATACATACTTTGAAAGATTCTTTGCTATTATCAAAAAAACGAAAGATTCTTTGGTATAATTAAAAATACCTCATCCTTGCCAAAATTGACCACTTTTTCCTCAACTACACTCATATCCTTGACATCAAGTTTATGCAGAAGAGCGAAGCTCGACATAGTCGACAATGGCGTGACAGCCAAGTCATCCATCACCATGTAAGGAACCATATCCTTAACAAATCCGACTTCTTCAGAAACAGAAACACCCACAAAAGATAGAACTTGCCCCATTTTATAATTGCACCTCGGACAAGTTGTGTTTGGTTCAAGAGAAGCCTGTTGTTGACAGTAATTGCACGCGTAGCATTTTGTCGCAGCGGGTGCATTGTTGGCGGGGTGCAGAGGATTAAAACCCTGACTCGCGGAGAGAGAGTGGAGCATCGGCTTCAAAAGGGGATCTTTCGTCTGCTTCGATTTGAGAAGGTAAGATTCGTTGAGATTCTTCATGCTGTCGTACAGGTTCGCAAATGAGCCGGCGTTTACTTGGGGTTTGGGGAGACTGACGACGGTGCCCACCGGCAGAGAGAGTGACTGAAACAGGAAATCGACGAAATCTTTTCCGGCTTCTGCGTAGAGGACTCTTTTGCCTTTGGTGTCGATCAACAGTTTCAAGCTGATTACTTTCGATTCGGCTGCCGGCGCCATTTTTAGGTTTTCTTTCCTCAATTTGGGGATTTTGAGAATTAAAATGTTGATCAGAGAATTTGGTTGATGAGAGACTAGTTTAGGGTATATATAAGCTGCCCAGGGCCGAGCAGAGAAAGGGCCCACTTATTATTATTTTTTATAATAATAATAATAATAATTTTTTATTGCGTAAATGAATAATATTTTTGTAGGTCCCAAAAATGGACCGATCTTTTCAAGGGCCAAGAATTTGATTAAATTACCCGCAAGGGTGGCCTAGCGGTTGGAGCAAGGGAGCTTGGGTCAATTGACCCAAGTTCGAATCCCCTTGTCAACGGTCGCTAGGTCGAGCTTGTCACACATGGTTAGCCTAGTGTGGTTTACATCTCTCGTATGGTTTGCAAGCTATTATACGAGAGTGTAGGTTTACCCAGTGCACCTATATGGTTGGCTGCGGGTTCCTGCATTACCAAAAAAAAAAAAAAAAAAAAAAAAAAAAAAAAAGAATTTGATTAAATTTTTCAATGTATTAATTTTACAAGGTCCAACATTTTATTTATTTATTATATTCAAGAGGGATTTATTTTTTGTATATATCTTATTTTATTTCACATATTAAGTTCTATTTTTTTACAATATATAAATATTATTATTATTTTGCAAATTTACTTGAAAATAGAGATACTTTTCTACGCATAGAAATGTTTCTAGTACGAGGTGAGTACTTCTAAGGGTTTTCTAGGGTTAGAGCATCTCCAACATTGTAGGTTTTGGAGAGACAAAAGCTAAATTATAAATATTTTACCATCTCAAACCTACAAGACTTGCTCCAATGGATACCTATTATTTTGCATATTATATATAAGATATTAAATATATTAATTGTAAATATCTATTATAATCAAATAGTAAAAAGTAATAAAATATAATAGAATGCTAAAATATAGATGATATGGCTGAAGCAGGATAGTAAAAATTGAGCTGCTATATAGCACTGTTTATCAGCAGCTCAGCTATTATAGATACATCATTCCGATTGTTAGCATCTAACCTTGGAGATTCCGTTATAAGAAAAGAACAAAATTAATTTTTTGCCACTAAAAATACAAAAGATATCACTAAATGATAAATAGTTTGAATCGCTAGAAATTTTTAATTAGTTAAATCTAAAATTGTGTAATATAAAAGATAGCAACCAAGAAACTACCAATAATAATTGATAATTAACATACATTGATTGAATTGAAGCAAACAGGAGTTAAAGAGGTTTTACACAAAATAAATTAAACTAATAACCAATGAACAATCTAACTTCGTTAAAATAATGCACCAAGTGCCTTCACTGAACTGCTACCAACAAATTAAAAATCATTACAAATCCCAAATGAAAACGATCACAAATTCATCCAAGAGAGAGAGAGAGAGAGAGAGCATTCAATCCATGATCTCTACATCAGGTTCCCTTGGAGTTGCACAGTTAAGAAACACTTCAGTAAGAACCTTCTTCGTCTGCATAGAAGCATTCAACAACTTCACAGCCTATTTCAAAAACCAAAATATAATCCATATTAATTAATTATAATGCAAAAATAAGTAATAGATTCTTCGGAAGGAAAAAAAAAAAGTCGGGAAATTCGTATGTAAATACCTCATCCATGCCAAAGGTTACGACTTTTTCCTCCAAAGAACTCAATTCCTTAACATGAAACTTATGCAGCAAAGTAATGCTCGAAATAGTAGATAACGGTATAACCACCAAATCATCCATCACCATGTAAGTGATAACCCCCTTCACAAATCCAACTTCACAAGCATTCCTCTGTGGAGGTGCCACGTAGGACAAAGCTGTCGTCATTTTCAGACCACAATATGGACAGGATGCATTTGTGTCGTCCGAAACATAGTCGCTACAATCGCTGCACCTGTAGAATTTTCTCTCGGAGGATGCATCTTTTAGCGCAAGCAGAGGGACATCGGAACCGGAGACCGGAGCAACAGGTTTCAGAATAGCCTCTTTTGTCTGGTTTGGCTGTATGTACGTCTCGTTTAGGTTTTCGATGCTCTCGTACAGGTTTGCTAACGAGCCGATGTTTTCTTGCTTCTTGAGGAGATTGATGACTGTACCGACCGGTAAAGAGAGAATGTAGAAGAGGAAATCGACGAAGTCTTTTCCGGCCTCGGCGAAGAGGACTCTCTTGCTTTGGCTGTTGATCAAGAGCTTCAAACTCAGTGTTGATTCTGCCATGGTAGCTAGGTTTTCGAGATTTGGAGATGAGAGGCTAGGGTTTGTATATATTTATTGTGAAATTTGAAATGGTTTAAAATGTTAGGAATTTTAGAAGATAAGGATCGAGAAACTGAAAATGATAATGGATATTTACCAAAACGATATTTGGAATTACAATCCAAAACAAATCAAATCAAATATATTCATTCCATTTTTTTTTATTGTTTTGCGTGGTGTTACAACAATTGCGTCCTTGATACGGATTTCAATTCTAGATTTTTTTCATAAATACTTTAAAAAACTTATATATGTTGTAATACTGAAACTCAAACTGTAAATAACCAATAGAAATGCATAGTGAGAAGATAAAGCACATAAACCGCTCGGGAGTTATAGATAGGAGTTAGGAGGGAGTTACTAAAAGTCGGGGGACCCACTATCGGTTTTATATTTTAAATTGTAATTATAAGAGTTAAAATTTTTTGAGCAAATAAATCATGGTAAAATTAGGTAGTAATAAAAACGAATTAACATTTTACCTTGAAGAAGACAGATGCGATGTGATACACAGATGTCACTAAAACCTATTGGCTTAATTCCAAGCGTTAATTAGATTGTGCTTCTTAATTAGAGGGAATCAAGCATACGTACAAAAGCAGTTGATCATGCTAACTTCATTTAATTTACAGCCAAAAGAAGAAGAAGAAGATCAAACGACGAAGCAAAAGTGGTTAATATATTATACAAAACGTGTAAATTTCTTCAATTAAGCAGTTGATGGGGAGCCCCTAATTATTCCCTTCAAGAAGACATTGGTAAGAACTTTGTCGGTCTCCAGAGAGGCCTTCAACAACTTCACAGCCTATATATATATATATATATATGTAGTAGTTTCAAATACATAC
Source organism: Erythranthe guttata (assembly GCF_056151865.1). Taxonomy (NCBI): domain Eukaryota; kingdom Viridiplantae; phylum Streptophyta; class Magnoliopsida; order Lamiales; family Phrymaceae; genus Erythranthe; species Erythranthe guttata. Next base: position 22,315,911 of record NC_142546.1, read on the forward strand.
AAATTATGTCATGATTAGCTTTGTGCATGCGTGTGTGTATTCAAAAATTAAAACCTAGCTAGGAAATTAAGGAAAAAAACATATGTGTAATAGAAGTCATGACATATATATATAATATGATATAAATATACCTCGGCCATTCCCAAATCGACAACTTTTTCCTGCAGTGAGCCAACTTCCTTGACATTAAATTTGTTGAGAAGGGTAATGCTGGAAATAGTAGACATTGGCTTGACAACCAAGTCATCCATCACCATATAAGTCACCACCCCCTTCACAAACCCTAAACCTTCTTCATCACAGCTCGAAGATTCTTGTTTTACAGGAGGAGCCACATATCGCACAGCGGTGGTCATTGCCACGTGGCAACTCGGACAACTCGCTCTTGGGTCATCGGATACAACTGAGACGATAACTACATTGGCACCTGTAGTAATTCTTTGTACTAGTAGTAGTAGGAGAATCTTTGAGAGCAAGCAGAGGAACAGAAGACGACCCAGGATTCAGTACTGGTTTCAGAAGAGTGTCTTTGGTTTTGTTTGGTTGTATGTAAGACTGGTTTAGGGTTTCTATGCTTTCGTACAGGTTTCCCAAAGACCCCACCATTTGTTTTTTACCGACAAGATTAACGAGGTTAGCTACTGGCAAATAGAGTATGTAGAACAAGAAATCCACGCAATCTTTGCCTGCTTCAGCAAACAGTACTCTTTTACCATGGGTGTCGATCAGGAGCTTCATGCTTACAGAGGATTATATTTCGCCATGCCTATCTGTTCTACTACCTCTTTTCTTTTTTCTCTCTCTCTCTCTTTTTCTTTATTATTATCTTGTTCTTTTTTATTATACGCCTTATTATTCTTATTACTCTTTTATTCATAAGAGCTTTTCTCTATGTTTGGATGACAATGGAATATGATTATATATGGGCTGAGTTCTGGATATTCGCACAGCTGTAATAATTGTCAGGTTTTGCTTCTTCAAGTATCCATAATATTTACACGCAAACCTGCTGGTTCTACAATTTACGACGTTAAAAGAGAGATGATATACATGCATTGTACTTTGCAGTAACCTCATCATGAAATCTCGTGGATCAATAATATCCATGTAGCACTTTATACAAATTACACAATTTTATTCCATTATACACCTCTTACTTTAAATTATTAATTTACAAATAAGATGCCATTTTTATTGAGTCTTTAAACCTAAATTGATAATTACTATGTTTTAAGAGGTATTCGTTACTGATGCGGCTGGTTTTCTGCGCTTCAAGGAATTTCGAACCTCCAAGTCCATTTCGTATTGGGCCTGTTCATCGTGGACCTGCAAAAGTACCGGGAGAGGTGCTTCCGGCGTTAGCACTCCGACGCCCAAGTTAGAACACCTCAAAGGCTCTCATTCTAAAATATATTCAGTAAAAAAAAAAGAGATAAATAGAGAGGAAGTGCAGTGATTTTGTTGTCTTGTTTCCATTGCCATTCCTTTTTTGGAGAAGGTGGAATATCTCTTCTATTTATAGAAGAGATATTTTGTGGACTTCAACGAGTTTATTCAATTTACTTAATAAAGTGACTTCAAGTCCAAGCCTTAGTGATTAAGTAATGAGGTGGTACTTGCCACGTCCCACTTCCCACTCGTCAGTTATTGCTCATCGCTCGTCACTCGCCTAGCCCGCCGCTCACCTGCTCGTCGCTCGCCTAGCTTGCCGCTCACCTGCTCGCCGCTCGCCTGCTCGTCGCCTATACCATGTGGCTTTATTTTCTCTTTGTACATGGGCCCAATTCAATTGGACGTGCTAAATCTGACCGGATCAGTTACCACATTATTTGGGATGTATTTTTACATTCCACCGGATAAAAAGACTAAATATATGTAACCTTCTTTTTTATAACCTAGAGGAGACAATTAAATAAATGGTGCAAATTTAAATTGGATGACCTGTTTTAATAGGAAAATCGAATGTCATAGGATGATTGACACGTGGATAGTTTAAATAAATATATAATTAGAATTCTCATAATCAGAAAGAAAGAAAGAAAAAAAAAACTCAGCATAACCCGTAACCCGTCTAACCCCAACTATAATCAGTGTGATTTATTAAAAGTTAAAACTTAAGAGTGTCATATGTAAAAAAATTAGTAGAATCCGATTTATATTTAATATTGACTAATCCATTCAGAATTTAATCTCTTAAATGAAAGTCAAGAGATTTGAGTAATTTCCTTTTAGCAAACTAACCCTACAAACTGCTTTAGAAAAAATATATACATATATGTACAGTTTTGCTAACATAACACAACATAGGTACTAAATACAAAAAGCTCTAAATATTATTTGAAATAATAGGGACAGTTTATGAAGGAAATACCACCAATATTTAGAATAACCACAAACAACCAATTTACCATTTAAAATGTATTTAGTTAAAAATTTATTTGTCGAATTATAAATATTACTAAATAATCCATAAATTATCATCTTTTTCGTTGCAATCCATGCATTAAATTTGAATTCAGAAATCAGAGGGTACGTAATAACACAAGCCTTGACTTCCAAGTTCATTAAGAAAAAAAAAAAGAACATAATTCATACAAATGGAAACAGACGATTGGTCAATCTCAGTCAGTGTTTTAAACTCGCTCGCCATTTTCATTTCAAGAACACAGTTGTAAGAACCTCGCCCGTCTCCAAAGCAGCCTTCAACAACTTCACAGCCTATGTTTAAAATCATTTCAACTATATCAGCTGTCTATATATATATATATATATATATATATATATATATATATATATATATATAAATGTGTATATAAATATTATACCTCGGGCATTCCCATGTGGACAACTTTTTCCTGCAACGAACCAACTTCCTTGATATTAAATTTGTTGAGAAGGGTGATGCTGGTAATGGCGGACATAGGGTTGACCACAAGATCATCCATAACCATATAAGTAACCACCCCTTTCACAAACCCACCTGATGATGATGATGATGCATTATTGAAAGCTTTTAGCAGAGGAGGAGCAGAAGAATTAACGGCTGGTTTCAAAAGGGAGTCCTTCGTCTTGTCTGGTTGTATGTATGTCTGGTTCAGATTTTGTACGCTTTCATAAATGTTTGATACCGAACCCACCATTCCTTGTTTTCCGACAAGACTTATCACTGTGCTCATCGGCAGAGAGAGTATGTGAAACAGAAAATCCACGAATTCTTTGCCTGCCTCCGCATAGAGCACCCTTTCGCCTTGCTCGTCAATCAATAGCTTCAAGCTTACTGTAGTGGATTTAGCCATATATATATATATATATATATATATATATATATATATATATATATATATGATCAGCTTCCCTGTAACTTGATTTATATATATAGGCCCAATGGCTAGCTCTTTGTCTGTTGGTGTTTTCAAGGTTAACCCTAATTGATTCTCTTAATTTTCTGTTGAAGTATCCAAGATTGGCGTGCAACGACTTGGTTCTATTTCTAAGAAAATTTTATTTATTATTTTTATAGAAAATTATGAAATTATTCTTGATACTGTCAGTCAAGGCAAATCATCAATTCATGAACTTACATTAATATACTTCAACATTTTGCATTAATTCATTGCTAAATACGAAAAGCCTTATGCGGTGAAAACTTAATTATATATATACAGTAAGGACAGTGGTAAATGGCCAGAATTAATTTCTTTTTACTTTTTTTTATTATCTTTTATATTTTATACCATATATACCCTTAGTAATTTTGGCTCCAAATTTACCTCCTAATTTATCTCCCTAATATATCTCCTAATTTGTTATTACGGGAGTTGCAGCCGAAAAATTAGTAACCACTAACCAATCATTCTACATGGCTCTTTACAGCCTAAAAAATAGAACCAATCTGTTATTTGCGTTTAACTTATCTTTTTTTTTAATAATAATAATTATAATTACTATTACTACTATTATTATTATTATTATTATTATTATTATTATTATTATTATTACTATTACTATTATTATTATTATTATTATTATTATTATTATTATTATTATTATTATTATTATTATTATTATTATTATTATTATTATTATTATTATTATTATTATTATTATTATTATTATTATTATTATTATTATTATTATTATTATTATTATTATTATTATTATTATTATTATTATTATTATTATTATTATTATTATTATTATTATTATTATTATTATTATTATTATTATTATTATTATTATTATTATTATTATTATTATTATTATTATTATTATTATTATTATTATTATTATTATTATTATTATTATTATTATTATTATTATTATTATTATTATTATTATTATTATTATTATTATTATTATTATTATTATTATTATTATTATTATTATTATTATTATTATTATTATTATTATTATTATTATTATTATTATTATTATTATTATTATTATTATTATTATTATTATTATTATTATTATTATTATTATTATTATTATTATTATTATTATTATTATTATTATTATTATTATTATTATTATTATTATTATTATTATTATTATTGTTGTTATTATTATTATTATTATTACTACTATTATTATTATTATTATTATTATTATTACTACTACTATTATTATTAATATTATTATTATTACTACTATTATTATTAATATTATTATTATTATTATTATTATTATTATTCTTTTTATAAATGACTGAAAGTTTATAAAATAAAAAATTCTATCGAACAATTAACAATTCAAAACTAACATGATTGAATATATGAACTATAAACTTATTCAACAAACTTATATATAATTTTTTGTAATGTATGCACAAATTCTATAATATTTTACTAATCCACTATTACTATTACCGGCTTACTAGTAAAGTATATCAAATTATATTATATAGTTTTTGTTTGTAGATTATTATATTATTATTGAATTGTAAATTATGATAAGAATCATATTTTACATTATTATAATTATCTGACTACTATAGACACTTTTTGAATATGAACTCTGTGAAATTTATAATATATATTAAACTTTAAGATCAATGTTTAAGTTTGTATTTTTTATTATAAGAATTTAAGTTAGTATCTTGATTAATTAGAAAATAGTCAATTTCTTGGAGATTCAATTTTAGAATAAACATTGTAGGAATTTAATTCTCTAGAAGTACAATAAATCGATTTTTTCACATGATGATTCGTTTTATTTATTAAAGTAATTATGTGTTTAATTGATAATAGGAGTAGTTAATTTCACGATTATAATGCTAATTTTGAAATTCGGAATAAAATTGAGCATAATCCGATTTTATTAATGTTGTCAAAACTGGATCAGACCCAAAATTGGATAGGTATTTGAATCACGGTTAGATCGATTCAACCCGGGTTTTTCATTGTTTTTTTTTTTGTTTTTTTTTAATTATTTCATTTATCTTAATACTTTAAAAATGTTTTCCTCATAATTGTATATATTCCACTTATTATCTTCACTTTATTATCCACGTCATTCTAGTTTTTTTGCTTTTACTTTTTATATATTTATTTTATAATTCTCTCTTCTCTCCACCTTCATCCACCAACTTTCTCTCTTTTCTTATCTCTCTCCTCTACCTGAATCATGCCTGCTTTCTCTTTCTCTTTCTCTTTCATTTTTCTTCCTCGATACGGCGACCTACCACCAGATCGGGCTATCCACAACCCTCGTTCCCCGGATCCGCCGACAAACGCCCTTCACCGCCGAGGCGCCGACATCTGGCCACCAACGACCACCAACAATATATCACACACTATTTTAGACTAAAACTGGAGTCTACAATCGGTTTCCGGGCTCATGCGGTTATGTCGGTGAACTGGGTTTAAACTCTTTGGCCCCCGTTTTTTACTTTTTCAATTTTACATGAAATTTTAAGCTGTTGCCATAATTACATCCGAATCGAAATAAAGAAAAATTAATGAAAACAGAAATGTCGAATGAGATAAAATAAAGAAGATTGAAATCAATTGCCGTTGTTTTATTGGAACTTGTAATCAGACATTTAGAGAAAAAAAATAATTCAAAATTCAAATTAAAACTAGTCAATATTATAATTCAAGGATGGATTAGTAACTTCATATAATACTTTTTTTGTGAATTTACGGAATTACCCTTTCTGGCCAGCCAGATTCTGGCCGCATAGCTTTATCGATACAGTAAAACCTAAATATATATACTTCAATATTTATCATTATATATTTATATATATATATATATATATATATAGAGAGAGAGAGAGAGAGAGAGAGAGAGAGAGAGAGAGAGAGAGAGAGAGAGAGAGAGAGAGAGAGAGAGTAAAAACTCAATAAATTAAAGGTAAATTCCACTTTTTCGTCTTGTAATTTGGCACGATATTACTTTACCTCATTTACTCTCGATTGCATTGATTTGCTCCATGCACTTGAAAAATTGTATCAATGTAGCTCTTGTTGTTAGTTGTCAGACATTTTGCCTTAAAACCATTCGGTAATTAAATTACAAAAATGCACACCTCCCAGTTTCAATAATTCTTAGAAAACAAAAAAGAATAAAAAATAATAATAATATTAAAAAATTCAAGACAACGAAAAAACATAGTACACGACAAGAACAATATTTTTTTATTTATTTTTAATAATTATTTAAACTGAGATGAGTGATTGTTTTGTAATTTTCACACTTGGATCACAGTGTTAACGTCAATTATATGGTAAAAGCAAATGTTTGTGTTTCTTGAGAGGAATAACTTGGATCAATTAAACAGCTAATCTCATAGTACAGCTAATCCTCTATAAATTAATACAGTTGGGAGTAGAGAAATTATATTAATTTAGCGAAATTATTAAATTATCGAATTAATAATTTAAAATATTTTCACCGAGTCGAGATCAAGAAAAACTATTATTTAATCGATGTTACTGTAGAAGCAAATACTAACATGTCATTGCAATATAATAATTCATCTGAACTCAAAAGGTACAAAGGAGCTACATACTTCAAGTTGACAATAGAGAAATAAAAGAAGATCAGCATAAAAAAGTAATCCAATAAATGGATTATATATAAATATATAAATGATCCCTCCATAGTTTCTTCGACTCTCGCTTGCCATATTCACTTCAAGAAGACAGTTGTAAGAACCTTGTCGGTCTCCAGAGAAGCCTTCAACAACTTCACCGCCTAGGTTAAAAATCATTACAATCATGCATGCAAGTCATCTATAATATATGTGAAAGTATATAATATATACATAAATAAGTATTACTACCTCATCCATTCCCAGATTGACAACTTTTTCCTGCAGTGCAGAAATTTCAGTGATACTAAATTTGTTGAGAAGGGTAATACTGGAAATAGTAGACATGGGCACCACCACAAGATCATCCATCACCATATAAGTCACCACCCCCTTCACAAACCCTAAACCTTCTTCTTCATCGCTTGACCAGTCAGATTCTTCTCTTCGAGGTGGAGCAACATAGTTCATGGTAATGTTCATAGCCCCTTTACAATTTGGGCAAACAGCGTTTGGGGCATCAGATACACAAGTATTACACTTATTATTATTATTATTATTATCACTGCAATAAAGATAAATATTATGATTATTGGAACGTTGTGCGCAGGTATAGAACTTTTTCACAGCAGTGGGTGCAGCTTGCAGCGCTAATAGAGGAACATGCGAACCACTGGTCACAGGTTTCAGAAGAGAATCTTTGGTCTTGTTTGGTTGTATGTAAGACTGGTTCAGATTTTCTATGCTTTCGTACAGGTTTGCCAAAGACCCCACCATTTCTTGTTTCCCGACAAGATTGATGAGCTTAGCAACCGGCAAAGAGAGTATGTAGAACATGAAATCCACACAATCTTTGTCCGTCTCGGCAAACAGGACTCTCTTTGCATGTGTATCGATCAATAGTTTCATGCTTACAGACGAGTTCGCCATATCGTAATGAACAATATAATTGAGCTTCTGTGTGGGTGTGTGTGTGTGTGTCTATATATATAGTTTACAATATTGATAGATACATATAGTGTATTCAATTTGCATGGCTGTTGAAGTATTCTATATGGACTAATAGCTGTAGTGCGTTTTGATTGCAATTAACTAACTCATGTCAACTTGGCTGTTGATGTATCCTAGATGGACTCATGCACGTATTTATGATCAGTGGCATAGTAAAGGGTAAAATTGAAAATGGTGCAAATTTAAGCCTGTTTTAACAGAAAAATCGGATGCCATAGAATGATTGATAGGTGAATAGTTTAAATAAAAATATAATTAAGATTTTAATAATCAGAAAAAAAAAAAAAAAAAAAAAAAAAAAAAACAAACTCCAGCATAACCCTAATTATAATAACTGGGTTTATTAAGAGTTATAACTTAAGAGTGTCACATATCAAAAAATAGTGGAATTCAATTTATAGCAAATATCGGCTTAATTATATCAAGTAAAAATGATATAATTAATGTTTTATTGAATAAGTAAAATAACAAGTAATTTTGAACAACAAAAACTCTGTAAAATTAAAAGACAAATAATAAGAGACAAAGTAAGTAATGAATGCTTTAATTCTATACTAAAAACACATAATAATATAGGTTTTTTTGCAAAAACCACCCCTATGTAATTTCGAATTGCTGAAAAAGACCTCGTGTTAAAATAATTAGTAAATATCCCTTATGAAAATTAATCAAAGGCAATAAGGTCCCTGAGAGCTGATCGTGTGCTTCACTTGCCATGAAAAGCGAGTGGGGGTTCGTCTTTTTAACACAAAAATACCAAAATGCCCCTATAAATTTCATAAACACCAAAATAAAGTTTTTAAAATTTTCAATTGAGTCTTTTATATTTTCAAATAAACCCTCTTCTTCAACCTCAAAAACAACCCTCACTTTTTCACCGTGATTTTTTCCAGCAAAAACCATCAACCAAACCTAATCTGAGCATGAAGTTCATTCATATTCCAAATCCAAGAAAACAAAAGGGAAGAAAAATGGCGTCTCAAGCTTTTTCGGCACATCCCTGCCCAAACCCAAAAAAAATACAAACATTCTTCAAAGCATTTTCTTCCAATTTCCATAACATTTTCTTCCCATTTGTGAATCTTAAGTCGTATCCTGCTGAAGAAGAAGAAGAAGAATGTCAAACTCGAAGAATCATTCGCCGTCACCGCCTAGCTACTCCACCCAAACTTGAAGCTGACTCTCCGGATCCACCACACTGACTCTCCGGATCCACCACACTGCCGCCACTGCCTTCGAATGCCACTACCGCTACTATAGTTTCTTAATCCACAATTTTCGTCCACCGAAAATTGCTGTCTGCACTTTTTTCTTTATAGTTTCTGTTGGGGTTTTTAATAAAAAATAATATTTTACTAAATATTTTCTTTGACCAATTTATGAGGTAATTTTGACCAACATTTTGAAACATACAAACACTTTATTTACCTCATAAAACCTCCATAAATTTTCCTAATTCTATATTAAATATAGGTTTTATGATGACCTTATTTTACACTATAAAAGGGTGGCTTTGTGGCTTGAAAAAAAATATATAGGTGTGAAGAGAAAAATAAACACTATTCATCTATACTATATACATATATTGTGAGCTCTTGTTGTGTGTCGGGTGTAAGCTTCTACTTCACTCGAACGTGCAATTTCGGTGAAGTTACAGCGGAGAGATAGGTTGGGCTGTTGTATCCCATAGGCGACACGATCGGAACCTTTTTACTGAATGAAGCTTCTGTGTCTCTAAACAATTTTTATCCATCATCTACGTTTCCTCGTTAATTTTACTGAATGAAGCTTCTGTGTCTCTAAACAATTTTTATCCCTGTTATGTAGTTGATGAACAATTGTTTATGTTTGTCATAGTTTTGGTTCTTTCCGTGTGATAAAATTAGTTTTTTATAGTTCGGACTTTGAATGTTGTCTTTCATGAATGGATAATTAAGTTGAGTGCCAATAAATTCTGCATCTGTCTGTCTTAATTATTATTTTACTGCAAATTTGAACTGTCGTCGAGTACCTCATTTATCTTTCTCTTGGCATATGATTATATTTACCCGCCTCTCAATCCTATGTGTGCAGCATCTTTACAAGTCGTTTCAAGAAGAACAAGGTTTTTTCCAGTTTGCCACTGCTCTAACATCAAAGGATCTTGAGGAAATACAGAAATTTCTCGAAGATGCTGTTAATTCTAGGTAATAAGACTTATCTTCAAGCTTTAACTGATCTACTAATTTTTTTTAACTTAATGACTCAGTCGAGAAAGCTGCTTAGTCATGTAAGGAATTTTCATATTCTCTATTAACTTGTTTGCTTTCTACTTTCCAGCTCTGAGGGGTTGATCATCAAAACATTGAACAAAGATGCAACTTACGAGCCTTCAAAACGGTCCAATAACTGGCTCAAATTGAAAAAGGATTATATGGAAAGGTAACTCCTTAACCTCCGTAACTGGTTTGAAGTAATAAATATTGCTTTAGCTCAACACAAGGTTGTATTAATGTTTTATTATATGCAGCATTGGGGATTCACTTGATTTGGTTCCGATTGCCGCCTTTCATGGCAAGGGGAAACGAACTGGTAAGTTATTAACTAATCGTTTCTTCAGATTTCTGGTATGTGACAGAGCAGTGTCGATGGGTTTTTGTTGCTTGTAATTACCGACATTTGTTTAAGGTTGAAGCTTTCTCTTTGTGTAAATGTCCAAACTCAAGTTGGGATTATGTTTACTGTTTGTAGGTGTTTATGGTACCTTTCTGCTTGCTTGTTATGATAGCGACAAAGAGGAATTTCAGAGCATATGTAAAATTGGTAAAGTTTACTCCTTGACCAAAGTTGCGATTCCGCTGTAAAAAACTCGTTTACATATTCATATTTTTATGTCTAAGCAATGTGGGAATTTTTGGTTTTTATTAGGAACTGGATTTTCTGAAGTAATGCTTGAAGAACGTTCGACCAGTCTTCGCTCTAAAGTTATTCCCAAGCCAAAGGTTTGGATTAAATTTTTTTTTTTGTATTTGGAAAATGTGTGTTTTCTTCTCGATCTTCACATTTTTCTATCATGTATGCTGTGTCCAGTCATATTACAGGTACGCAGAGACAACCAGTCCAGATGTATGGTTTGAACCAACTGAGGTAGCAAATCTTCATCTTTTATTTATAGTTGGTTATTTAGATTTGGTTTCTGTCGTTTTTGTTTATTGTTCGTTTTCTTCTTATCAGTTGATGTGTATTTAATATGTAACCATCCAACTCATGTTTGTCGTATCGTCTTTTAGGTCTGGGAGGTTAAAGCTGCTGATCTCACTATTAGCCCTGTTCACCGTGCCGCCATTGGTATTGTGGATCCTAACAAGGTACTACTTAATTCTCTTAAGAGTACAAACATTTTAGTGTGGTGATAACGATTATATTTGTGTCGGAAATCTTGGCTCGAGTGAACTTGGACTGAGGCAGTGGGCCCTCTGGTCTCTATCCTGTTATTTTGTATTTTAGAAGTTAGTAATTTTTAATAATTTGTTGAATTCATTCCATGTATAGATGCTTTTCATACTCTGAATTTCTTTTAAACGAGGGTTTCTGTTTCGTTTGATGTGCGATAGTCGAATACTCGATTAAGTTGGGGATAAATCAATCTCTGAGTTTAGGAGTCTCATAAATACCTAACATTTTCATCTTGTTTGTTCTTTCTTTACAAAGGGAATTTCACTGCGATTTCCACGACTACTTCGTGTTCGTGAAGATAAGAATCCCGAGCAGGCCTCTACATCTGATATGGTAAACCAATCACTCTCGTCCAATCTGTTTATATATATATATAATATATACTTTTTTTTTTGAAGTTGTTTGACATTATTTAATTGGAGCGATTCTTTGATAAATTCAGGTTGCGGATATGTACAAAGCGCAAAGTCACAATCAAAGAGACAATGAAGATCAAAACGAGGATGATTGATATCAACAAGAGAATACCTCTCTTTCTGCTTATCTTTGGAATCTATTCACTTGTACATATCTATTGATTGTTGCTCACTTAAGCAAGTTGCTTCTTTTCGGAATACGTTTCGATCTTGACCTAAACAAAGTTAATATTATTCTTTATTTTTTCTCATAGGGGTTTTTGGAGTTTTTCCTTGCCCTGATTGTGCTTTTCATCGTTTGTCTGATCTGATAGGATAGCAATTTGGATTGATTGGCAGACACGGTGATTCTTGCAGGCAGATTCAGGTGTTAGACTGGTAAGACTATCAATTATTGCGAGACATAATCTGTAGTTAAATTTAATGTGAATTGTCTTAGAAAACGAACGAATATTTCTCTAATCAAATGTATTTACCCAAATGATTTCCGTTCATTTGGCTGCCAATTTTCCTACTGTACGGAATTTTGTACGTGTGTGAAAGAACAATATTTTTTTTAAGATCAAAATTTAGTCTATTTATTGTTTAGGTGGTGGCCTTCACAAAGAAAATATTATGCAGAATATACTTTCATGCATGCCTGTACTCGACTACATTTTGAACATTAGCACAACGAGATGTGCGGTGGGTGTATATATAGCTGTATATACGGTCGATGGATCACAGTTATTCATGGAAAATGCATTTGTGAGTAAGTTTGTGTTGACAAAGTTTAGAGAAATTTGGCCTAGGAGCCATGTGCCTGAATAAAATTAGATGTTGACAGTATGTTGATAGCTTCTTCTTCAAAAAATAAAAATAATAAATAATGAATAAATAAAGAAAAAGGAAAAGGAAAAGAAAGAAAATATGTTGATAGAAACTGGAAAAAAGATAATTTGGTTGGTGGTGGGGGCATGTTGATTTTGCCGTGTGGACCAGCATAAATATTTTTTTCTTCGTCTTGGTCCCCTTAATTCTAACAAAAGTCTTTTTACTCCTAAATTCTAACCAATCTTTGCTATGTAAGATCTCTGTGTGCGTGTGTGTGTGTGTGTGGATTGAATAACATAGCCGGATTTTAATGATGGGAGATACAATTATTGCATCCTCGTATTCATTTGAAAGCTTCATTCGTGCATTTTCGTAATTCTGATTGTACGACTCAATGCGATGGTTTGTTCCATGCGTGAGAAATGCACGGGGTAGATCTTTACGAACGACCTGTTTAGAAACAGTACTTTGATCTCTACAAAGTGACAAAGAAATCTGAGCATAATTGTATTTGAGTCTTGTTACTCCGAGTGTAAGCAAAAAACTTTTAGTGTTATTTGAAACTCAATCTTTTTGCTTAGGTTTGAAAGATCATAATAACCATAATTAAAGAATGAAATAGGGTAATAAAAAAATAGTGGGCAGATAGAAGATAAGAAAGTAAAACTAGTGTAACAAAAAACAAATGATTAAAGAGGCATCATTACAACTTAAAAATAATAATTAGACAAACGGGTCTCAATTAAGAGATCCCAATTCTGATTTGTGGGTACCCACTCGACCCGACAACCCGGCCCGGCCCGTTCACACCTTCTTCTGCTTCTTTCCCCCCCCCCCCCCCCCCCCCACACACACAGATCACAAAGTTGCCTATACTACCATTGCAGATTTCATGTTTCATATATATATATATATATATATATATATATATATATATATATAAAAGAAGGAAAATCTATCTCTTTAGAAAAGGTGATTGATCATCTGGTAGAGAGAGAAAGTAAAAAGGAAGGAAAGCCATTAATAAAGTAAGAAACTGCCTGAATTTGGTCAAAAGATTGGATCTTTACTCTTCCAATAATAAAATCAAAAGCACTGTACAAAAATCTGCAGTTCCCGCCTTTTGTTAATTAATTGCAGAAGCTGAATAATTACGATGAACGCATTGCCAAAAAGCATGATGTTCATCGAAGAAGAATCTTTCGGTGTTTGGACTGATCGATGGAGGAATCGGATCTTTCGAAAAGATCCCTTTTCCTGTTATTTATTCTACCGCAATTGTTTGGGTCTTGGTTGATGGGGTGGTGGGTGTGCAGAAGAGGTGGCGGCGGTGGTGGTGCAATGAGCAGCGGCGGCGGCGGAATCTGATATGGGTCGAGCGGCGGTGGAGGGTGGCGCCACTGCGGCAACGGGCCGGCGAGGAGGAGTGTCTGCAGAAGCGGCCCTGCTTTCATGACCGCTTGCAGAAACTTACCCTTCTCCGGCAGCGGCCTGTCCATCACTACAGGCAACTCCGGCGGCGGCGGCGGAAGGTGGTGGTGGTGGGGTGGTGACGAAACAATGCTTTCTTCACAATCTGAGGAAGATAAGTCAATCCCTCTTCTGGGATCGTCGTCTTCAATGGTTGAAACCCCAGAATTGGGAGTTCTCTGCTGCTGCTGAAGCTGCTTTTGGAGAAGTAGCTTTTCGAAAAGCACTTTTTGGCACTTTTCTTGAGCTTCATTCCTCTCTTGAATGGCTAAGCTGAGAAGCTGCTGGAGCTGAGTAATTTGCTCGTCTCTCAATTTGAGTTCATCTTGTGCCTTCATTCTCGTTTCTTCGAGCTCCATTGTTAGCAGAAGCGTCTGCCTCAGTTCTTCATCCATACTCTGTTTTTAAACAATTAATTAATTAATTAAACACAGATTACTCATTAATCAATCAAGAAAACCAAAACCCAGATAAAAAAAAAATGTTACCTTATCTTGGTGGGAATAAGTCCAATTAAGAAGAAGGCTTGTCTGATTATCCATGCTAGCTCGCTCCCCTTTCTTATTACAAGATTGAAAAAGGTGACTCAGAGGGAATGAGTCAGTGGTTTCTCTGCTCCTTATATGGACCAAACTTTTGCTACTGTTTTTCTTTACTCCCAAAACAATGTGCCCCTTTAATTAATTAATTTGATTTATTTTAAAAAAAAATTAGGGGTGGGGTTGGACTAAATGAGAAAAAGACAAGAGGGTCACTGCTAAACACAAGACTTATTGTGTGATAGATACATACATATATCAAATTCTAAATCTGACTCAAATACTGAAAAGAGTTTTCTGAGTCTGAGTGAGTCCGAGTTTTGGTGATCTTTTACATATCAGCGAAAAATGCGGGAGTAAAGACAAACTCTGATTCGCTCATGGCATTTGTAATATCCCATTTTCCAATTTTATGCATTCCTATTTTTTTATGCGATTGCTTGAAAATACACTCGACTGGTTACTAGTCGTTGATCTGCACATAATTAAACACACCAATGCCGGATGTAGCATTTCAATGACCGACCGTCGAATGTTGATTAACAATTATTTGATTTCGGGCCTATACTTTAGTTATGCTCGTGTCACAATGCCATATTATTGAAGTGATGAATGCATAATTGTATTAAATTTATTAACTAATCAAAGGTTAGAATCTATTTCTTGAAGCTTTTGTAGTTGTTTTGTCATGATTATTATATTAAACTAGATGGACAAAATACAAATTACAACAAATGCTTATCCAACAGAAAAATGCTTATCTACCTTTATAGATTATAGATTATAGATGAATAACTTTCTGCGCAGTAGTTTGTAAAAATTACATCCATCTCCCTGGGTTAAGACACTTTGGCAAAGTAACACCTAATTATTTCAGAATTTTTCAAAGAAGCCCCTAAGAGTTTTATACTTGGAGTGAATTACTAGTTACTAATGTTAAAATAGGAAAAAAATGAATTTAATCCAGTAAAAATCTAAAGTAACAAATAATATGAAATAAAAATATTTTACAAAAATGACAGTTAATTACTTAATTTAGAACAAATGGAGTCATTTCCTATTTAATTTGAAGTAAACTAAGCTTGACTAGTTACCGAGTTAAAAAATACAAAAATAAAAGACTTAACTTGACCATTTTTACCTTGAGATTAGTGTGCACTAATCATGAGATTGGTTATCTCTAATCACTCTTTGGAGGAATGTCGTAGACAACTAATCCCAATTATATCATATAGTTAAATGGAGCCGTAATGGGGATTAGGGCTCCCACAGAACCTAACCAAACATTAGTTAGGATTATCAACTCTAGTGTAGAACTTCAAGAAACTTTTTGATTATTTATTTAATTACAATTAAATCGAGCAAAATAATATATAATCAGAAATGGGCTCGAGAAATTCCCACCTAATTTTACTATAAAGTAAGTGAGACAGTCGTAAAGTCCAATGTGTGTGTATGGATTGACTTTTGCTTTAAGGTAGTATCACAATATGACAACATGAATTTAAATAGAACTAATTGTCAACGAAAATGGCATTTTTTAGACTTGAGAAAAAGAAGAATGCATGAATTTAAATAATTTCTGAGATATTAATGACTGGTCTATGAGATGTTACACCGGACTGTTTTGAACCTTAAATCTATATAAATAACTAGTCACTAACATATATATACATGGGTGCGTGTGTTATTATGTGTACATCAATGGTTCAGGATCACCCGATATATTTCATCAGGTGTAGCATCTACAAATTTTTCTCATTATGGGCCGTAAGCCCAATTGCAAATGAACCCAAAATGAAATTGTAAAATCATTAAAAGCCCGAAAAAACATTTGTAGAGTACAAAGGTCCCATTATAGCCCAAGTTGGTCATCCGATCCAAAATGAAATATTTTTTTGCAAATGCATAAAATTGCTTATTTCAATTAAATGAAAACCCTCATTAATAAAAGGGATTATTAGCAAGACCCCCCTCATCTAGTAAATGTAGTTAAGAAAACCCCCTCCCAAAAATAATTTGAGAAAACCCCCTTGGTTAGTATTCCACCAAATATTATTTTTATAATTCCAAATCTACCCTTAATTGTCAATATACTATTTTGAAACCCTAATTTCTCTTTCTCAAATTCACCTAGCGTCGTCGCCGGGGCAGAAAATCGTCAGCCCGCTCTCCACGTTGGTCTCGAACGTCTGTTCGCCCGGATTAGCCAGTAGCGTCTCGGCGAACACTTTGCAGCCGTGAGCCGACATCAGAGCCGTGGTGTTCGTCTGGCTCAGCCCCGGAGCCGGCGCCTCGGCTTCGGGAGAAGGCAGGATGGACGAGATCTGAATTACGGAGATGTTGTAAGGAATGGCTTCGACGGTTTTGACGAAAGTGGCTGAAACGCCGCCGCCGCTGTCCTGCGGGGAGAAACCGACCTTGCCGCCCTTCAGATCTGTGATGTTAACGAAGCCTGCGGATCCGGTGGCTTCGCCGGTGGCCTGGTACATGGTGGCGGCGAGGGCGGTGCCGGTTCAAATTTCTCTGTTCATGAGTGATGGTAATGATGGTTGTGGCAGCGGTTTTGAGTGGAGGATTGCTATGAGTTTGTTGGTGGCGGCGTTTTTGGGTGGAGGATTGCGATGGGTCTGCTGGCGGCGGCGGTTTTGGGTGGAAGATTCCGATGGGTTTGCTGAATTCGCGCAGAAAAAGAAATTCGCGCAGGCAGGGCCTTAATCGACTACGTGTTTAATCGACTATGTTCAATAGTCGATTAAGGCTTAATCGACTATGTTCAGTAGTCGATTAAGGTTAACCAACTCCAGTTGTTAAATTTTTTTTTTTTTTTTTTTTTTTTGTTTATTGATTCCAATGTATAAATCAATTGCAATGTTTGTATATTTTTTTTAAATATAGTTGATTTTGCATTTTTTTTTAATTATGATTTGTTATTTTTAATAGCTAAAATTTTAATCGACTATGCATTAATAAACCTGATAGAGAAAAAAATTAAAAAAACCAAAAAAAATTTAAAAACAAAATTAGAAACAAAAAAAAATTAAAAAATTAAAGATTTTCCTTAATCGACTATGAAGCATAGTCGAATTAAAACTAATCGACTATGCTTCGTAGTCGATTAAAAAAACGGAAAAGAAAAAAAAAGAAAAAATCCTAGAGCGCTGACCTAGTGATGAGGTGGCGGGCGGGGGTAAAGCTGGAAAATATAATAGCTGAAAATGGGTGTGGACTTTTATATTTTGGGCCTCCCTCCCTCAATTAAAAAAAGTAGTGAGGGGGTTTTCTCAAAGAGCCCCTTAATAAAATAGAAAAAAACATGAAAATTTTACCATAGTGGCAAAAAAAAGTTAAAAAATTAATTCTAATTATGTTACTATATATTCTAAGAAAGAACACTTTAATAATGAAAAGCTAATAGGGCTCTAATTAGAACCAAAAACCACAAAAGACGAACTTTCGACATAAGTAAGGTCGTCTCGCAAACTCAAAATTTCATCCAAAATATTAAATCTGCACAATTTTTCTTCTATATTTCTACATCTCCCATAGCGCGCATGCAGCCAATTAATGACCCAAACGAGTATTATTATATGTTACGCATTGATCTATATTATATCTACCTCTCGTTTCACCGAACACGAGTTCTCGAGGAAGACATCGGTAAGAACCTTCTTAGTCCGCAAAGTAGCATTCAACAGCTTCAAAGCCTATGAAGCAGAAAATAAAAATTAGTAAGTAGAAGATCATTCTTGAAAAAAATATAAAAAATAAATAAAATACCTCATCCATGCCAATATCAACAATCTTTTCCTCCAATTGATCACTAAATTGGTTAATATGATGTTTACGGAGCAACGCAATGCTAGACATCGTAGACAAGGGCGTAACGGTCAAATCATCCATCACCATGTAAGTAACCATATCCTTGAAAATTAATCCTGCATTGCGCATCTCTTTATACTTGCAACACAAGAAAAGTTTCTTCTTGCAGCTCGGACAAGTTGCGTTCCGGTCTTTTGAAGCAAAACTCGAACCTACGGAGCACTTGGAGATTTTGTTACCGACGCCAAGCAGAGGAACGTTAACGGGGGGCACTGGTTTCAGAGTAGAATCTTTGGTCCCGGTATATTGCATGTAGGAATCGTTAAGATTCTCCATGCTTTCGTACAGGTTCGTTAGCGAGCCGAAGGTGTCTCGTTTTCGCAGAAGACTTACGATTGTGGCTAACGGCAGAGAGAGAATCTGAAACAGGAAGTCTGCGAATTCTTTGCCGGCTTCTGCGTACAGCACTCTCTTGCCTTTGGTGTCAATCAACAGTTTCAATCTGGTCGTCGCTTTGGATTCTTCTTCTGCTGCTGCTGCTGCGGCCATGGTAATTAGGTTTAGGGTTTTCTGTTATGAGTTATTAATGCACGTACGTAGCTATCTATTTGAGAGATTATCTTTATATATATAAAAGTTAGGCTATCTAAGAAACCCTATGAAAGTGAGGTTATCTAAGAAACCCTAATGGCATGTTTGTAATTTTTTAAATATATATACCATATAAAGTTTGGACAAAATAAACTAAATAGATAAATTACAATTAGTACCTTGTGAAATACGGAATTATATTGCTGAAAGATCCTCTGAAATATTAAACAGCAAAGAAGTTCACTGCACACGAACTGACTTAATGACTATCCATGGACCAACAAGAAAATGACATAAATACCCTCAGGTTTCTTTTAGAAATTAGAAAAGCATATTTTAATTATTTTATTTTGCTTAAACTTAGTTGATTATTATATCCCAATTATTATCCAAATATTTTGCAATCCTTTTCTCCTTTTTTAATATATTTTAAAATACATATGTTTTACAAACTAGAAAATATTCTACATAATTTAGATGATTCCATTAAATTTGACACCGTAAGTGTGAACGTGTAAGAAAATTTATAGTTGATGGGTGGTTGTAATTACCCAAACATGAATGATTTTTTCGTAATTTTACCTTATCTCATATGGTCGACCGTAATTTAACCTTTAAATAATCTTAATTACCTACTATTGAGCACATGAAAGCGTGAAACACTGAGAAAAAAAAAAGTCTATTAGCCGTAGAATCCAGATTCTTGATTCCAATAAAAGAATTAATTCCAAAAAAATCAAAATGTTATAATTCTAACTCTAACATACTTATTTAAACTAGTGAAAGAAGCCCAAAGTTCCGCTTAACAGCCGGATAACGCTCCGGCTACGTATACTTCGCATCGATTACGTTTGTTCGAATTAGTAGTTGTGCAATTGAGGAAGACATCAGTAAGAACATTATTAGTATGCAAAGAAGCACTCAACAGCTTCACAGCCTGTGTAAAAAGAAAAAAAGGAAAAAAAAGAAATACACACATACATAGTATATATAAGTCAGTAGTTCAAAGATTCTTAATTGAAAGAACTAGCAATATAATATATACAATATACATACCTCATCCATGCCAAAATTGACGCGTTTTTCCTGTACGGAACTGAAATCCTTAACGTCGAGCTTATTAAGAAAAGAGATGCTCGAGATAGTGGACAAAGGCGTGACGACCAAATCATCCATCACCATGTAAGTCACCATATCCTTGACGAATCCGATTCCTTGGTCGTCGTCATAGAACGGAGGAGCCACGTAAATCATACTTGACGTCATTTTACTATAGCGGCACCCTGGGCAATATATGTCTGGGGAATCAGAAACATACACGGGGGGACACGTGGAGCACTTGTAGAATAATTTTGATGCAAGGGTGGCGGCCCGAGGAGGGCCCGGAGTTGGACCGGCGACTAGAGAAAGAGGGTCGTCCGGTTTCAAAAGGGCATCCTTCGTCTCGTTCGATTGCATGTAAGAGTTGTTGAGATTTTCAATGCTTTCGTACAGGTTTGTTAATGAGCCTATCCTTGCTTGTTTTTTCTGAAGGAGACTAAGAACTACTGCACCGACCGGTAGGGTTTGTATCTTGAAGAGGAAATCGACGAAATCTTTGCCTGCTTCCGCGAATAGGACTCTTTTGCTTTCTGTGTCTATCAACAGTTTCAACCTCATCACTACTTCGGTTTCTGCCTCGCCGACCATGGTTAGTTTTTCTTTAACTTGAGTACCGAGATTTAGGGATGATTATGACAATGTCTTTGAAGAGGAGGCCAGTTTTAAGGAATTAATAAGTACGTCTGTGTGCGGACAACTAGGGTAAAGAGTTACTGGTTGAGATGGAGTCTTACAAAGAAACAACTAGGGTTTTCTAGGGTTACAAGAAAAAAAGACAAAAAACTTGGTATTTGGTAACATAAATAAAATTTAATTTGTTTATACTATACTAGGATTTAAAGATTTCTTTTTACCCTAAATATTTCCTTCTTTATTTGGACATAATTAACCTATCGTCTTTTTCCATATATAATATAATAGGGTAAATTAGAACCATCCTGCTAAGGTAAAGTCAAATTACGAGAAAAAATCTTCCTGTTTGAGTAACTACAAACCCCACCCCCCCTCCCCAATAGAGAACATTTCATTCCATCTAGTAAAGAGAAGTCCAACGACTATTAACAGAAAAAAAAGATGAAAAACAACACACTTTGCATCTGTGAGTATAATTATATTGATCCTTAATCTCTCCAATTCGCTAATAAAATTACCATTTTAGACAAGTCGCGTTCGGGTCTTTAGAAGCAAAACTCGAACACACGGAGCACTTGTAGATAATGCTACCGACGCACAGCAGAGGAAACGTTAACAACGGGCGCTAGTTTCAGAATGGAATCTTTGGTCCCGTTATATTGCATGTAAGAATCGTTAAGATTCTCCATGCTTTCGTACAGGTTCGATAGCGAGCCGAAGGTGTCTTGTTTACGCAGAAGACTGACGACTGTGGCTAACGGCAGAGAGAGTATCTGAAACAGGAAGTCGGCGAATTCTTTGCCGGATTCTGCATGCAGCACTCTTTTGCCGTTGGTGTCAATCAACAGTTCCAATCTGGTCGTGACTTTGGATGCTATCTATTTATTTCAGAGATTATTATCCATTGACCAACCAGAAGTTGACATAAATACCCTCAGGGTTCTTTTAGCAATTAGAAAAGCATATTTTTAATTATTTTATTTTGGTTAAAGTATGTGCAGTTCCATAACATATTTGTTTTTAGTTTTATAAATATTGTGTATTTCTTTATTTTGCATTTTTTTTCAAAATTTTTTAGACTGAGTTGATTATATCAGTTTTTATCCAACTAATATTTTACAATTTAAATTTCATGGAATGTTTCTCTCGCTTATTGCAAAAATGCAGTTTCTAATGCAACACAATCTGATATTACAAACCAAGAGACATATCTTATGATCAACTTGTTTCAAAATGTGGAGCCCGAATGGGGTAAACTTAGTACAAACTGGAGAATATTTTACATAATCTAAAATGTTCCATTAAATTTGACACCACAAGGGTGAACGTGTAATAAGAAAATTTATCGTTGAGGTGCGATTATAATTACCCAAACATAAATGATTTTTTTTCGTAATTTGGCCTTATCTCAGAGGGTTGACAGTAATTTACCCTTCAAAATAATCTTAATAACCTAAGATTGAGCACATGAAAGCGTGAAACAGAGAAAAAAAATATATATTAGTCCCTTAACAGAGAAAAACTAGAGAATATTCCATATAATTCTAACTATAACATACTTATTTAAACTAGTAAAAGAAGACCAAAGTTCCACTTAACAGCCGAATAACGATCCTGCTACGTATACTTCGCATCGATTAATTTTCCCAAGATCGCCTGTGTGTTACCTTTCTTTGAAGTACTAGTTGTGCCATTGAGGAAGACATATCAGTAAGAACATTATTAGTATGCAAAGAAGCACTCAACAGCTTCACAGCCTGTGTAAAGAGAAAAAGAGAAAAAAAGAAAAAAATATATATATATAAATTAGTATAAGTTCAAAGATTCATCATTGAAAGAACTAGCAATATAATATATACATATATTTATATATATATACACCTCATCCATGCCAAAATCGACGCGTTTTTCCCGTACGGTACTGAAATTCTTAACGTCGAGCTTATTAAGAAAAGTGATGCTTGAAATAGTGGACAAAGGCATGACGACCAAATCATCCATCACCATGTTATGATCATCTTGTTTCAAAATGTGGAGCTCGAATTGGGTAAAACAGGTAAAAAACTAGAGAATATTATATTCCACATAGTATAGAATATTCTACTAAATTTGACACCGCAATGATGAATGTGTAAGAAGATTCCGTTGTTAAGGGGTGGTTGTAATTACCCAATTAAACATGAGAGATTTTTTTTTTTTCATAATTAGATTTAACCTCAAGGGGTGGCCGGAATTTACCCAATATAATAAGCAGAGCCGGTCCGGTCCTGGATTTTAAAAATAAATCATATGGACTTTTTGGCTCTCACGAAAATAAACAAATTAATTAATTAATGTTTGCAGTTTGAGGTGTTCCGGACCAAAGAAAAGCTATATATCCACTTCACACAGATCATGGCTAGCATCAATTAGTCCATGTCGGAGAAGTGTCACTACTACATGTGTATCTCTTGTCTGAGGGCCCCACAAAACCCTAATTGCCACATTCGATCGACTTGGCGATGAAAAAAAAATCATCTCAAGGGCAAGGAAATTCAATGATGAAGAGTTATCACTTGCGATAAATTCATCTCAAGGACAAGGAAATTCGATGACGACGAGAGTTATCACGGACGATAATTTTTGGCGGAAAAATTTACGCGTAGTCGCATTTTGGTTGAAGTAGATTTTCTAGGGGAAGAGCATCTAGTGGCATCAGTCAGTGAGCTATTGTTAGCTCACAGGAAATATATACCAACAATCATGGGTGTAGGGTTTTTATTTATTTATTTATTTCATCAATGAATTAATTCCAAGAACAATAAACAGTGTTAATCCTCCAGAAAATTAGAAATAAGATCCTCTAAATAAGTTTATTAAACTAGAAAATGTTAGAATTACTTACTAACACTAGTAAGAAAAGATCAAAAATTCTACTAAAACTGTAAAACCTAACTAAAAAGAGAAGTCCAACTATGACCAGAAAAAAGGATGAAAAACCAAACTTTTTGATCACATCTGTGAGTTCTTGATCCTTAATCTCTCCAATTCGCTAATGAAATTACCATTTTGCTCACCTAACCACGGTTAAGTTTCTCTCTTACATGCACGTTCTTGAAGTCGTACTTGTGCAATTGAGGAAGACATTGGTAAGGACATTATTAGTACGCAAGGAAGCACTCAACAGCTTCACAGCCTGCAAAACACACACACACACACACACACACACACACACACACACACACACAGAAACACGTAGTGGCTTAGTAGTAATTAAAAGATTCTTTGTAAGAAAATGTAGCTAAGCTGTAAGTAAATACCTCATCCAAGCCAAACTCGACAACTTTTTCCTCCACGGCACTGATATCCGTAAGATCAAATCTATGGAGCAAAGCGAAGCTCGACGTAGTCGACAACGGCGCGACAACCAAGTCATCCATCACCATGTAAGTCACCATATCCTTAACGAACCCAGTTTCATCAGGCGGCGGAGGGGGGCCCACGTAAGATATCGTCATCTGCTCCATTTCCACCTTGCAGTCGGGACAAAACGTGCCCGGCTCTACAGAGGCGTACAGGTAACATGAGTCGCATACGTAGGGTTTTCTTGCGTCGTCGTCGCGGCGGGGAACAATCGAACCTGGCACGATGAAGAGGGGCACCGGTTTCAAAAGGGATAACTTCTTCTCGTGTGACTGCATGTAAGAATTGTTGAGATTCTTGATGCCGTCGTATAGGTTTGGCAGTGAGCCCATGTCTACTTGGTTTCTGAGAAGACTGACGAGTGTGGCTACAGGGAGAGAGAGAATCTGAAAGAGGAAATCGACGAAATTCTTATCTGCTTCGGCGAAGAGGACTCTTTTGCCGTTGGTGTCTATCAACAGCTTCAACGTCATCGTTTTGGGTTCTGATGCGGCCATTGTTGGGGTTTCGTTTCTTGATTTTGATTTTGATTTTGGGGATTATGAGAATGAAAATATTGGCTCACTTAATTTAGGGTTTATAATTATAGCCCAGTTTGTTTTTTCTATTTTATTGCGTATGGGTAGTATTTTATTATTTTATAGGTCCTAATAATTGGCCCAATATTATCAAGGGCTAAAAATTTGCTTAATTATAGAAAAGTCCAGATCTAGTAGAAACCAGATTCTTGGTTCCAAAGCAACATCTATGTAGCACGGACAGGAAAATGGAGATACGGGAAAATGGATATGAAAAAACGGCATGTCAAAAAAATAGGGATACAAACTTGGGGAAAACGGGAAAACGTATAAATATTAAAAATACTGCGATAGATTTAAAAATATACTATATAAACATATATAAGTTTGTATTTATATATAATTTTTCTCTTTATATTTCCATACAAATAACTGTCAATTTGTGATTGATCAATGAATCATGTAATAAATTAGGGAAGTAAGAAATCTGCTATTCAAACATGTTTCTAACTTTTTTGAAATTACGAAATGACCCATATAAGGTGTCACGAAACATTTCCTAGAAGTTGAACTTTACGTGCTACATAGCTTGTCATTGATAACAAAATTTAATTTTTTGTTTCAAAATATAAATATTAAACGATTTGTGTATATGAAGTCAATTAACATGGTATCTGATTCACATGCCCGTTATTAAGATTTTGAAGGCCCTAGGCGAGATTTGAAGACGGCAAAGCAAAAACATGGGGCCCTACTAAAATCTAATATAAAACTCGTTTGTTTTTCTAAAAGGTGGCAAAGCAAAAACATGGTGCCTACTAAAATCTAATAAAAAACTCATTTATTTTTCTAAAAAGTTGCTAAACTCGATGTTAATTCACTTTTGTACGATATATAGCTAGTGACAAGACTAGAAATTTGTAATATAGGGAGTTAAAGTTTGCGGGGGTTCGGGCGCGCTCTCAAATTTTTAAAAGAATAATTTGCATGAAGTAGTACTAAAACAAGTGAATATATAAAAAATAAATAACTAATACATTATAAATAAAATAATTAGGGGCCATGCTTAGGAGAATTATAGAAACTAAGTAACAATTGTTGATTTATAATTTTTTTTTTAAATCCAGAGGCTACCGGGGCCCTAGGCGACCGCCTCCCCTCAGAACCGGCCCTGCTGACTCAGACAGCATCTTATCTTCAACGAGAGAGGAAAGTGTTGGAGATGTAAATAATAGATAAGGCGAAATACTTTTTAGACGAATGAATCAATTTCAAGAACAATAAGTACAAAATCCTCAAGAAAATAGAAATAAACCGTCCAAATATTTTTTTATTAAACAACAATGTAAGAGTCACTTACTTACACTAGTAATAGAAGATCAAAATCAATTAAAAGTGTAAAAACTAATTAAGCTAAAGAAGTCTATAACTAATACCAAAAACGACAAAACCAAACTTCTTGAAGGACCTTTGCCGATCTTCAAGTTCTTGATCATCCTTAATCCTAATTAATCAATCAGCTCGATCACCTTACCACCGTTAGGTTTCGCTCTTACATGCACGTTTCTTTGAAGTCGTAGTTGTGCAATTGAGGAAGACATCGGTAAGAACATTATGAGTATGCAAAGAAGCATTCAACAGCTTCACAGCCTGCGTAAAAAATAAAAACAAACACACACACGCGCACAGTAATCAGTGGCCTACATAGGACATATATAAAATTAGCAGTTCAAAGATATTCTTAATTTGAAACGAAAATAAGACGAATAATACAATCTAGTCGTAATATAAATTAAATATACCTCATCCATGCCAAAATTAACCACCTTCTCCTCCACGGCACTCATATCCTTAACATCAAGTTTAAGGAGCAACGCGAAGCTCGACATAGTAGACAACGGCGTGACAGACAAATCATCCATCACCATGTAAGTAACCATATCCTTGACAAATCCAACTTCACCACATGACGTAGGACCCACAAAAGTTATCAGTTTAACCATTTCTCTCTTGCAGATCGGACAAACTGTTTTCAGGTCTACAGAAGCACACGAGTTATTACACGAGCAGGTGTAGATGTTTGTAGCAGCATATGGATTATTGTGAGGAACATTCGGACCAGCGACGAGAGAGAGGGGCCTTGGTTTCAAAAGGGTATCTTTCGTTTGCTTTGAGTGCATGTAAGAATTGTTAAGATTTTCGATGCTGTTGTATAGGTTTGCTAATGAGCCGATATTACCTTGACTTTTCAAAAAACTAACAAGAGTGCCCACGGGCAGAGAGAGTATGTGAAACAGGAAATCGACGAAGCCTTTGTTGGCTTCCGCGTAGAGGACCCTTTTGCTTTGTGTGTCGATCAACAGTTTCAAGCTCATCGATTTCGGTACGGCTGTTGCAGCGGCGGCCATGTTTAGGGTTTCTTTTGTGGTCGTGATTTACAGAGGGAAATAGGGCGAAGAGGGTAAGGGTATATATAGATGGTTTGGACAAAGGGGAATCAAGACACACGTGCGCAAGTAGGAGTTGTGTCTATTAGACTTTTTATACAAGAGGAGTACTTCTATATGCATGAAGGGTTTTCCTAGGGTTACAAGAATAAGACAAAAGTATTTTTGCCACTAATTACAAAAAAAGACCCTAAATTATTTTTATTTTGATGCAATTTGAATCTCAGAAAAACAAAAGACAACACGTGTGTGTGTATATATATATATATATATATATATATATATATATATATAATTCCAAAAATTGAAATAACTTCTATAATTCAGGAATCTATAAAAAGGTAACAATCAAGAAATTAACAAACCCATAATCCTCCAGAAAATAGAAATAAAATCCTCTAAATAATTTTATTAAACTAAAATGTTAGAATTATTTATATACACTAGTAAGCAAAGATATTAAAAATTCTATTAAAACTGTAGAAACTAATTAAAAAAAAAAAAAAAAAAACTTCCAACTAACACCAAAAATAATGAAATCAAATTTTTTGAAGCACCTTTGCCAAATTAAACCCACCGCTGCTCACGTGAGTTCTTGATCCTTAATCAATTTTCTGCTGCTTCGTATCAATTTAGTTACCCACGGTTAAGTTTCTCTCTTACATGCACGTTTCTTTGAAGTACTATTTGTGCAGTTGAGGAACACATCGGTAAGAACATTATTTGTATACAAAGCAGCACTCAACAGCTTCAAAGCCTATCAAAACACAAACACACACACACACACACAGTAATTAGTGCCTACATAGTATATATATATATATATATATATATATATATATATATATACATACTTTGAAAGCACAAATTAATGTAGGTATAATTAATAATACCTCGTCCTTGCCAAAATTGACCACTTTTTCCTCAACTACACTCATATCCTTAACATCAAGTTTACGCAGCAGAGCGAAGCTGGACATGGTCGACAATGGCGTGACAGACAAGTCATCCATCACCATGTAAGGAACCATATCCTTGACAAATCCGATTTCTTCAGACTTGGAAACACCCACACAATACACCATTTTCTTCATATAAGAAATGCACGCCGGACAAGATGCGTTTGGTTCAAGAGAAACGTACGAGTAACAGTAAGTGCAGGAGTAGATTCTTGTTGGAGTGGGTGCATTGTTGAGTGGGAGCAGAGGATTAAAACCCTGACTCGCGGAGAGAGAATGGAGCACCGGTTTCAAAAGGGGATCTTTCGTCTGCTTCGATTTGAGAAGGTAAGATTCGTTGAGATTCTTCATGCTATCGTACAGGTTCGCTAATGCGCCGGCGTTTACTTGGGGTTTGGGGAGACTGACGACGGTGCCCACCGGTAGAGAGAGTGACTGAAACAGGAAATCGACGAAATCTTTTCCGGCTTCTGCGTAGAGGACTCTTTTGCCTTTGGTGTCAATCAACAGTTTCAAGCTGATTACTTTTGATTCGGCTGCCGCCATTTTTAGGTTTCTTTCCTCAATTTGGGGATTTTCAGGATTTAAATGTTGATCAGAGAATTTGGTTGAAGGGGACTCATTTAGGGTATATATAAGTTGCCTAGGGCCGAGCAGAGAAAGGGCCCAATTATTATTATTATTATTATTATTATTATTATTATTATTATTATTATTATTATTATTATTATTATATTATTTATTTTTATTGCGTAAACGGGTAATATTTTGTAGGTCCCAAAAATGGACCGATCTTTTCAAGGGCCAAGAATTTGATTAAATTTTTCAATGTATTAATTTTACAAGGTCCAACATTTTATTTATTCATTTATTTATTAAATTCAAGAGTGATTTATTTTTTGTATACATCTATTTTATTTCACATATTAAGTTCATTTTTTTTACAATATATAAATATTATTATTATTTTGCAAATTTACTTGAAAATAGAGATAATTTTCTACGCATAGAAATGTTTCTAGTACGAGGTGAGTACTTCTACATATAGCGTTTTCTAGGTTTAGAGCATCTCCAACCTTGTAGGTTTTAGAGAAGTAAAAGCTAAATTATAAATATTTTACCATCTCAAACCTAAGAAAAATTGCTCCACGGATGGATACCTATTATTTTGCATATTATATATAAGATATCAAATATATTAACTGTAAAATATCTATTATAATCAAATAGTAAAATGTACATAGCATTCCAATTTTTAGCATCTAACCTTGGAGATGCCCTTAAAAAAAAGAACAAAATTATTTTTGCCACTAAAAATGCAAAAGATATCACTAAATGATAAATAGTTTCAATCGCTAGAAATGTTTAATTAGTTAAATCTAAAATTTTGTAATATAAAAGATAGCAACCAAGAAACTACCAATAATAAATTGATATAACATAAATTGATTGAATTGAAGCAAACGGGAGTTAAAGAGGGTTTACACAATAAATTAAACTAATAACCAATGAACAATCTAACTTCGTTAAAATAATGCACCAAGTGCCTTCACTGAACTGCTACCAACAAATTAAAAATCATTACAAATCCCAAATGAAAAACGACCATAAATTCATCCAAACGAGAGAGAGAGAGAGAGAGAGAGAGAGAGAGAGAGAGAGAGAGAGAGAGAGAGAGAGAGAGAGAGAGAGAGAGAGAGAGAGAGAGAGAGAGAGAGAGAGAGAGAGAGAGAGAGAGAGAGAGAGAGAGAGAGAGAGAGAGATTCAATCCATGATCTCTACATCAGGTTTCCTTGGAGTTGCACAGTTAAGAAACACTTCAGTGAGAACCTTCTTCGTCTGCATAGATGCATTCAACAACTTCACAGCCTATTCCAAAAAATATTATAACAAAAACCCAAATTAATTATAATGCAAAAATCAGTAAGGATTATTTGGAAGATTACAAAAGTTTAAATTATAACCACCTGAGCCCTGAGGTATGGTCAAATTACAACACCCCCTCTTGTTTGGGTAATTACAACCACCCCTCAACTATAATTCTTCTTACACGTCCACCCTTGCGGTTTAAAATTTAATGGAATCTTTTAAATTATATATAATATTATCACTTTTGTAGCCGTTTTATCCCATTCGAGCTCCACATTTTGAAACAAGATGATTATAAAATATGTTATTTAGCTTTTATATATCAAATTTTGGTGCATCAGACACTGTATTTTTACACAAAACGAAACAGTATTTTTAGCACATTCTACGGAATTTAAATAATTGTGTTGAATTTGAAACTATAACGGTGGAGGTGTAAGAAAATTCATAGTTGAGAGGGTACGTAATTTTGCCAAACAAAAGGGATTTTTCATAATTTGACCATACCTCGGAGTCGTTGTAATTTACCAAAAGAAAGAAGGGAATTCGTGTGTAATATATACCTCATCCATGCCAAAGGTTACGACTTTTTCCTCCAAAGAACTCAATTCCTTAACTTGAAACTTGTGCAGCAAAGTTATGCTCGAAATAGTAGATAACGGTATAACCGCCAAATCATCCATCACCATGTAAGTAACTACCCCCTTCACAAATCCAACTTCACCAGAAGCCCTCTGTGGAGGTGCCACGTAGGACAAAGTTGTCGTCATTTTCCGACTGCAACTCGGACAAGATGCGTCTGCATCGTCCGAAACATAGCCGGGACAACTGCTGCACCTGTAGAATTTTCTCTTGGAGGATGCGTCGTTCAGCGCAAGCAGAGGGACATTGGAACCGGAGACCGTAGCAACAGGTTTCAGAATAGCCTCCTTTGTCTTGTTTGGCTGTATGTACGTCTCGTTTAGGTTTTCGATGCTCTCGTACAGGTTTGCTAACGAGCCGATGTTTTCTTGCTTCTTGAGGAGATTGATGACCGTACCAACCGGTAAAGAGAGAATGTAGAATAGGAAGTCGACGAAGTCTTTTCCGGCCTCGGCGAAGAGGACTCTCTTGCTTTGGCTGTTGATCAAGAGCTTCAAACTCAGTGTTGATTCTGCCATGGTAGCTAGGTTTTCGAGATTTGGAGATGAGAGGCTAGGGTTTGTATATGTTTATTGTGTTGTCCCGAAATTTGAAATGGTTTAAAATGTTAGGAATCTAGAAATAAGGATCAAGAAACTGAAAATGATAATGGATATGCACCAAAACTGTATTTGGAATTAGAATCCAAATCAAATCAAATCAAATCAAATCAAAAGATCATAGTGTTTCGTTATCAATTTTTTTTTTTTAAATTTATATTAAAATTTTGTATTTGTTTTTAATTAAAAAAGAAATCAAGTCTGTTTGATTATGGTGTTACACTTGCGTCCTTGATACGGATTTTAATTCTACATATTTGTTATAAATACTTATTAAAAAACTTATTTATGTTGTAATATTGAAACTAAAAAATGTAAATTACCAATAGAAATGCATGGTGAGAAGATAAAGCACATAAACCGCTAGGGAGTTATAGATAGGAGTTACGAGGGAGCTATTAAACTGGAGGGACCCACCTTTTGTTTAATATTTTAAAATTTAAATTGTAATTATAGAGTTTAAATTTTTTGAGCAAATAAATCATAGAAAAATAATGTAAAATTAGGTAGTAATAAAAATGAATTAACATTTTTCCTTGAAGAAGACAGATGCTAGGTGATACACAGATGTCACTAAAACCTAGTTTGTGCTTCTTTAGAGGGAATTAAGCATACGTACAAAAGCAGTTGATCAACTTCACTTAATTTACAGCCAAAAGAAGAAGAAGATCAAACGACTAATCAAAAGTACTTAATATGTACATATATTACACAAAACGCATAACAAAGCACGTGCAAACATTTCTTCAATTAATCATTCCCTTCAAGAAGACATTGGTAAGAACTTTGTCCGTCTCCAGAGAAGCCTTCAACAACTTCACAGCCTAGCCAGTTTCAAATATTATATCAGCTTGTGTGCGTGTGTGTGTATATTCAATAATTAAAACCTAGCTACGAAATAAAGGAATAAAGAAATATGTGTAATAGAAGTCATCATGACATATATAATATGATATAAATTACCTCAGCCATTCCCAGATTGACAACTTTTTCCTGCAGAGCACCAACTTCCTTGATATTAAATTTGTTAAGAAGGGTGATGCTGGAGATAGTAGACATTGGCGTGACAACCAAGTCATCCATCACCATATAAGTAACCACCCCCTTCACAAACCCTAAACCTTCTTCACTACTACTCGACGATTCTTGCTTCGTAGGAGGTGGCACATATTGCATAGCGGTGTTCATTGCCATGCGACAACTTGGACAACTCGTTTTTGGGTCATCTGATACATAATAGTTATGATAACTACATTGGCACCTGTAGTAATTCTTTGTAATAGTAGGAGAATCTTTCAGAGCAAGCAGAGGAACAGAAGACGACCCAGGATTCACTGGTTTCAGAAGGGTGTCTTTGGTTTTGTTTGGTTGTATATAAGACTGGTTTAGGGTTTCTATGCTTTCGTACAGGTTTCCCAAAGACCCCACCATTTGGTTTTTTCCGACAAGATTGATGAGGTTAGCTACAGGCAAAGAGAGTATGTAAAACAGGAAATCCACACAATCTTTGCCTGCCTCGGCAAACAGTACTCTTTTACCATGGGTGTCGATCAGGAGCTTCATGCTTACTGAGGATTTCGCCATACCTACTGTTTAATGTATACTAGTAGTAATATTTAGGTTTTGTAGAGAGCATCAGTTTGTATGTATATATAGAGAGAGAGAGAGAAAGATGCCGCTGAGTGTAATTATATCTTGTTTTCCGATGTATTCAATTCTCAGTGGCTGTTGCCTGTTGCCGGTTGATGTCTTCAAGGTAGGCGTGCACCTTGTTCTACATTTAATTATTACTCCCTCATTCCCTTAATATTTGTCAGTTGTCACTTTTGCCATTTTTTCATATTTCAAATTATTTGTCATTTTACTATTCCAATAAATAATTAATTGCATTTTTTTTCAATTTTGCCCTTTCTCACAATTGAAATATAATTATTTAAAAATCAATTAATGGCATGGGCATTTTAGTGATTTACTATACTTTTTGCTACTATCTATACATATTTATTGAGTTTCTTAATATGTGTGCAACTAAAAAAAATGACAAATAATGAGGGAAGGAGGAAGTAATATTAATTAGTATTGTCTCTGCTCATCGAGGCCCCCGACATTAGAAAAACAAATAGTTGTTCCGGGTAATATTTTGAACATATGATTTTTGCCCCCCATTTTTTCGTAAATATGGATTTGGTCCCTTCAAGTTTTTTCAATACTTTTATTTAAATTTCTATATTTTTTTTCATAATCATCATTTATCATTTTTACTTGTTTTTCTACTTTTTTATGAATACCTCGCAAAAAATATTCTGGGTTATGCCCCAAATTAAACTTGATTGTGAACCTTACTTTTATATATTATGATTTATATATAGATATTTATAGCCTATATACAAATACATGGAAAAATAATTTGAATTGAATTGTACCATAAATTTATGGATCATAATTACAGACATATATTAACGTGACCAAAATTGATCCGTCGACCAAGAAATGAGAAATCTTAAACAAAACAAATTGATGTTGGGCTGCAAGGAAGTTATTCAGGCCAACTTACCTAAGTTTGACTCGGCTAAATAATGTTTTAGTCCAGTACTAATCAAATCGGCCCAATCATATGAAAAGGGTAGTAATGGCAATTCAGCCAGGCCAAACCGAATGACTTGGCCGAATTATATCTCAGTCGAGCCTATTTTTTATTGAGAGCCGGTCCAGAGTTACTTTCTTTCGATTGAACATACATTGAGAAATGAGAATAGTTAAAAGCGTGGAGGAATAGAATAATAGGTAATAAATGTTTATGTGGCTGCCGATTTATATTAGAGAAGCAAAACAGAGACTAGCAGACACATATCATAGCATTTCATTTGAACTCAGAGCTAGCTAGCTAGCTACGTACAAAAGGAGTTCATGGATGCATATATATCCCAAAAAACAAAAGTAATTAATAAACTAACACAAGTACTAATCCAATATTAATTTAATTAAGTACTAGTCTTTAACGAGGAGTCCCTGGAACGCCTTTTCCCTTCAAGAACACACTGGTAAGAACCTTGTCAGTCTCCAGAGAAGCCTTCAACAACTTCACCGCCTAGGTTAAATTTCATTACAAATATTACATATATCAGCTGAGTGTAAGTATATATATATAAGAAGTGATGAGAAGAAAAGTACAATGAGATTCATATATATAAATACCTCAGACATTCCCAAATCGACAACCTTTTCCTGCAAAGCACCAACTTCCTTAACATTAAACTTGCTGAGAAGAGTAAGGCTGGAAATAGTAGACATAGGCGTGACAACCAAGTCATCCATCACCATGTAAGTCACCACCCCTTTCACAAACCCTGCACCTTCTTCTTCACTCGAAGATTCTTTTCTTGCAGGAGGAGCCACGTAGTGCATGGCAATGTTCATAGCCACGCGGCAATGTGGACAAACGGCGTTTGGTGAATCGGATACATTATGGTAGGTACAGACGTTGGCGCATCTGTAGAACTTCTTTACAGTGGTGGGTGCATCTTGTAGGGCTAGCAGAGGAACAGAAGAACCACTACAGACAGGAGCCACTGGTTTTAGAAGGGTGTCTTTGGTTTTGTTTGGCTGTATGTATGACTGGTTTAGGGTTTCTATGCTTTCGTACAGGTTTCCCAAAGACCCCACCATTTGGTTTTTTCCTACAAGATTAACGAGGTTAGCTACAGGCAGAGAGAGTATGTAAAACAGGAAATCCACACAATCTTTGCCTGCCTCAGCAAACAGTACTCTTTTCCCATGGGTGTCTATCAGGAGCTTCATGCTTACTGATGATTTCGCCATTTCCTTTTCTTTTTTTCTTCTTTTTTTTTTTTATGGAACTCAATAGGCTTTCTGTTCTACTTGTAAGAGTTCAACTGGCCTGTTTGATTTTATAAGGGATGAGTCTTGGTATTTAGATTCACACAGATCGATGTAGACGTGCAGTAATTTGGGTTTTGCTTGTTCAAATATCCAAACTCGCACGTGCACCTGGTTAGCATGCAGTTTCCGAGAAAAAGAGAATATGTACATTTGTCAGCTCATCATGAAATCTCTTGGATCAATACTTACTTTCGCAGGAGTGTACCAATTACAGGACTCAAGGGTACATATATATATATATATATATAATATAAAAAAAAAACTGAGGCAGACACGTCGTCGGAGATGCGCCTTTTGCAGTAGTGAAATGACTAAACAACACTGAATTCTCAGAGCAATGAGTGAACTGCACCCTTCTCGATCTATCTACTTTATCACCGCCTGTCATATCTGTGTGTCTTCTCCCGGCAACTCTTTACGCAGTCTTCGCCTTAGGTGGCTGATTTTAACTCGAAAGCACATTTGTTGTTCCTGACCGTTGGTTTCGGGCCTATTTATACTGTTCTCAGATAAATAATGGATAATATAATTCTCTGCATTTTCTTTTTTAAATCTTCTTATGTAAATGATTGAAACTCTTTGTGAGAGAAAAACTGGGTTTAACCGAGAGCAAAAGTGGTCGTTTGACCGGTTGACAGTACATGAGTTATTGAGTCAACTTTATGGGTAGGCCAAGAGTTTCTTGGGAGTGGCTTGGCTTGGTGCTAGTTTAATTTCCGAGTCGCCATCGTCTTGGATTTATGGACCGAACAATGGGAAAGCCGTTCTGGATTATAATTCATAACCATAACACTTTTCTAATATTTTTCCATCTTTTATTTCTGTGTTCATGTTTATGTATGCATTCTCTCTATATGAATATCCAACAAAAGTGTTATATCAAGTATTGGAGTTGATCTGATGATTATGTAATATAAATAGACATATTCACATAACTAGCGAATCTTCTTTTAATTTAGATACTTACAAAAATAACTTAATAAAATAGTTGTACTTATTGTACCAATTTCGAAATTATATGGTTTTTCTTTAAAATAAATAGTTTTGGAATTAATTCCTACTCAAAATAAGAAAACAAAAACAAAAACGAACCACATGCATATATGGGAACTCATAATTAACGTGAGGAATTACGTTAATCCGTCGGACAGTTTTGGTCGATCGATCAACTAGTTGACGAGCTAGCCGGCACTGGCTCGCTTTTTCCTGTTCAAGAAGACTCCGGTGAGAACCTTGTCCGTCTCCAATGAAGCTTTCAACAACTTCACAGCCTATATATATATATATATATATATATATATATATATATATATATATATATATATATATATAAAGCCACAATATTTACAATTATGTAGATGTATATATTCAAGAATTCTAAATTGTCTTAAAAGGCGATATATAAATAAATATAAATACCTCAGCCATTCCCATGTTGACCACTTTTTTCCTGCAGACCACCAACTTCCTTGATATTAAATTTGTTAAGAAGTGTGATGCTGGAGATAGTAGACATTGGCGTGACAACCAAGTCATCCATCACCATATAAGTCACCACCCCCTTCACAAACCCTAAACCTTCTTCACTACTACTCGACGATTCGTTCTTGGAAGAACGAGACACGTATTGAACAACCATGCTCATAGCCCGGAGACACTTTGGACAAAGCGTTTTCGAGTCATCAGTCACATAATCACACTTTACAAGGCATTTGTAGAACTTCTTGGCAGTGTTATTAGGTGCATCCTTTAGAGCCAGCATAGGAACAGAAGAAACTGCACCGATTGGACGAATAGTTGCTGGTTTCAAATGGGCGTCCTTGTTTTTTTTCGTTTGTACGTAAGACTCGTTTAGGTTTTCTAAGCTCTCGTACAGGTTCCCCAAAGAGCCCACCATTTGTTGTTTTCAGACAAGATTGATGAGATTAGCAACAGGCAAGGAGATCTATGTAAAACAGGAAATCGACACAATCTTTGCCTGCCTCGGCAAACAACAATCTTTTGGCTTTGGTATCAATCAGGAGTTTCAAGCTTACCGAAGATTCCGCCGCCATATTATAATTCCCTGTTTTAATTTTCTGTAACTGTAATAATAACTTGAATCCAATCGACCTTTGAGCATCTGTTTATATAGGGGCTCAGTGTGGTTTCATTTGACTCTTGATTTTCCTAGTTTCAAATGCATTTAATTCTATTTGGCTGTTGATCTACCCTAGATTCAGACAATGGCAGTTAAAATCCCAGATTAACATGCACCAGGCCAAAACTTAGTAACGTATCGATTAATCTTCATTTTATCCAGGACTCGAAAACAGCGTTGACGATATAATGCGAATGTAGCTCAACTAAATATATATTTATGTTAATTTATTATTTCAAATGATTAGTGTGCATCGTGTATTTGCAGCTGCCATCAAAAGAATCAAGGTCTAAGAAAGCAACCAAATATCAGACATTATAAATAAATAAATGTTTTTACTTGGCACAAAATGTGCATGCAATGCAAATAATATAACACAATATTCATAATCCTCGACTAAATAGTTGATCACTCGGATCTCCTCATTTTGAGATTAAGAGGTTTTTCCTTGTAGCATTGGACCTTTTCAACTGCTCTGCGCAATGGTCTGCCTCCTACAGATGTTCTTCGTGCTTCAACTTCCATTTCGGGCACATAGTTATTATAGACTGATTCAACTTCATGTGTTGTTTTTCTGTTTAAGGGCACAACATCATCAACTGGAAACTTGGCATCGTCTATCTCAAACAAACTTTCCTTTGCTTCATCCGCATGTCTAACTCTCGAACTAGCAGATTGCCTTCTCAGACAACGCCTAGATATATTATATATAACCAAACAAATGGTAGCATTTTCAGGCACAAGAAAAGGTGTACTAATAAGTAACATTGTACACTTGCAGCATTTGATTAGTAAGAACATTATGAGAAGATCAACCTTTTGCTTACTACAGCAGCTTCCTTTTCAGCATGGTGTTGAGATATCGTCGAATTGCCCAAAGCTGCATATTGTGCATAGCAATAAAGTTTATTTATTAGTAACAGTGTTCGTAAAGTCGAAGAAAAAAAAAACGGAATTTTGTCACAGATTTACTTACATCGACTTCTGGACAGACGACTCCTGCTGGCATTGCAAGATTTAGTTACTATTTCTGGTTCCTTCACACCAAGAATGTTTTATAAATAGTTAGCAAGCATAATAATTTCAAAAAAAAAAATAATTGTTTTTCTGTGCTCTCCAATTCAGAGCAAAGCAGAAGCCACAACGAAAAATTAGGCTAACATACGTGAAATTCAGCTTTTTGGGCATTCGCTCTCTCTTTTTCCTGAACAAACCAGCAGGCACACAAGTCAATTCGATAAGCCTGATTATTAACTCAAATATAATCTTCAAAAACACAACATATAATCAAAAATTAAGGATTCAAGTAAACAATAAAGAGAGAATTTCGAATAAACGGTTCGAGTTATATCACAGACTATGAATAACCTATACCTTTAGTTGTAAATCCTTTGTTTTAAGAACGGCTTCTTTACAAATTACCTCGTGCTGCAATGCTTTCAGCTGCGAAGAAACGGATCGATTAACAACATTTAATCGAATTTTCAATCTCAATTGACCATTAGTCCATTCACATAAGGCTTCCTTACCCTTTCTTTACCCAAATTAACCTCCTGAAAAAACAAGACGTAAATCGAACTTCAGTACAACTGCTTAACTATATTCATGTCCGAAAAAAAAAAAATGTGACGGGGGCAGAGGACTGACCGCTGACATATGACTGTTCGATTGAGCAAGGTTCCAGTTTTGTAGCTGCATCTTCTGAAGACAGTTTCTCAAATTCTGAATTTCAATTCCACTCAACTCTATAATTTTACTGTCCACAAAATTCAGAAATTTAAAACATAAACACCCGGAAAAATCGATGAAACACGGAGATTAATTAATATAAATAATTTACTTTTTGTCTTGAATAAGCTTCACCAAGGCCATTTTCTCCTGTTCCAGAGTTCAATTAAACACACCAACAACAGATCAGCTGAAGAAATCGATAAAATTTAGGGCACAAAATTATGAAAAAACATACCTTGACGAGATGGTCAATGAATTCCTTAGCAGAAACGGCATCGCGTGGGTTTTTCTCAGGAGGAGCAGGAGATTTATTCTGCGGCAGAGAATTGGTAATGTCTGAAAGCCTCCTTCTCACCATGTTTCCAAAGGAGGATCTTTTTGCCATTTTATCCCCTTTCATCGTACGCAAATACACAGTCGAAATTGAAGAATCGAAAGGGTTTTTGCAGGAAAATTAATCGAAGAAAAACACTTACAAGGATTGGATTTTAAATAATTATTTATCGCATCAATTGAGCATGAAAAGTACGGAATTGAGAAAGTTAAAAGGAATCTAGTTGAGTGATACAGTAAACTTGCGCAGAGAGGAGAGGGAGGGAATGGTTGGGAGCGAAAATTAGAGGGTTCAAATTTGAAGAAGGGAAAAGAAAAAGGAGGAAAAGCAAAAGATGAAAAGCAGGGGTTTGAATTTCTGAAGGGGTCGATCCAACGGGTTTCCGAACCGAGGCGTTCGAAGAGTAGGTTTAGTTACGAGCCTAGATTTCAGTACGGGATGACCGAACCTAGTTTTTGAATAGGCTCGGAATTAGTTTTAGGAGCCACTTCTAATTGGTTTGGCGATTAAAATATAATGAAAATTCATGGGCTGTAAGAGGATAATCAGTAAAATATAATTGGCTCTCATATATATGCAGATATTCCCAATTTAAAAGTTTGATACTAATTTAAATTTTGAACCAAAAGAGATAAAAGAGGAAAAAAAAAAAAGGAAGTTAAATCCCCATCTCCCACGTGCAGAAAAGAAAATAAAAGTAGAAAATGAAAAAATGAAACCGGAAATCGGAATTCTGAATTTTCGAGATTGGAATGAAAACATTTGTTCCAAAATCGAGAACTTTAGTATCGGAATCTGGCGGAATTCGAGAATTCTATTTTGTTGTAAGTGTAATTTTCGAAAATATACTCAAAAATTTAAATCGAATCAGAAATCATGATCTAATGCATTTTTCAACTTGGTTAAAAAAAATCGAAAAATCGCAATTCATAACTTTCGAAATTCGAAATGAAAAATATTGTTTTAAAATAAATAAATAAATGAAAAATCATATTAAATCGGCGGGAATCAAAATTTTCGGTCTAGTTCTCAACCTAGGCATAATTAAAATAGACATTTGTTTCCTTTGTGGATCACTACTAGTTTATATAAATCCAAAATCAAACAAGTCTGGAGCATCACTACTCAGATATGGATTGCTGGATTACATCAAATCTTTGTTGTTTATCTACTTTATTTATCAGAAGATAACACCAAACAAAAGCGATTCTTTTTCATAATTTGATCTTATCTCACAAGCCTGTTTGCCGAAGAAAATATGTACATCTTTTTTTATTACAAAGGAATTCAACTTCACTGAGAAAGTCTGAAATCCAGTGAAAGACTATACACAAAAACGATCACAAGTTCGATTTCAAAGGCGTTAAATCAATTCCGCCTTCGATTTCTGCACAAATTCGCAGAAACTTAAAATGCGAAACGAAAAAAAAAAAAAACGAAAACATTGATTTGCTCATTGGTCCCTATACTCCAAACAAATTCATTTATTGACTGTCAAAGCCATTTCCCTCTCACTACTTTCCTCAGCTTCATCCCTAAACTTCTTATAAATATCACCCCTATAAAACTCTCGAGTCCTCGCCACTAAAACGAGCGAAGAAACCGCTCCAAAAAACGTAACCGAAGCCAATATCACAAACGCCAACCGATAACACTGCGGACCAACACAAGTCAACTCCTTGACCGAATCTCTAGTCAACCCCTTCTTCGCCAGATTCTTCAACGCCTCCCTATCGTAAAGCGGGCCCGTCACTCTAACATTCAGTATATACGAACCGAGCGGGCTAGCCAACTGCCCGCAATTGAACAACGTGGAGTAGTATTTCAGCCCAAAAAGCTCGGAAATTATAGCGAAAAGCAACGGCAATTGAGCTCCAAACGAAAACCCAATAATCACGGATGCAATGTAAACCGAGCCACGGAACGGAAACGCAATTAGAAGCAAGCCGATGCAGGACAAAAACAGGACAATTGTCATCATAAGTGGCCTCGGGAATTTGTATTTCGAGAGAAGCTTTTCGGAGACGAACCCCGAGAATATTCTCCCGAAGTAATTCCATATGCTTAGAAGCGAAACGAATGTCTTGATCGTCCTTACGGGGTACTCTAACGACTCCCCGATTTGTCCTAAATTGTCAACTGCCGTTAAACTCGAACCCAAACCACAGAACGTTGCAAGAAACAGAATCAGCATATCTGTGCTGGAAAGTGCTTGTAAGATGGTGTAATCTTCTCCTCTTTCGGGCCTGTCGAATATTTTTGCGTACCAACGAGTTGTCGTTGTTGTTGTTGCAGTTCTTGATTTCTCCTCCATTGGATTTGGAGCTGGATTGTTATTATTATTATTATTATCGTCAATGGTGATTATTTGAGGAGGCTTAGTGAGTTGCTGTTTCTTTTGGCTCCAAATTGAGGATTCTTCTCTAACGGCGATGATTAAAGGAAAGAAGAGCAAGGCGGAGACGACGGTGGCGCTGGCTGCGTAAGCCGCCGGCGAAAAGGCGGTGACTTTTTCAAGTACGGTCATGGCCATGATAAACAGGGCGAGTAAGATCGAAACGTAGAGAAATTGGTAGAAGATCTTGAGCTCGTTCCCTTGCCTGACAACTTTCATCGCACGAATTGTGTACACGAAAACCACGGACAACGCCGCCGGGAGCCAGGCGATGAGGAGAATCAAGGCTTTGGAATCGTTGCCGTAGACGGCGAGGTAGATCTGGGTGAGAATTGCGCCGCTCAGGCCGGTGAAGCCCTTCAGCAGGCCGAGCATGACTCCCCTGCTCTCCGGGAAGTTTCTGACGGAGGTGACGAGGGCGCCGGTGTTGGCGAAGTTCTGGGAGTTTGCTCCGATGCAGATGTACAGGCACATTTGCCAGACTCTGGGCGTGGAGACTTTTCCGGTGACGGTGAGCCATATCATGAAGTAGCCGGCGAAGTTCATGGCGGAGCCGATTAGGAGGACGAACCACGTCGGAGTTACCTCGGCGATGAGTCCCGACAAGACGCCGACGTTTGCGCCGAGGTCCTTGAAGAAACCGAGGAGGTTGAGGGTTGTCTGGTCGTAGCCGAGGGAGGATTTGATGTCCTTGGAGTAAACTCCGAAGAGGTAAGTAGCTCCGGCGCCGGCCATTACGAGGAAGGAGGCGAAGAGGGAGAACCACCGGCCTCGGAGTACGTGGGCGGCGAATGCGAGGAGGTCGCCGCCCCTTCTTCCGCCGGTGCCGGAGATTCTTGCTGCCTCTACCATTTTTCTTGATTTAGAGTAGTGGGAATTAAATTGGTTAGTTAGATTTATGGTTGGGTTGTATTGGGATTGGAGAAAGTAGGGTTCAGAAGATTGGTACAAAATTAATTTGGTGATGAACCAATCTTCTGTGTTACTTTCCAGGGAGGGAGGAAAGAGCTGTTTATTTATTTACACTTTTTTTTTTTGTTCTTTAAAATTAATTTTGAGCAATTATAATTTATTTAGATATAAGTAAGGGGAAAATGTGTTTGTTGTGAATGCAGAAATCTGGGGTTGCTCGCATCATGTGGTGCACCAAATATATATTGAGCCACCACCTTCTCTTCTCTTTGCCACATGATGATGATGATGATTGATGATGTCATGATTCCATCACTTGGATAGTGAACTATTCCATTGGAACATCTTTCTTTGTTCACATTTTTTGGGTTTTTCCATTTTTTGCTTCAATGCATGGATCATTGATAACTTCTTAGCGACGGTTTGATTAGTTAAGATAAGATTGCGATAACTTTATTACAGTCCGATTATGTATATATGCAATTACTGAAGATAAGGATAAATTAGGAAAATTGTTAGATGAATTAATTATGACATATCCATTTGATCTACCTTAGTGGGCTAAGATCTATGGGACCAACTATACATTCTTCTTTATGGAAGTCCAATTTGACAGCCTCATCAAAAGGTCCCTTAAATAGAGAGTTCATTCATTGTTTAAAGGTCCGCGTGGTTTTCGATTTGTTACAAGTCTTTAGCTCTTACTTTGATTCTCGATTTTGTGACTTAGATGTCGGATCGGAGGGCAATTGTTTAGCAAATGTAGGCGGAATCAGTAGATCGGAGAACGATTCTGAGCCCTGGGGATCGACTCTCAATATTCTCTACATATTTTGAGCTACTTGGTTTGAGCAGCATCATCAATGCACAATCAAACGAGAGTCGCTTAAGTTTTAGATGAAAAAAAGGATTTTTTTTAGGGGCAATAATGCTGCCATGTTGGACCAGCTTTGATGACCATTTTGACTGTTATACATGATATAATTTGATTTGTTTATTTCTCAGACCACTTGTCTGAAGAACATTTACATTATAATAATAGTGATGCCAAAGGGGCAATACAAACTAATTATTAAATAATTTATTTTTCATGCAGCTAAAATCCAAGTTCTGGTTTCTTTTGTTCATAGAGTTTTAGCATTATATGTTATATGTTATATCGTAATAATGAAAGAAACTCGAAACCAATCATACGTGTGCACTAGCTAAATCTACAATCTCATATTACGGCTTGCAAACCTTACATGAAACGAAAGTCACATTATACTAATACTAATCGTGCGTGACAAACTCGATTGGCATAATTTTCTTTTTAAAAAAAGGTTACAATTTCTACAATGATTGCTAGCATAAAGTACTTACGGAATCAAGCCTTATAATATCACTTTCAAGAAAATGATGACACGATACAAATACACAATGTGAAAGGGCAAATAGAAATGATTAATATAACCAATTTTGTTGACAAAACTGCCCAATTTGCTACAAAAAACACCCGTGAGTATTATATATTAATATTTTT
The DNA here is from genome assembly GCF_056151865.1 of Erythranthe guttata. Classification (NCBI taxonomy): domain Eukaryota; kingdom Viridiplantae; phylum Streptophyta; class Magnoliopsida; order Lamiales; family Phrymaceae; genus Erythranthe; species Erythranthe guttata. Next base: position 22,360,148 of record NC_142546.1, read on the forward strand.
ATTATTATATATAAAATAGTTGGCAAATCAAACAATAAATTCCAATATTCCATGTGATCACGGTTTCGCACTCTCTTTTCTTTTCTGTTCCAATTCAAGAATGAATTAACCGTGAAGGCTAGCTAGTATGGCAAATGTCACTTCCCATAGTCTACTCAAATGGTTATTTATTTATTTTTTATTTTTTTATTTTTGCATAAAGTGGAATGGGGTCTGGGGCTGATCAATATATGTATAATAATATCTAAAAAAATAATAATAAAAGGGTAGTATTATCAACAAATAGAAAATCTTAAATAGTCACCTGGTACTATTTATTGGTCCAATAAACTATTCGGTCTTATAATTGACATACAAATCCCAAACTAAAGCCCAACTAATTTTAGTGTATATTAAGCCCAAGTTGTTTTCTTCGTAAAATCTACTTGACACTCCACTAGCCCATGTCACTACTTGAAAAGTTGGCCAAGAAATGCTTCCCTTCCTTCCAACAAAAGAAAAATCGTAATTTTCCGAAATTAAATCCAATCGGAAATTTCAATTCCAATATGATGATGATGCTTTAGGTAGATCTAATTAGAGAGTTGAAGTAGGATGAGCTGGAAGAGCAGAGTGGATCACTGGCTCACGAGTTTGGTGACCTTGAGATACTTGCGAACAGAGAACACGTGAACTAAGCCGGTGTTGATCCGGCGGAAACCCCTCAAACGCTCAAGTCAGACGTGTGGATAGTGGAAATAGTCCAGATAATACAATTGGTAGTATTGCTCAGATAATAGGACGTACCTTAAGGAATGAGTTCAAACCTTTATTTATACCTTAGTTGAGATTGTCGGACCCAAACCTTATTTGAAGGTGATTGGGCCTCGATGATAGTGGTTTTCAATATTTGGCTCGAGGCCCAATAGGTAAATAAATTGTTAGATTATTGGGTTGACCCAATTAAGCATATCACAATCCAATAACATCGGAAACTTTTGGAAATCGGATTTTCAAAAATTATAATGAAAAAGGTTGTACGGAAATTAGAATACTTACGATTGAAACGGACGAAAATTGTAATTTACGTTCCGACTTTGACCCATAGCCCTTTGATCCTGTAATGGCTACGCCGCTAATAACAAAACTGATTTATAAAAATAAATTTTAATTTGTGAAATAACACGTCCCAAAAACATATATATAGACGTACTCCTTATCCCTGCTTTTACCCTTCCCAATAAATTTAACATTTATGATATCTCTCTACTATTTTCAGATGCTTTAAATTCTACAATATCTAACACTTCATCATCTTCAAAACCATCACAATTTACAGCTGTCATTTTAATGATATTAACCGTTAAAAAAACGAGGAAATGAGATCAAGAGACAAGTACGTGACAAAATTAAATAAAGCTGGCTTCTTTAAGTCAATTAACCCAAGACTCCAAACAATTATCAAAAGCTGACCCATATACCCACATTTATGGGGGCAATTTTTTTTTTGGGGTTGTTTTAATACAGAGTTTTTAAAATGGGGTTGTTTTTGGGGTAGTAATTAAATTGGGGTTGGCCGCCACCGGCAACGGCGGCATCTGCCGGAGACGCCACTGCCAATGGCGGCACCGGCTGGAGACGCCGCCACCGGTGGCGTCTTCTACTTTTTTTAAAATTTTTAATATTTTAATAATTTAATATTTTAATATTATAATATTTTAATAATTTAATAATTTAATATTTTATTATTTTCTAATATTTTATTATTTTAATATTTTTTAATATTTTTATTAATTTTTAATATTTTAATATTTTAATATTTTCTATTTTTTTAATATTTTTTGATTTTTAATTTTTTTTACAAATAAAATAATTCTAACTACATTCATTAGTTTGATGTTAGTATTAAATTTATTACATTTTATCAATTAGTATTAAATTAATCAACCGGATGACACCCAGTTTGTTGATGATGTACCGGCAGATCCTGACATTCGTCGAGATGGTAGGCCGCGTAGGACTAGACGGGCACCTGCATGTGGCACTAGTTCACATAGGCACTGACTTCATAGTTCCAATTTTATTTTCTTGTACTCATTTTGGACCTATTTATTTTATATAACTCTTTTATTGGACCTATTTATTTTATATAACTCTTTTATTTTCTAGAACTCCTTTTGTTTTTGTCTACATGTTTTTAAGATTGTACCATATTTTATTGTGTTGATTAGATAAATATATGCAATGACCGGATGACACCCAGTTTGTTGATGATGTACCGGCAGTAAATTTAATACTAACATCAAACTAATGAATGTAGTTAGAATTGTTTTATTTGTAATAAAAATTAAAAATCAAAAAATATTAAAAAAAATAGAAAATATTAAAATATTAAAATATTAAAAATTAATAAAAATATTAAAAAATAATAAATTAATAAAATATTAAAATATATTAAAATATTAAAATATTATAATATTAAAATATTAAATTATTAAATTATTAAAAATTAAAAAAAAAGTAGAAGACGCCACCGGTGGCGGCGTCTCCAACCAGTGCCGCCGTTGGCGGTGGCGTCTCCGGCCGGTGCCGCCGTTGCCGGTGGCGGCCAACCCCAATTTAATTACTACCCAAAAAACAACCCCATTTTAAAAACTCGATATTAAAACAACCCCAAAAAAAAAATTGCCCCCACATTTATGTTTATCGATAAATATATAATTATATATTTTAATGTTTTATTTGCCAAATTAAAAATTAAATTGGGATAAATAGCGGTCTCTGTCTAGTTCATAAGAAATGTGACCCTTCTGCAACACACCTCTTTTACTCTGTTTCTCTGCACAATTTCATCACTCTGTTCACGAGTATAGTAAATACTATTTCTTGAAAACAGCAAACAAAACACCTCCAATATATTATTATTATTATATTAAACTAAACTAATCTCTTTTAATTTTATTATTGTTGTTGAAGCAAAAACGAACTCCCAACAAATCCATTCTCATCATCCTATTTTCTTAATCTCCACTTCACCAACAACATACCAAATACAGAAAGCCCCATTTCAACCACTCTCTCTCTCTCTCTCTCTCTCTAGAATGGTTTAAGAGAGAGAAACAGAAGTGACCTTCAAAGTGAACATCAGAATGAGGAGGCTTTTGCATGGGACAAGAAACAACAGGAGTTCAGACAACAATGGCGGCTTCTTCTTCTTCTGTTACAGATACTTCAAATGGATTCTCTGGTTTTCCATTTCATTCTATTTCTTCTCATCTTTCCTCAACAACCCCACCTCCACCTCTATAATATCAAGAACCACCGTCTACCGTACCAAATTAGCATCACGTGCTCTCATTGAACAATCATTCGTCAACTCCTCCCATGGAGTATTATCCAAGGGGATGAAGGTTTATGTTTACGACCTGCCGTCAAAATACAACGCCGACTGGTTGTTGAAGAACCAGCGGTGCGGCAGCCATTTGTTTGCGTCCGAGGTTGCTATTCACAGGGCTTTGTTGCGGAGCGATGTAGTAAGGACTTTGGACCCTTGGTTGGCTGACTTCTTCTTTGTCCCTGTCTACGTGTCCTGCAATTTCAGCGCCGTCAATGGCTTTCCCGCCATTGGCCACGCCCGCCCGTTAATCGCCGCCGCCGTCGACCATGTTTCTACACAGCTTCCGTTTTGGAACCGCAGCCGCGGCGCCGACCATGTCTTCGTCGCCTCTCATGATTTCGGTTCTTGCTTCCACACTTTGGTATATATTATATGCAATTTTTGTTTTTTTTTGGAATTTACTTCCCACATAATTTAGATTTGTAAAATTTGATTTTTTTTTTTTATTTAATGATTGTTTGTAGGAAGATGTGGCGATTGCTGATGGAGTGCCTGAATTGTTGCGAAATTCGATTGTTTTGCAAACATTCGGGGTAACACACAAGCACCCATGTCAGGAAGTGGAGAACGTGGTGATTCCGCCGTACATCCCGCCGGGAAGTGTTCGCGCCACCCTGGAGAAGTTCCCGGTGACCGGCCGCCGTGACATTTTCGCTTTCTTCAGGGGTAAAATGGAACTCCACCCCAAAAATGTCAGCGGTCGTTTCTACAGCAAGTAAGGATTAATCAATCGACTCGCATTTAACATGGATTAATTATCTTAATTAATTTCTTATTTTTAATTGCAGGCGGGTGAGAACGGAATTATGGCGGAAGTACGGCAACGACCGGAGATTCTACCTGCGGAGGCAGAGATTCGCCGGTTACCAGTCGGAGATAGCCCGGTCAAAGTTTTGTCTCTGCCCATTGGGGTGGGCCCCGTGGAGTCCCCGGCTGGTGGAATCGGTGGCGTTGGGGTGCGTTCCGGTCATCATAGCGGACGGGATCCGGCTGCCGTTCCCCTCCGCCGTGCCTTGGGCGGAGATATCACTGACCGTGGCGGAGAACGATGTGGACAACCTCGGTGATATTCTCGAACACGTGGCAGCCACCAACCTTACGTCCATTCAGAGGAACCTGTGGGACCCGTCCATTAGAAAGTCCCTACTATTCGACGTCCCGATTTTGGAGGGGGACGCCACGTGGCAGGTCCTGAAAGCCCTCGCCCAGATGCTTGACCGGTCCCACAAAAAGCCGAGTGTATTTATCCGATAAAAATGTTTTTTCCACGTCGGAAAATAAAAAGTGACGAGCTTGCCAGCTAAGATTGATCACTTATCTACGTGGATTTGGATTAGTGGGAGACAGCTGGAATATATAATAGTGCTAAAAAAACAGTAGTTATATGTATTATTGGTTGCATTCTGATTGGTGGGCCACGTGGTTCAGGATCTTTTGCTGAATGGCCTGTGGTGATTGGGTATTTTTGGGGTTTTGTTGGGGCCTATCTGCTATTTTTGTAAATAATTGTGTAATTTGTAGATTCTGTAAATGCAAAAAGGAATAAATATTTTTTGATGGAAATTATTGAGAAGTTGTGGACATAATTGGATGTGTAAAATAAAAATTAAAAAATTAAAATTTAGTATGGAGTAATATGTATCAAAATTTATTTTAGGTGTTGCATTTAGTAATCTGAAAGCCCACTAGAAGTTTCGAGTGTGGTATTTGTTTCTCCGAAATTTTAAATTATTTCGAAATAAAATCATAAATTTGTATATGATATTGTGAGGGTTAATTATTTTAAATTATTGATTTTGATTAACTTAAATTAATTTCATACTTACTAATTATACTAGTTAGTTAAATTGAGACAGCAAAAAATAGTTTCCACATTATACATTAATCATTATACAGTACACTAGAATAAACCAAGATTGGGCCTGATAACGGGCTGGGCTATTGCCTGTTCCGTTCTGAAAAATCTCCTCTTTTGTTGTTCTCATGTAGGATTGTAGCCCTGCATGGAAAAAGCCCTCCTCTTCTGCTGTCTTTCTAATGTCAAATTACTAAAAAAAACCAGGAATGTTTGGGTAATTACAACTATCCCTCAAATATGAATTTTCTTACACGTCTACTATAACGATGTCAAATTTAGTGGAATCTTCTAGATTATGTGGAATATTCTCTAGTTTGTACCCATTTTACCCCATTCGAGCTCCACGTTTTAAAACAAGATGATCATAAATGTGTCTATTTGATTGTAAACATCAGATTGTAGTACATCATAAATTACATTTTTGCAAAGAACGAGTACAAACTAGTGAACAAAGTAAATTATGTCAAATTTGATATCATAAGTAAGATGTGTAAGAAAATTCATAGTTAAAGAGGTGGTTGCATTACCCAAACATGAGAAATTTTTTCGTAATTTGACATAACATGGGAGGTGACGTAATTTACCATATATTATTATTGCATAACTGAAAAAAACAATTAATTGGTTTTATCAAAAAATAAAAAAAAATAAAAAACTAGCCCAAAGTCAACTAATATCCGTTAGTCTAAAAAGTGAAAAAAACAGAGCACGGACCAATAAATAATGCTCATATCCATCTCTAGAGAATCTATCTTAAGTTCACTTCAGTTGAAATGAAATATTTATTATATAAAAAGAAATAAATAAATAAATATAATTAGTTAGTCAAAAGATTAAATATGAAAATAAACTAAATTTATTGAAAAATATATGGAAACACACCAGTGTAAAAATTACACATATTTCTTTCATCTCATCTCACCTTCAAATCATACACACTTCACAAATTTATTACACACACACACACACTCACAGCACACTGACAAATTCAATAACAGAGGACAAATATTCGGAGGCTTGGACGCTTTGCATTCACCGATTGATTGGCAAGTGGTGGGCCCATCTCAAGACACTCCCAAACAAATTTGTATAAAGTATACAACACTAAGAAAATAGCAAATATATGGTCCATAATTTATGAAATATTATATTGCGTGCCCTCAGCACTCGGGCGTGAGCCTATGGTCCCGCTGCGAATCCCGACAGTAATCATAGAACTGGTAGTTCCTCTGGACCCAAGCCATTGCGGCGTACTGCTGTCGGCTCAGCCCAGTGGAGCCGGTCGGAGAACCGGTAGCCGGGCGGCAGGCGGAGCGGCCGTTAGCATTGCAGCCGGCTATCTTGAAATTGTTGTACCTTCCGTAAAAGGGCTGGTGATTGTAGTCGGCTTTGTACTTGCCATTCTCGGTTGCCCACGTGGACGCATCCCATATCGAACCGTACACCCACATCGGCCGCAACGGGAAGGTGGCATCGCTTTTCCTTGCGTACCTTCTTATTGGCACGTCATCCACAAAAAATCTGCACCATTAATTATTTTCCGCGTCATCACTATTGGACATATTAATATTAAATGATACATTTCACTAACAGTTTAAAAAAAATAATTTATATTTAATAAAAAAACTGACATAATTTCGGTAGGGTTCCAAAGGATGGCATAATTGTGAAAATCCTTAGTGGGGTCGAACCAAAGGTGAATCTGCATTTCACGACCGATAATATTACCGTCGCCGCTTCCTCTCACGTAAACGTTTGTTTGGAGCACGTAGGGTTTGCCCAGTGTCGTGCCGAGAAATTCGATATCTATCTCGTCGTGGTTACCCGGGTGCGCTTCGTTGTTCGAAAGCTGCCATTTTTACAAAAAAAAAAAAAAACTAATAAATATATTTTTAGTGCACATTAATTAATAATATAATGTGGATTAATTAAGTTCTCTTACATAGAGAGATGTAATAACTCCGGCAGTATAACCAGATTGGAGCTTGATAGCAGCCCCAAAATAACCCGACGAATACGGGTTCAGCGATTTGAATCCACTTCCTGCATCGTCGGTAAAATTACGTTAGGACAAAATGCAATATGCAAGAATGTAATATAATATAAAATAATATAATAATATATAGTACCTGAGCTTCGGTCGAGCCAAATAGTGAGTGCACCCTGGTCAACTCGTTGATGCTGAGGGCCCCAGAGATTTCTGTAACCCTGGTTGAACCCTATTGAGCCAATTCTGGAACTGGGGTAGTACCCTGGAGAAGGTGGGCCCCCCTGAGCATTACTCCTCAAAGGGAACAAGAAAATCATGAATATCAGAGAAAAATGGAGAGCCATGTTTGTCTGATATATCTATATATATGTATGTAAAAGAAACAGTATGTAGTACAGTATAGCTATCTGCGTGGAGATGATGAATGGTGTTATTGTTTAATTTGCTGCAATGATTGTGTATTGTATGGAAATGTAAGGGGGGTATAAATAAGAAGATAAATGTGGTGGGTCCCACCTGAAAAATATATATTTATATTATATAGTGTGTGATAAGGAGGTCTCCGTGTGAAGACAAAAGAAGAGGAAGAACAAGAAAATGAACAGTGTATGTATTATATTGTGATCATGTTTTCTTTATTTGCGGTTTAATTTAATGTTATTGTGTTTTCTGTAATGAAATAGGTGGCTTGTTGGTTAGGTTTGCTCAATTTGGAAGTTGCTGGAGAATATGGAAGTTGAGAAAAGTCGTTGGTCATAAATGAACAAATGTGGGGAATTATTTACATGTAAAAGTTCGAGTAATTATAAAACATGCATAAGTGTACTTCAACTCTTTTAACTAATTAAAAGTTAAGACAGATTAATGTACAACAGTACCAGATTAACAGTACTATTCTTTCATTATGAAAAGAAGGAAGATTAATTAGTTATCTGTTATATATAAGCTAATTGATACACGAATATTAATTAATTTGTTCCGTTTAGGTAAAAAAAAAAAATAGTGTTAGAAACCATTTATAACAAGTTGCAGTTTGAAATTAATGCATGACAAGAAATGGGCTAGTATTAATTCAATTTGTATATAGTATTCTTGACTTGCTGCAATTTATAAATTATAATCCGGGTACAGATAGTAGGTGTGCTAGTATTAATTATTAAATATTTTAGAGAGAATAAAATTAAATAACTTGATTAGTTGAAATATATATATTATAATTCATTGACAATATCAGCTACATTAATATAATATAAATATCAGATTGTACAACGTAAGCCAAGTCTTGTCCTTAATTTCCCGGGCTTCTTCAATGACAAGCTAGCATACAGTATTTGCCTAGTAGGTTTTGTTACATTTTGGTAAGTTATTAAAAAAAAAAAAAAAATAAAAAAAAAAAAGAGGCCAAATTAAAGATGAATAATTAGCAACCCGCACCAAGTAATGATATTCAACAAATATGATTTTATTTTTTTCGTTATATTTTTTTCGAATTAGACGAGTTATCAACTGAACTATACACCACATTATACCCACTAATCAATTATCGAAATAAAAGAAAAACTTCATATTAACCAATTCAATAATTTGTGACATATTGAAATGGTGTAGATGAAATGTGAATTAATTGGGCTTGTGACCTTACATAAAGTATAGGACTTGTCATAGAAAAAAAAATGAAGTATGGGAAACATGTTACCAGTGTCGTGTGTTTTCTGCGAAAGACGACACATATCCTCGTTTCAGGTCTAGTAAATCAGTTACCCATATCATTCTTCTATCCATTTTTATTGTGTCGTCACATTTAATTATCAATATATCGAAAATATTACAATTAATGAATGAATGCAGTTGAAAATTGAAATGATATGAGATTGTCAGTCTTGATTATTAATTAAGGGTTCATGAACATGTATTAGAATAGTGTCATTTCGTTTATGGCATTGGTCTTTTCTCATATTTTGGCTGCAATAATTAATTATAAATTTAGAAAAACACACATATTATATAGAAATTAAATTTTGTTACATATGTCAACCAGTTACAGTAGAATGAAACTGGGAAAATGTCAACAAATTAAAGATCTAATATTGAATATTGATTATATAAAAACTTGTTGAGAAGTGGTAGGAGCACACTTTCTTGAATTTGTTAAAATAGAACACATTTAATTTTCTGCCATTGACTTCAATTATGAGCAGCCTCAATAAGTCTGACTCACATATAATTAATTGGTACTGTAGCAGTAATAAAGAAAAGAATACTTAGGTATACCATTTTCTATTTTCTATTTTATTTTTAAGTATGGTAAGTCCAAAATGATGTCACTTCCAAATATAAAATACATTTTGATTCATAACAATGTCGTCGAGCAATACTAAAGATTTATGCATAGTCAATCTTCCCTAACAATGAATTATATTTCTCCTTTTGGATTATCTCAGTGTACTTTTTTTTAATATATATATTCTTTTTGAAGATCATCCATTTTATATATAGTTGTATTCGAATCTTTGTTATGTATAAAAGGAACAAATGAATAGCAACATGGGTAACTTTAATGTTATTTTTGTAATGTTGTTCCTCACTTATTTTAAATTAAGGACCGGTGATTAAATTTCACGATTAAATATTTTAATAATGTGTAATTTTATTTGTTATTATAATTTTTTTTTCTTCATATATTTACTAGGATGCACGGGGATAATTTCTAGTAAATGATAAAATCATGGTTGTTCAACGTTATGATTAGGGTTTGATTCACGTTCTCACCTCATTGATTCGATTCTTCAAATAGACAGTTTTAAATTTTTACATACTCGATCACATCATTTTTTGGTGTTTTTTTACGAGTCAACCGGTTTATTACGATTTAAAATATGTTTTATTTTCGACATTGAAAAGAAATTTGGCCATCCATTTGAAATAAGTACAAGTAAGCAAAAGTAGCGGTGGTAAACGAGCCGGGCCGACTCAAAAAAAACTCGAATTCGGACTCGATTTTTCGAGCTCGAGCTCAAGCCAGAGTTTAATTGTTCTTGAGCTCACGAGCCGGCTCGAGCCAAAAAAGAACGAACTCGACGAGCTCGAGCTCGACCTGTCAAAAGAGGCGAGCTCAGCTCGTTCACACCCTTAACTGCAGAAGAATCGTCTAAAATTATATAATCAAACAAAATTTGGAACTTAAAATAGAACACTTAACCAGCACTGAAAACATTAATGGTAATAATAATTAAAAAAACATTAAATTTTATAGGGTAAAAAAGCTTGAAGCTAAGTATGGCGATCTCAACCTATTCAATTTTAAGTTTGATGCAATAATATGTTGTACGGATGCAGTATTATGAACTATAGCATAAATATTAAAATAATTAATCAAAATGATTAGTTTGGTGGGCAATAACTTTCAAAATATATTATTAATATATTCTTCTTCTCTTTCACAAGCAACAGCTTATAAAATAGAGTTAGAGACAAAAGGGTTTCATTCAACTTTGTCGATCGGGTTAAGTACATACTGTGGCCTACGTGATCGTATTTATATTTCCATTAATATTCGGCCTTTCTGCCGACACTTTCCAATCCCTCCGCCCACCAATTTCGGCTCTATTTTTACTATCTGTCGGCATTTTTCAACTATATATCTACAGTATACACAGATTTTTCTTTACATTTATAATTGTTGATGTAACGCATGGAATTTTCTAGCTTATAAGTTATAACTTACAAATTAAAATCACCCAACGAATTTTCCCCCTTAATTAGTGGAATGTTGAAATTACATATATAAATTAAAAATAATTAGTATATGTTTAAGCAAAGTCTTACCATATTAATTATATTTTGGCTTCCAGCATCAGTGCCATAAAACATGCCTTATGAAAATGTTAGTATTGTCCAAGAAACTAATTTGTAAATCAAGATTTTATTAAATCTCTATGAATACAACATGTTGACATTTTTGACATACTTTCACATCAATCATAAACAAGGTTCCATTTTTCTATGATGAGATTAATGGTTAATTATCCAGTAATAAATTTATTGAAACTAATTAATCATGAACATTATAGTAGGTGGCCATTGCTTGATTAATACAAATATATATATATATATATATATATTTATATAAATATAGGAGTACCCTACCGAGGAATGGAACAGTGTTAATGAATAAGATGTAGGACAAAATCCCAACCTTAAAATCCCAAGAGAGGTTCAATTTTTTTGTACTTAAAAATTTATGTGCATCATATCAAAGACTGAGATCTTTTGACCCTAGCTCTATATGAGAAAAAAAAACTCATAAATGCCTTAAAAAAAAGTCAAAAATAATATATATATACTATACTTTGTTGGGGAAAGACTTATAAGTATGTGAAGAATATTAATTTCTGATGTGATGAGTTGTAGATTTTAGACTATTTCTAGTTCACAGTTACTGTGTGTTATTAGTTTAAGCAACCGACCATGCCCCACGCAAGGGTATGGGCTAGCTGGAAGAAGAAAACATTAGGTATTGGTAAAAATAGGAATTCTTTTATTTATGTAAATATTGCTAGAAGAATAAGGAAAAAGAGTTCAAAATTCATATCATGTATGCCAAGTATTAAATTGAACTTGAAAATGAGCAATATATATGGCAATAGTGCACAAAATAATGAGATTTTTTTTTTTCATATTGCAAAGTGCAAAACGGACTTAAATTCAGGCGGCAAAGTGCATTTAACCAATATAGGGGTGTAAACGAGCCGAATTTGGCTGTTTTGGTGAGCTCGAGCTCTTCAAGTATTGTTTTTTCTGAGCTTGACCTGTATTGTTTTGTTAATATTATAATTCGAAAATTATTATCATAAATTATAATAAAAAAATTCAAAATAAAAAAAATGATATGTAATATTATTTTTTAAATTATTTATATTAATTATATTTAAAATAAAAATAAGAGTAAAAAGCAGTTTACCCCCTAAATTAAAGCCCGTTTTGCACTTTGCCCCCCAAACAAAAAAAATTTGCACGTTTTTACCTGAACTCGTTAATTCATTGCACGGTGCCTCCTAAAAGGAATATTCCGGTAATTTTGACGGAAATATGACTACACGTGTATTGCACATGAGATTTGCAGGGGCAAATTGGTCACTCCCTTACATTATATATTTTAATATTTAAAATAAAATAATAATAATAATAAATAAATAAAAAAGAAAAAGAACAAAAATGAGTTGTCATCCACTCATCCCGTAGACCACCATGGCACCACCATTGAAGCAGTCTTGCAGCAGCTGCTGGACTTTCTCCATTTCTTCTTCATCTTTCGTTTTTTTTTCTTTTCTTTCTTTCAATTTTTTTTTGTCCCTTTCTTTTCCCTGATTCTAAATCTTTTTTTTTTTTTTTGAGAACAACAATTTATCAATTCAACAACGACGATCAATTATAAGGAAGATAATAAACAACAAGCTAAGAACCTCGAATTCAGAACGATGGAATATTAAAATCTGAAGAGACGACCCAAACTTAAATCTTCTTTCGTTTGTTTTTTTTCTTATTTTCTTTCAATTTCTTTTTCTCCCTTTATTTTCCCTGATTCTAATTCTTCTTTCTCGTTCATCACTTAGTCTCCGTAATCCAGTTCCCACAGATTCCGCCGCCGCGATTAACCTGAACAACTTCACCACAACAACCGAGAACCGACTCCGACAACGAGACCCACCCCCAAATCCCAGCCCACAACCTCCCACCATCCCATTGCGAAACGACTACGTTTTGACGCCGACGACGAGGCTAATGGATTAATTCCGCTAGTGTCGCTATAAAATCCGGATCGGTGGTTATCGCACTGATGGTGTCGGCATACGAAGGTTGAGACTTTGGAGACCCGAAAATTTCGATTGGGTTATTCCAAATCATTGTCACCTTCACCTATGGCCGTGAAGGGAGGAGTGAGGCTGCCGGTCGTCGGAAAATTAAGGGACTTGTTGAAATGAGAGTGTTCGGTTCTTTGGATTGGGGGATGAGTTGGATTTGGGTGGTGTGGGCGACGGATGACTGAGTTATTTAATTTTTTTTTTCTTTTTTTTTTTTTTTTAATAATTAATTTATAATTAACATATAAGATGTAAGTGAAGGGACAAATTTACCCTTCAAATCTCACGTGCATCGCACATGTTTTAACATTCTGGTCAAAATTGCCGGAAAATTGAGTTTAGGGGGCACCGTGCAACGAATTAACGAGTTAAGGTAAAAACTTGCAAATTTTTTTTGTTTGGGGGGTAAAGTGCAAATCGACCCTTAATTTAGGGGGCAAACTGCTTTTTACTCTAAAAATAAAAAGCTCGCGAGCTCATGAACAACTAAAAATGAGCTCGGATTCGACTCGTCAGAGAGATCGAGCTCGCAAGATAAAAAAATTCGAGTTTTCGAGCCTCCTAAGCTCATTTACACCCCTTAACCAATATAATAAAATAATACTCCATTTGTTCCACAATAATTGTCTATTTTTAAAAATATTTTTGTTCCATATTATCTGTCACTTTTGATTTCCAATACTGCATTAAATGCATTTTTACTGTTTTAACCTTATTAATGCATCTCTAAACATTAATTATCTCTTATAAATCATTAAATGATAAAGATTGTTTAAGTCATTTTTATGTGATTTTCCTAAAATCAAGCTACATTTATTGAATTTTTGTGAAAAGTAAAAAACGACACCTATTTAGGAACGGAAGTAGGTGGTAACATATTAAAAAAAGAAGATAGTATAATTTGTATTCCCATGATAGTTGGGCCATGGGCTAGAGATTAGTAAACATGGTCCAGGCCCAGCTCTGGTGGTAATTAAACGAGGCCTTGTAAAATTGAGTAAACCATGGGCTTATTATTAATTGGTTTCCGCAAAGGGTGGTGATATACGCAGGCCAAATTAAACATTCAGGCATTTTTTTACCATGGTTTTTTACCTTTTTACCATAAGTATTTACCTTTTGTACTATTCCTACCAAATCCTATAAAAAAAGAAAACTCAACATTCAAAGTGAAAAATTTCAGATATTCAACAATTTTTGCGATGGATCCAAACAACTTAGACCCGAATGTAAGTTTTTCATTTTTTTCCCGAAAATTCATCTACTCGTGCGAATTTACGTGAGCACTTGCCAAGTGCTCGTGTAAATTCACACGAGTAGATGAATTTTATTTTTTATTCATGTGCTCGTGTGAATTTACGCGAGCACTTGCCAAGTGCTCGCGTAAATTCACACGAGCACAAGAACATTTTTTTTTTTTTTTTTAATTAGCTCGTGTGATTTCACACGAGCAGAGGAGGTTTGCTCGTGTGAAATCACACGAGCAGAACGTCTCTGTTCGTGTGAAATCACACGAGCACCACAATTTTTTTTTTTTTTTTTTTTTTAATAGTTTTATTCTTTAGTTTTATAATTTGCTAATTACATTAATATAAAAACAGGAAGTATACATAGATGTGGATGAAGATATTGAAACATTCGAGCTACATGATTTCAGTGAATTTTTCACAATTTCGACTGCATTTGATAGTAAAGATGCACTAGTCGAGTGGGCGATGAATATGGCCATCAGTCATGGACATGAGATTAGGCGACAGTCTTACCACGAGGGCCGACAATATTTGACTTGCAAAAGAGCCTATAAGAGTCGAGGAAAAAATGCAGAGGTCGAAACAAGCCGGAAGTCCGGTTCAATAAAGTGTAAATGCCCTTTTGCGCTATGGGGTAAAGAGGGTCGTGATGGATTATGGCGCCTTACCATCAAAAATGGCAAGCACAATCATAATCCTCATAAATATCCACAAGGACTACGGTCGCTAAGTCGCCTGACTGAAGAGCAACGAGAAGTGACAAAGATACTGAAAAAGAGCCATGTGAAGCCGAAGGAAATTTTGCATCATCTGAGGCAGATGAATCCGGATACGGCTGCGTCCTTGAGAGAAGTGTACAATGAATCACAGAAAATTAGACGAGAGGAAATGAAAGGAAAAACAGTTATACAACATCTGTGGCACGAACTAAGTGAGAGTGGATACAGCAAATGGCATCGAACAAATCCAGCTGGTGATACAGTGCAAGACGTTATGTTTGCGCACCCTGATTCAATAAAGCTTTTGCAGTTATTTCCATACGTCATCCTGATGGATTGCACGTACAAGACTAACAGGTAATAATTATTTAAATGTGTATTACATTTATTATATATATATATATATATATATATATATATATATATATATATATGTAAGAGTTGACTAAATTATAATTACCTTCATGTAGATATGAAATGCCTCTTTTGGAGATCATTGGGGTTACTCCCGTGGGAAGGAACTTCACTATTGCCGTTGCTTTTATGTCACGTGAAGATGGGGACACTTATGCATGGACATTGCGATGTTTGCGAGACATATTACCAATCGGGAAAGAACCAGAAGTGATACTGACAGATCGTGAGCTGGGCCTACTGAAAGCATTGCCAAACGTGTTTCCACATTCGCATCACATGTTATGTTTATATCACATAAACAGAAACGTTGAGGCAAACGCGTCAAAATTCTTGGGTAACACCAAGTTGGGTGTACTGTTCCGGAGGACGGTGTGGGCAAAGTTAGTCGAATCTGAGACTGAGGAAGAATACGAATGCAACTATAGAGAGATAGTTAGTTTGTACGGGCAATATCCGAAGCTGATAACTTACATCAATGAAACGTGGTTGATTTATAAGGAGAGATTTGTTAAGTGTTGGACCAACAACATCGTTCATTTCGGTAACACGACGACTAACAGGTATATAAATTGATTTTACTATAAACTCGTTACGTACAATCTTTTATACACATGTTACATTTATTCATTATTTGAGTGTTTTCTCGAAACAGAGTAGAGAGTGCACATCGTGCATCGAAGCGTTGGATCCAAACATCGACTGGAGCTATGGATACAGTTCAAAATGCACTAGATGCGCAAGTTGACCTTCAAATTAATGAATTGAAGGTGGAAAATGAAAGCAGTAGAACAGTCAGGATGTACAGTACTTCACTGTCGTGCTTCGGTGCTTTGGTATGTAACGTATCACACAAAGCACTGGACCTGTTGGATAAAGAGTACGAAAAATTAGAAAATAATCCGGATAGTTGCAACTGTTACCTAAGTCGAACCCACGGACTCCCGTGTGCGTGTATGATTGCAGTTAAAATTGCTGAGGGAGATACTTTTTATCCGCAACAGTTACATCCATTCTGGAGAACGTTGGTTGTCGAGCCAAAGTCGGATCCATGGGAGGACGAGGAGGAACCGTTTGATCGCACATGCGTTTACGTTTACGTTTACGTTTAAAAAAAAAAAATAAAAAAAAAAAAAAGATTACGTGGAAATACGCTCGTGCGTTTTCACACGCACAGAGGCGTTCTGCACGTGTGTTTTCACACGAGCAGAACACCTCTGTTCGTGTGAAAACGCACGAGCAGAGAAAAAAATTATTTTTTTTTTTTTTTTTTTATTTTTTAAATCCCGTTAATACTAAATAACTTCGTTCGATACAACATAATTATAATCCGTACAAATAACTAAATAACTTCGTTCGATACAACATAATTATAATCCGTACAAATAACTAAATAACTAAATACGGGCAAATAAGAAATATCCGCAAATCCAAAATGAAACATCCGTACAAAAAACTAAATTCGAAAACAAACAACAAATCACAACACACGAATACCAATTGTCAGGTGCAAAAAATCCGAAACTAATACACAAATAGATAACATGTCCTACTGTCCACCCCTCGACCCCCGACCCCGAGTCCTCGGACCTCCCCCGCGACCTCTCCTAGGTAAGAGACGCAAATAGTGGGCATGTGGCGTCAACAAGTCCCTCAACTGCGGCTGAATGCTCAGGAATGCCTCTGCTGCGTCGTCACCAGTCAAACCGAACACGATCGGAACTAAGAGCCGAGCTATATCGTTGGCGAACGGCTGGTCTGGCGGCACCGCAGCAACAACCCGTTCTGCAGGCGGAACTCTATCAGGGTTGCTAATGAACCGGTGCGTCCGCTCGATGTACCACTTCATGTACTCCTCGGCAACTGTTTCCGGCGGCCAGGCTTCAGGGTATTGCGACAGGTCAATGAAGTTGGCGTACTCGTTCTGCCACATGCCGCCAGGAGCGTGGAAAGTGACTTTGTATCCCGCGCCAAACAAGCCGCGGTTATGTGGCAAGTTCGATTCAATTATCGGGAAAGGAATAGTCTGGACTCTTCCAAACTGCCGCAACGCTCGGTCGGGCATGTACGGCTCCACTATATCCATGAACTGTATCGTGCCGTAATACATGCTCCGAGGGTGTAAGTAATGTGCACCGGTACCATACGGGGTCCAACAAACCTAAGCATATTTTAAACTAATTAGAAAAATCCGTAACTCTACTATAGACATAATTAGAAAAATTATTACTCACATCTCTTTCGGTCATGGCGTCGAGTATTTTCCGGTATTCCTGCAGCGTGGTTTTATTGCCTCCACCATGGGCCCACCTTCTGCATCGAGGCTCAAACTCGGCATATGAACGGGAAAGAGGTGGTCGAAAGCAGGGGAAATGCTCAAAGATCCAGCACTGAAAACAAACACCAATGAATAAATAAATAAAATAGAAGTTTAAATAAATAAATAATTACTAATAAATAATTACACGTACCAGAAGGAGAATAACACATCCACAGAGACTGTTCATCCCAGCGCGGGTGGCAATACCCAATTGGCGGTACATGTTTGCTAAGCATGCCGAAGCCCACGAATACTTGCCGACATTATCGAGATCGTTGGTAAAATGGATCCACCACGGCTTCATGTTACACCCTGTTTTGTCTACAAACAAAACAGACCCAAGCAGAAACATCAAGTAGCCCTTCATCTTCTTCTCGTCTGTGGCGGAGGGAAGGGTCAACTGATCTCTCACCTTAACCCAACCAACTCCCTTGTTTCGAAACATGTCATTGGTGTCCATCAGACCGAGACCCAATACAGATGCAAGACTCTGTGAGCACTCTTCTACCGGGCGAATTTCAGAAACTGCTGGTCCGTCCAGCCGCAACCCCATGATGAAAGCGACATCGTGGAGCGTGATCGTCATCTCGCCCCATGGCATGTGGAAACTGTTCGTCTCCGGCTGCCACCTCTCCACGAAAGCTAGCATGAGGTTCTTGTTCATCTTCTTCAGAAAACAGTCTCGTAAGTGGTAAAGATCTGTTGCCTCCAGCCTCGCAATCATCGTGTTATCCTGCGGGCCGCGGTAGTCCTCGAGTGCTTTGGTCCTCGACTCGCACCGTGTAGTTTCACGGCGCTCCTGAAAAATATTGCATGTATTGTTAGCTAAAAATAATGAATAATATAAGAATTATGTAAAGCACGTGTTGACAGAAAAACTTACATATCCTTCCCAAATGTACATCGCTATATGCGACTTGAACCATCGCATAAACTCTAAATTTTGCGGCCCTCCATCGCACGGACCCTCCAAGTACGCCGGACCAGGCAGCTGCGGAAAGGGTAAGGCACGACCAGCTTTACGATCCTGATGTACATCATCTTCCTCCACCTCCTCGTCAGTATCCATATTATCTGGATTGTTGTTGTGGTCATCATCATCGTCGGCATGTGGCAATGTACTACGAGCTAGCTGGAGATCGTGTGTAGGTCGACAGGGTCCGGCTCCAGCTGCAACAGCTTCTCGTCTCAATCTCTCATCTTCCCGCTGTAACGCTGCTTCTCGAGCTAACTGCTTTCTTCTACGGGCGGAAGCAAGGACATCTCGGTCTCCAATGCGATCCGGATCTTCCGGATTGTCACCCTTTCCGCTCAAGGCTTTCATTAAGCTCTTGCCTTTACCGGCAACTTGACTCATAAGACTTTTCCCCCGGCCTCCTGCCATCTACATTTTAAATAAACACTTTATTAATATTTCATTTAATATAAAAAAAACATTTAAATAATGAAACGAAAAAAAGAAAAAAAAAAAAAAAAAAATTGGTTCTGCTCGCGCAAAAATGCACGAGCATTTCAACAGTGCTCGTGTGAAATCAGGCGAGTACTGTTGAAATGCTCGTGCATTTTTGCGTGAGGAGAACAAATGCAGATTTTTAAATTAATTAAAAAAAAAAAAAAAAATTAAAATTAAGTTGCTCGCGTGGATTTACACGAGCGCAGTGGATGCGCTCGTGTAAATCCACGCGAGCAACTTAAAAGCCGGTTTTTAATAAAAAAAAAAAAAAAAAAAAAAAAAAAAAAAAATTAAATTCATACGCTCGTGCAATTTTACGCGAGCGAAGTGGATGCGCTCGCGTAAAATCGCGCGAGCGTCCCCAAGTGCGGTTTTTTTTCGTTTTTTTTTCGGATTCGTAATCTACATAACATGAGGATCGTAAAAACGTAAAAATTACCTCCGATCTGTTGACGATTTGCACGGGCTTTGCGAAAGAAAATCGAAAGGGTAGAGAGAGTTTTTTGAGTTTTTTACCTTTTGGTTTTTGAGAAATGGTAAAAAATGTGCCTGAATGTTTAATTTGTGCCTGCACAAATCATTTCAGTTCCGCAAATCATTTTCATTTGATCAGATTTCATCTTTAAAGTTCAAGCACGATTTAAGAAGAAAAAGAAAACTCAAAACGAGAAACATAATTTAGACTTCTATCTTTAAGGTCCTCAAAGTTTACGCGCCTTATCTACCAAGTCCTGATCAACAGAGTCAAAATGAAGTTTCGAAAGATTACATTCAACGACTCTGCTCTTCTAACTAATCATTTTTTCCTCCCCCAATTTGACATTCTTTTATGACGAATTCAGCAGAAATCTCACGCAACTGCCAGACCTGAAACTGAGAAATCTGATTCTGCGTCCGTGGAGAAGAAACAAAAAAAATGGAAAAAATGAAGAGTTTATTGAAGCCGAAGCCCAATCCACAGCAACTACTCAAGGATTGGCAGCGTCGCCTCCGCAATGAGGGCCGCAACGTTGATCGTCAAATCCGAGGTCAATTTTTCAATTTTTCTTCCCGGAGTAGTAATTTTTGGTGTTTATTGCTTTTAGATTAATGTTTTTTGACTGAAATTTAGGTTTACAATTGTTTGTTGATTTCAATAGATATACAGAGAGAAGAGAAGAATGTGCATAAATCGATCAAAGAGGCTGCAAAACGAAACGACATGGTTTCTGCTAAGGCACTGTAATTATGACTTAGTTCAATCTGATTATCTCTATGCTTGTTTGTTTGTTTTATCTGATTTTCTATTTTTTTTAGATAAACATAGATTGATGATTAGCGCTGACTTGTGGTGTTTGGGTGATCTATTAATTTTATTTATTTTTATTGTTCTCGATACATGTCTGATCGAGAGGTAATGGCTTTGGATTATGTTTTTCAACTCACCTTCCTCAGGTATTGATTACGTACTTGTAAGGAAAAAGTACAGATGCTCGATTCGTAGATCCTTTGATGTAGATTATTTTTAGAGTTTCGAAGTGTGTTATCGATTTTTTTAGGGATCACCTTGTCCAAGATAGAATGGCTTAACATATTCTTTAGTACCGAATATTTCAATAGGTATTCAGATGGTTTTAATCTATCTCATAGTCGACCAGAAATTGAAAAGAACGATTGTAAGTATCATTCTTCTGTATTATCGAAAAATATTTACTCACTTTTTTGCTCCATAAGAAATGGCACAATGTAAACCATCTTTCGAGATCGCTACTTGCTATATCTAGTTGCTAATCATGTGATTTTGAAGTCGACTACAATTTGGAGAAATAGCATTTGAAGTTGCCTAAGCTATTTTAGGTGTTTGTTAATGTATTGTCTGGAGGCTATTATTTATCTGCTGGCTTATATTTAGCTATGGAATAAGCGTACCTGTTAAGAGAGAGAAACTTCCTTGTGTACAGTATGATCAGTTTAGTTGTTTTTGACGTTTACGATTTAGACACTGGGTCTTGCTCGTTTAAGATGAATAAACCGGTAATCAGTTCATGTGTTGTATGAGTAGCTTACTGCTCAACCAGATACCGAATCAAGCATGTTGATGCACAGTTTTGATACTTCCCGAACAATGAAAGAAATCTGTTCTTCTCAACACTTTCGAGATTCTTTTGTTTTATTCCATTCGGAGTGCCTATAAAACTGAATAGACTGCTGCATATGTTTATGGTTCTAGGTGGACTCTTTTATTTGTTTAAAAATTTGGTAAATAAATTTTATGCTGATTTGATGATTTGCCCTGACAGTCGCTGGCTAAAGAAATTGTGAGATCTAGGAAAACAGTTGAGCGGCTGAATGAAAACAAGGCACAATTGAATTCAGTATCGATGCATCTTGGAGAAAGCGTTGGTAATTTTCCGGTTCATTTTACTCTTGTCTTAAATCTTGCATGTAAATGTTATACGTGGATTTTTAATTTATGATGATCATTAGTGATTCTATATTCTCCTTGACAGTGTTTGATTTAAATTTGAGGATTCTCAATAACTGCAAATTGTAGAAGCTAGTGCTCATTAGGAGTTTCAGATATGATTCATTGTGTAATAAGTCTAAGAGCAAACGGCTTAATACTGTTGGTTTTCATTTTTTTGCAGCTGTTGCTCGAACTATAGGACATCTGTCTAAAAGTGCTGAAGTAATGAAAATTGTCAATAATCTTCTCAAGGCCCCAGAAATAGCTGTCACCATGCAACAGTTCAGTAAAGAAATGACGAAGGTAATTTTGTGTCTTTCTGGCAAATACAGAGAGGTTTCTTTTTTACTAGTCATTCTTTCCGACTCAGACTTTATTTAATATACGAGTTTAGAGGCTTTTCTTAACATCAATGATTTTGGTTGTGTCATGGAAATAATGGTTTGATATAGTTTCTGGGTAGTGAAAGAATCCTAATTTTGTGCTGGTTGAAAAAAAAAGGCATAAATAACGAAAAGAAGATAAAATAACTGAGACTGTGACTATGACTTTTGGTAGGAACGTGTGCTAATTTTATTGAAATTGAAATTGCAGGCAGGTTTAATTGAAGAGATGATGAATGATGCTATGGATGATGCACTGGATGCAGAAGACATAGAAGAAGAGACTGAAGAAGAAATCGAGAAGGTCTTGACAGCAATTGCCGGTGAGACAGCCGCACAACTTCCTGAAGCTATTAGGAAACATAAACTAAAGCAACCTAGTACCAGCGAAGATGCTGAGGTAATCTGTTTTTACTTGTCGCTCTCATTCTTCTATGATTGTGCGTGCGTGCGTGCGCGCGCGCGCGCATGTGTTAGTGTTCCCCCTTGTCTTGAAAATGCAGAGTACGTTTGTAAATTTTGTAGGAGAATGCAGATGATGAGGAAGAGCTAGAAGAAATGAGGGCTCGTCTTGCCAGTGTTCGATCTTAACCTCGGTTTTATTTTTTATTTTTTCATTATTGTTATCCACTACATGAGGATATAACATGCATAAAATCTACATTCTACGGTGTTGGTAAATTATTGCAAGTTGCTGGTTTAGAGTGAGTAGTAATATACATTGTGGGAACGTTTTGTATCATAAAAAATTGTGTTTGTGTTGACATGTAACATATGATATTTGATTTTGGTGTGCTGATCCTCCGTTGTTTTTATTGAAATTATCCGAGTGGTACTACTTAAGTGTAGATAATTCTATTGAACTGTTATAGTCTATGTAGCACTAACACGGAAACAACGATATGGGAAAATGAAGAAACAGACACGGGAAACAGCATGTCCCAAAAATGGGGATACTGGAATTTGGGGGAAACATGTAAATCTTATAAGTATAGGGGTATTTTTATAAATATGCTATATAAATTATTTTTATATATTTCCGTACAAAATACATTCAAAATAAATATTATTAGCAACTATTAATCTGCAATTGATCATTAAAAATATTATTATTCATATTAACTTGCAATACCAGAAGGGAAAAAAAAAGCTTTCCAATCCAATCTGCAGATTTATTGCTTTGTAATCTGTAAGGATCTGTAAGTCACATAGGGTATAATTGTTATTACACTTTCTACTACCTATAACTTAAAGAAGGATTAACAAGCAATCAGAACCAACAATATAATGAAAATAAAAAAATAAAAAATAAAAAATCCACAGATGAAAAACCATTGCCCTAAATAATGCAACCATCAATCTCTCATGGGTTTCTTTATCTACTTGTCATTTTCTATTTCTCCATCTTCTCAAAGGCAGAAACCACTAAAACTGGCCATTTTCCCACATCATCACCAGTAGAAACAATTATCAGAGGGTTGAACTTATTTCCCGAGCTTTCTAAAGAAGAATCTTCGATTAATGAACCAAAACTCGTAGAAAAACGTATTCGATTTCCCGTTCTTAGTGATAAAGGTGCCAATGTTAAGAACCTCGCGCACCATGCTGGCTATTTTAAACTTCCACACGCTAAAAATGCAAGGTCAAATTATCCGAATAATATATTTAAGACGATTTTCAAGAGCAAATTAATCTTTTTAATTTATTGTGGGTTTTTCTTTTTTTCTTTTTCTTTTGCAGGATGTTTTACTTTTTCTTTAAATCGAGGAACAACAAGAGTAACGACCCTGTCGTTGTGTGGTTAAGTGGGGGGCCAGGTTGCAGTGGCTCGTTAGCTCTGTTCTATGCAAATGGCCCTTTTCGATTGACAAACAATTTGTCACTTATATGGAATAATTTTGGCTGGGACAAGGTACTTATTCGATTTCTAGTTTCCGCAAACTCAAATCTGATAAAACATTTCTATAAAAAAGCAAAACATAAAATCATGTAGGTTTCGAACCTCATATATGTGGATCAGCCAATCGGAACAGGATTCAGTGATACTTCATACAACGGAGACTTCCGCGAGAGCACAGAGGCGGCAAGCATGGATTTCTACGACTTCCTTCAGGTCTGTTACAATATTGTAAAGTTAAAATGCAGTGAGAAAAAAAACATAAAAAATTGACAAATAAATCATGAAATTTTCGTAGGCGTTCTTCAAAAAGCACCCTCAATATGCAAAGAACAAGTTTTATATGACGGGAGAATCATACGCGGGACACTACATTCCAGCCTTTTCTGCTAGAATTCACCAGGCCAACAAAAACAAGAAATCCACTCACATAAACATCAAAGTAAGCTTCATCTATATATATATATATATATATATATATATATATATATATATATATATATATATATATATATATATATATATATATATATAACTTCTTTATTTATTATTATGATGTTTTATTAAGCAGGGATTAGCTATTGGCAATGGAATGACAGAGCCAGAGATACAGTTCAGAGCTTTCCCCGATTATGCTTTAGACATGAAATTGATCAATAATTTGTCTTACCACCGCCTCGTTAACTCATTCCCTCCATGTCAGAAGCAAATAAAACTCTGTGGTAATTCCAAATCTACACCCCCCCCCCCCCCCCCCCTCCCAACCCCCAACCCCCCACCCCCAATGAAGGTTGTTTTTGAGTAAAATTATTTGGCAGGCAGCAATGATTCATCAAGCTGTCTATTAGCGGTGACATACTGCAACAGCATAATTAAGGAAATACTTCGCGAAGCTGGTGGCAATATAAATGTAATAAAAACAGAATTTCGTAACAAATATCAGAAAGTCGCGATCAAATTTCGTAACAACATCTTGCACCCGTTTTTCTGTTTCAGTACTACGATATTAGAAAAAAATGCGAAGGACCTCTATGCTACGACTACTCAAACATGGTGAAATTCCTAAACCAAGTACACGTCAGAAAAGCTCTCGGTGCAGGAAACAAGCAATTCGTGCCGTGTAGTGCGGCGGTGCACAATATAATGGCTAAGGACTTGATGAAGAGCTTTGGGGACCGTATTCCTGCGTTACTATTGGATGGAGTCAAAGTACTCGTATATGCAGGGGAGTATGATCTTCTGTGCAACTGGCTTGGTAAGAATTCTTGATCCCTTTTGAACTGAGATTAAGACAGCATTATCAAAAACTAGTTTATTAATAATTCGATCTAACCATGGTTAAGGGAACTTGAGATGGGTTACTGCAATGGTGTGGTATGGTCGGAAGAATTTCGAATTAGCTCCATCGATTCCATTTGTGGTGGATGGTGTGAAAATGGGGATCAAGAAAAGCTACTGTTCTCTTACTTTTCTCAAAGTATTTAATGCCGGTCACATGGTTCCGATGGATCAGCCAAAAGCTTCGTTGGAGATGTTAAATAGGTGGATGAAAGGCAAGTCGCTATGAGAGCTCACTTGGTATCGAAAACTACGAAGCAAAAGTAACATCTACGAGAAGAAAATTCTAGAAAATGCAATAAATAATTCAAGATTTGTAATATAAGTTATCGAGACTTGCTAATTGTTTCCTGGATCGTTTCTGCTATGACTATAGGCTATTGATATATTAGCCACTGGTATCATAAATAAATCGAGCAAGATTAAGATTGTTACGAAGACCCTCTTACTCGATACAATTCCCTTAGGGTCTCGATAGCAGGCTGAAAACCAGACCGCAACGGCACAACTGAAACAACTCGCATATGCTGCGCATTGCCATTTTTTGGTTTTGATATTGTCACAGTTAACATCTCTCCCTCCAATGCCCTACCAGCTGCCATTGCTGTATCATTTATATTATTTTTAAACAATTAAATTGAGTTAGAAAATTAAAAAAACATTTACTTTTTATTAAAAAAAAATAAGAAAAACAAAATCATACCAGCATAAGGATGAGTCTTGGCAAAGTCAAAGAACTCATCGGCGGAGCAACCAAACAACACTCTCGCAGCCCTATCAAACATTATCACCACAAACACCTTTGTATCTGTAGCTATAGATATCTGCAAATTACAAAAATTAAAATTAAATATATTGAAACAATCAATCGCCTAACAATGAATAATTTGAGAATAAAAAATACTTACAAGAACACGAAAGAGGCGTTTGGAGCCGGAAGTGCTGGGATTGAATCTATTGTTGAAGTTGCAGAATTTGCAAGGAATTGTGGGGTTTTCGGGGAGAGTTTTTTCGCAGACAGAGCAAACTCTGTAATAGATACTATTGGCGTGATCAACTGCCACCACTGTGCATATAATTGTTGTGGGTTTATCAATTTCCATTGGAGCCCTCCCTTTTTTTCTGGTCTGCTGCTGGTTTATGGCGTCGGAATTCGCTGGCTTGGTTTTCAACTGTGCGAAAGTTAACAAACTTTCTTATATTTCAATTTTGTCCATTGTACTTTCATTTATTACATTTTTACCACACTATATTTATTTACCATTGAAAAAAGTTCGATTCTTTTTTTGGTTGGGTTAGGGCTTTTGAGATCCTACACCGGGTGAAATACACCGGGTAGATCTTTACCATTCATATACACACAAACACACACACATCCACATTGGTATGTGTAGATCAACGGTAAAAAATTACCCGGTGTAACCTTCATCGGGTGTAGGATAGATAAAACCGTTGGGGAGGATGTGTTAAATTAATAATTTCCTAATCTAGTGAAATATATTAATTAACAGCCTTTAACAAATGGTACATTTATAACTAGGTTAAATTATGGCCACTCCTGAAGTAAGATCAAATTACGAAAAATTCTCTTATGTTTGGGTAATTATAACCAATACAAATATGAATCTTGTTACATGTTCATCCTTATAGTATAAATTCAACAGAATTTTCTATATTTCGAGAAATTTTATTTGTTTTGTACTTATTTTGTACAAAAAGACAGTTAACTATGTACCACAATTTGATATTTACAAATTACAAGTCAAAAAACACATCTTAAATCACATCTTGTTCAAAATAGAGCTTGAATAGCGGTAAAATGGGTACAGGTTAGAGAACATTTTACACAATCTAAAAAAAATCACTACATTTATTACTACAAGTGTACACGTATAAAAAAATTCATAATTGAGAAATGATTGTAATTATTCAAATACAAAGAATTTTGTGTGATTTTACCTTACCTCCTGTGACTGGTCGTAATTTGACCCTTTATAATTAATCACGTCTACGGATAAATTAACTAATTAAGTAATATATTTTCGAATTATAATGATTCTTTTTCATTTACACAAAAGCATTAAATTAAGTAATACAAGGGGGGGGGGGGGGGGGGGCTCATATATTATTAGTTAAGTAAGTAGGATTAATTAGCAACAAGAGGTTTAACATTTTCCCAAGTAAAATCTGGATCATCTCTTCCAAAATGCCCATACGCAGCAGTCTTCTGATACCTGAAATCGCCACCTCTTTTCAGATCCAAATCCACCGCAATTATCCCCGGCCGGAAATCAAATTCCTTCTTAATCACCTCCAATAAATCCCTGTCCGCCACCTTCCCCGTTCCATAACTATCCACAAACACCGACAACGGCTCCACTATCCCTATCGCATACGACACCTGCACCACACACCGCCGCGCTAGCCCCGCCGCCACCACGCTCTTCGCCACCTGTCTAGCAATGTACGCCCCACTCCTATGCACCTTCGACGCATCCTTCCCGGAAAACGCCCCTCCCCCGTGGGCCCCCCACCCGCCGTACGTGTCGACGATGATCTTCCTCCCCGTCAGCCCCACGTCATCCTCGTGGTCCCCCCCGGTCAACGGATCGTCAAAGCGCAAAACCGTCTTTTCATCCAGATACTTCGGAGGAACCACGTGCTTGATCACGTGCTCCTTCAATTCCATCGCCATACGATCGTTTTCAACCGTCGGATCGTGTTTGGTGGAGATTAGAATCGTGTGCGCTCTGATCGGGACCACTGCACCGCCGTCCCTTTTATACTCGATAATCACTTCCGTCTTACCGTGCGGCCGCAGCCACGGACAAATTCCGTTTTTCCGAACTTCACTTAATTTAGCTGCTAATTTAGTTGCGAGAAGATGCGACAGAGGCATCAACTCCGGCGTTTCGTCGGTGGCGTAGCCGAACATGTGGCCCTGGTCACCTGCTCCGATTTCTTCGGGCTTTTTGCTGAGGTGGCCGTGCACGGTCTCGGCTATTTCGGCGCTCTGCTGCTCGACGTTGACGATGATTCTGCAGTCGTCGGCGCTCAGGCCGATTTGCCTGCACGTTTGCCGGACGATGTTGTCGTAATCTATGGTGGCCTTGGTGGTGATTTCGCCTAAGATTGTGATCGTGTTTGATTTAGTGCATGTCTCGCAGTCGACTTTGCTCTCGGGGTCTTGTTCCAAGCAGGCGTCCAAAATTGCGTCGGAGATTTGGTCGCAAACCTTGTCGGGATGACCTTCGGTCACTGATTCCGATGTGAAGAGGAAAGTTTCCATCGCCGGAGTTGCAGAGATGGTGTAAATCTAACAGATTAATTCCAAGGGGAAAAAAAAAAAAAAAGGTTAAAGTAAATGAATTTCTGCTTACTCAGCCTGGCTGATTTCTGCGCTTGGGGAGAATGTGACACGTGTACACTAAACGTGTCACTTGATTTGAATATTCACTCTCTTTAATTCCTGTTTATTTAAAAGATAAAATATAATTTTCATTTTTTTATGTTTTCTTCGGCCCGTTTCTTAATAGGCCGAGGTTCTTAGTATGGGGTATGCATAAGCACTCATGGGCCGGATGTTTTGGCCCTTATTACGAATTTCGGAATTCACTTTTCTCTCTTTTTTTTTTTTTTTTTTTTTTTTTTTTTGACCTGATTTGATTTTGACTATAATAAAATATTCACTTAAACAAACAGAAAATATTAATTATCCTCTTCTCATAATCCCTCCCAGTTGTCCAATATTTTCTGATAGAATTACATTGCAGGTCAAATATACAATTATTTTTATTTTATTTTTGTGTTATTCTTTCTCAAACAGATATTCCCAAAATGGAGCAGGGTGTTGGACTATCGTCTACTGGAATTGAATTGAATTCAAATCATATCATCATTAATTTACTCGCTTAGGGATTTAAACAAAAAAAAAGGTTTAAATAACAGTGTTAATCTATGGTTTTAATTGTTGGATTAACACCTAGCCCCGTTTGGTTGCCAAAATAAGTTATGATAAACTAAATAGTTGGACTTAATTTAATGTTTGGTATCCTCAATAAATTGTCCAGTCAACCCGCCAAAATTATTCAATCATGGCTTATTTTGCCTTATTTTGGCTTATCTTGTCTTCGAATGAGTTTTTTTATTGGACGATGCAAGTTCTAATAAAATAATTGGATTTCATTAGATTATTTAATCTTATCTTGACTAATGTTATCTTAACTAATCTTATCTTGGCAACAAACGGGCCCCTAATGTATGAAGGGTTCAAGTGCATGGAGTATGCACATGCAGTTGTGCACATGAGGGGAGTACATGGAGGTTGTTAACTGCAGCTCGCGCGTTACTTGGAGGAAAAACAACTAATCTTATTCGCTGATTTATAGATATGTAGTGCAAATAAGATCATGTGCCTTAGAGCAGTTCTATATATAATAACCTTCTTCTTCAGCTGCAAGACAAGCGAGAGACGTTAGAGAGAGATTGAAGAATACTGAAAAACACCCGAGAGAGGCAAGGATCTTTGGGTAGAATATGAGCTAGTTTTGAGCTCATTGTGTATGTATTAATTTAATAATTTGTAATATTTTGATATAGTGGATTGAAGTGTACTGTTTCCGGGTGTAGACCCCTCATTGAGTTCGAGTCTCGTAAAGCTTGTGGTTTTCACCTTCTTTATTTTTTTAGTTTGTGCATTTGCTCGATGTGTTACCGTGTCTGAAATTGTGTGTGTTTCTAAGCTTGATTTTGCAGAAATATAACCACGATTGATTCATAACAAACAACAATTAAATATGTAAAATCATGTCATAGCATAAGAAGCAAAGTGGACTTAATTTAATTAGTTCCGTGGGCATGTAAAACCTATTATTGGTCTAAACAGAAATAAAAACCTTTGGGCTAGGGCGTGTGATTTGTAGGATCCGAGAACCGAAACCCGACCCGTTGACAGTGTGTGGGAGTTTGATATTCAAAACCAAACAAGATGATATCCACCAACCAAATCGGACTTATCTATCATGAAACGGATTGATGTTGATGTGATTGATAAAATATTACACTGTTTGGAGAAAAAATCCACGATAATATAATTGCCTCTGATCATATTACCAGGTAAAGCAATTAAGCAACTCTCTCTTTATATTCGACAATTAATTAATAATGCAGCCAAAAGTGCAGGACAGCTAATGGACACACACGTGTTAGAATTTCATTGGTCTGCCAGTTTTGATTGTAATTTCGGATAAGGGGACTAATTGATAATTACACATTGCAAAATTTAAAAAAAAATATCACTCTAATCGAAATTATAAAAAAAAAATTGTTATGTTGAACACACGAATGGCAAGTGGCAAGCACGCGAGTGAAGGGATCGCGTAGCCGCCTCGAATTTAGGCGAGGTTCAAATAATTGTGGAACCATTTCCCGGTGAAGCAGAGCCACACGTTTCGACCATCTAGCCACTGTGGGGACCACAGAACGCCAACACTATTTGCCCTCGCGCGCGCACACACGCGCATGCACAACACGCAACATCTGACGTGATCATGTTCCATCATCTTGACTTTCTATAACTATCATATCTTGGCAGCCATGATTTTGTTTTTTCCTACTTGTATTTATTGTTACATTTTTATTATTTTTCAATATTCACGTATTATTATAAATAAATTAAAACACCAATCTTTAACAGATTTTTTTATAATGAGATGTTGTGAAATATTAATGTTGGTCAACACCAATCTTTTCGTTGTGCTCCTTCCCAATGATTAATGACATGTTAAATTGTTAGGTTCACTACTAATCCAACTATTTTACATATTTACTCATGTATGGATAGATACAACACACCTCTATTAGTGTTAATTTTTATATATATATATATATATATATATATATATATATATATATATATGTTGATCTAAGAGCATCTCCGACCGGTTTCACCATTTTTCACCAAATCCCATTTTTTGTGGTGAAAAAATGGGTTCATCTCCCACTGGTACCACACTATTTTACCCTTCCACCATTTTTGGTGGAAAAATGGGGTTTTTGGTCTCCAACGGATTTCACCAGAATTTAGACCAAATATTAAAATAATAATATTTCACCATTTCACCACTTATAGGAAATGTGATTTGGTTTGGTCTCTCATGGCATTTCACCATATATGCCCCAAAAATGTACATCTAATGTTAATCGTAATTTTATATAACTCACACACATATTAGAGAGAGAGAGAGAGAGAGAGAGAGAGAGAGAGATCTAGAGAGAGAAAGATGGGAAGAGCACCATGTTGTGATAAGGCAAATGTGAAGAAAGGGCCATGGTCGCCTGAAGAAGATGCAAAGCTGAAAGAGTTCATTGAGAAATTCGGCACCGGTGGGAATTGGATTGCTCTACCTCAAAAAGTTGGTAAGGAACTTCTATACTACTACTTTCTATGTATTAATCTCTTCTCCGATCCATGTGTTTGTCTTATTAATTATTATTAATTATCCTATGTTGTGTTATAATGAATAATTAGGTCTGAAAAGATGTGGAAAGAGCTGCAGATTGAGGTGGCTGAACTATCTGAGGCCCAACATCAGACATGGCGAATTTTCCGACGAAGAAGACAAATTAATTTGTACTCTCTATGCCACCATTGGAAGCAGGTACACCACATGCATATAACCTCGTTTTATATATTTCCAGCCCAATAGTATAATACCCTGGAAACTTATATTTCCATGTTTTGTCCCAATTTAGTCTGTTACATCTGACAGAAACCCCCTAAATTCTTACCGGTAATGGAAAATGGAAAAAACCAGAAAATCAAAATGGTACACATAAATAAATAATTTATTTTAAAAATTATATGTATGGTGCATAAAAAAGAAAAAAGAAAAAAGAAAAGGTCAACAGGCTCTGGCATTTTGTGCATGGTAATTTATATAGATACTTCGTTATACATTTTTCTAGATAAATTTTAAGGTTGTATTACAACATGTTTTGAACAGGTGGTCGATCATTGCAGCTCAATTACCAGGGAGAACAGACAATGATATAAAGAACTACTGGAACACAAAGCTCAAGAAGAAACTCATGTCCATGATTATTCCTTCATCAAACCAGGCCAAATTCCCACCGCCATTTTCAGGCACACTTCAAAACTACCAACCGCTATACAACAACGACTACAACTACTCATCGTTTTACAGTTTCCAGGCGTCTGCTAATTATAAATCTCTCCAAACAATTTCAGCCCCACCACAGAATCATTTTCTCTACACTACTAATAATTCCGACAACAACAACAACAACTTCTCATTATCCACCACCACCGCCGCCGCCGCGACTCAGTATCCTTATGGTTATGACCAAAATCAGGGATTGGTGGATTTCCAGTACTATGGGAAAGACGATAATAACAATAACAATATGCTTGTGTTTGGGGGGAACGACCATCAGCCGAGTTGTTCTTCATCTGATGGGAGCTGCAGCCAGGTCACCTACGGCGGCAGAGATTATCACATCAAGCAAGAAGAGATAATGGCCGCCGCCGCGGGCGTGTGCCGACAGGGTTTTGTGATATCGAATAATGGGGTTGAAGAAAAACAGAAATTCATGCTTATCAACAATCCAAATATTACTGATCATCATAAGGCAAATGGGGTTCTGGAGAACAGTTGTAATAATGGGAGCATCGTGATCAACAACAATGGCGGCAACAGTTTCTTGTTCAATGATGATGATGATGAAAACAAGACTTGTGAGAAGAGGATGTACTATTATTACCAGTGATGCATGGAGAAAAAAATTGACAGCATAAAGTACCATCTGAAAGATTTGAAGGGGCATGGGCCTTTTTTTGGGGGGGTGGGTGGTTGGGGGTGGAGTTGGGGGGGGGGGGGGGGGGGTGAGTTCAGAATTTCAGATAAAAGAAGACTTTCACAGTTTTCTAGGGTTTTGTGTTGTCATGGGAAGCTAAAAAAAAAAAATCTTCTTTTTATTGACAGTACATAGCATTTCTTTTAGGATGTTTTTTCCTTACATTATTCCTGTCAAGAAACAAACAAAAGCAACCACTGTAGTGTTTTCTCCCCCGCTCAAAACCAGGTAGGACTTCAATTTGTATAATATTTCTTCATTGACCTAGGGTTTTTAAATATTTGTGATTGGACCCCCAATGTTTTTAATTGTTTTTTTAAGAAGACTGTTGAGTAATAATTAATCAAATTACTTATTATTATATTGTTTGAGTTATTAATTAATTAATAATTTCAATTGATCCCCAATCATTGTATATTGTACTTATAATTTCACCACTACAACAACAATTAATATTTAAGATTGATTGATATTATTCGCATAGGTTAGTATGATGCTGAGGAGCCATTAACATTTTCTCTTTTCTGGTAACGAAGAAATTTGCAGTCAAACATAAGTGGCAATATCGTAGAAAATGACTGAAAATTAAACAAATCGTAAAAATTGTACAAATATAATAAAATGGTGGAGAATGGGCAGAACTACTGTACGTGCATGTGCATAAAATTAAATTTAGAGGAATAAAAATAATATTAATCCCATGATTATTGAAAAAATGAAATAATTTGGGAGGCCAGCTGGCAATGGTCCCCCGTGTTGATTTGATTGGTTAATAATTGACTAATGTCTTATGATTATCAATTATCGGAGGGTCCCTATTAGAGTTGACTCTTGTAATTGCTATGCAGTATGCACAATCACCCCTTTTGGTAAGCTAATTAATATTTCATCCATAAATATTAGTCATCAAATACAACAAGCAACCTATATTTTTCTATCTTCTTATTTATTGCTCGATAAGTTTTGCCCCCATAGGGCCATAGAGGAGTAATGAGTCAAACATTGTTGTCATATATATGCAGCATCTTGTATAGTTGTATTATTTATTTATATTAATTAATTAATATATACGACATATAAGAAATTTTTATTAGGCGTGAATTTCGTGCATATTAATTACTCTAATTACTTCTATTGCAGTAAGAGAGGGCTTATACTATGCTACACCGGGTGAAATACATTGGGTAGATCTTTATCATTCATATACACACAAACACCCACACACCCACATTAGTGCGTGTAGATCAACGGTAAAAAAACACTCAGTGTAACCTTCACCGGATGTAGCATAGAAATAACCAGTAAGAGAGTGGAATGTATTTTCGATTTCCGCTAATTCCTATCCAAAATTTTCTATTTGAAACACAAAAAGTTCTGATTTCTGGTTTTTTTTTTCGAAATTGTTTGGAATTCAGATAAATACGCTACTTTTAGTTTTGAAACATAGTTGAAAATTTGGAATTAACATTTTTACGGCGGAAAAAAACTAGGATTTTTCAAAAAAATGCTACAAATATCATTTCTTACAAATTAAATAAATGTATTGTTATCAAAGAAAGATGTTAATTGGGGGTTCGAACTTGTATCTCTCACTTTATATTCCTCCTACTTTACCAATGTGGTATGCTCGTGATGGAGTAGCTTCGGAGTAATATTAAATTCAAAACTCAATGTGTGTGTGTGTGTGTGTGTCTGTGTGATTCAATTTGTCAATAGTATTTCTTCAATGTCCAAGTTTTCTCAAGTGTTCATCACATCAAATGTAAATATATGTAATAAAAAATGAAGATTTGTAAGAATCTTGTTGACAATCGAAACAAGGAATTTGAAATTTGGGAGATAAGTAATTGTACTCTGCTCAGACAACCTATGTAGTAAGTAAATATGGAAAGTACAACAGGGAACAGCAGCAGCAGCAGCAGCAGATTAATTCAAACGGCACAGAATTTTTACATAGACTCCTTAATTATATGATCTCAAGATCTTCTTCTGTCAGGTGACCATGCACGAACCTGCAGTTGCAATTTTTAATTTATCCATATATATGATAAAATAATAATTGCAATATCTTACGTTATCTTTGCTGTGACACATGAATATTTTATTAGTACTCTTAACTTCTGCAAAATGGTAAAATATGTATATATTAAAAGACCTTTGTTTCCCTTTAGGATTAAAATATACATATGGTACGTGGTGGAAAAGGGATTAAAGAGACAAAATATTTGCTAAAGAAAGAAGCATAAAATTTCATAGTCCAGCCTTTATCTGCTAGTATTTGTAAGTTAGGTACCATAGATATAATATATATATAGATTATTTTTTTTTTAACAGAGCAACTTTGGTATATATGCCTGTGTGGGGAAAAGAAATTAACTTTTGCTGCATATATATGTTCAATATGATATTTAATGCCAAAAATTAATACATATGATTAACAAGTAATCCCAAAAGATCCTGTGACATTAATTCTGAATACCAATTAAGGAAAAATTCAAATAGGCGTGCTCCTAAATTTACATGTTATGTTTTTATACAACTTGGGCAACGGGGCAAAAGACTCAAACTCACGTGCTTATGATGACCCTCCCATGGACCTGATGAAACGCTGTCGCTTTACTACTACCTCATTTATTAAACTGAAAACGTTGACTAACTTAGAGAAACGAGTGGCACTTTTTCTACGCTCCAAACGACATCGTTCCATGAATTGAAAAATTTAAAAAAAAAAAAAACAGATTATTTCGTTACATTTCTTCCCCCCTTAAAGAGCAATGACTTATGGCTTGAAGGTGGGAAATTTCTGATCAAACCTCTTATGTTTCTGATCTCGTGTAGCTTCTTCGTTTCTCAAATGTGCCCACTTAATCGACCATTAAGCTACAACTGAATTGTTCTTCTAGCCAATAAAAGCTTCTCGTATGAGCATAATTAACCGATTCGGAGCATCCAAAGGTGGAGTTTAAGGGGTGACCCAACTTGTTTCTTCCATCGTCCACTTCTCCTACTTGTTTCTTCAATTGTGACACATGGGCGCAACTACAACTCATCTGCCACATCACCAATCTTATTTCACTACACAGGTGGTGGCTCCTTGCTAGTTACAGCTTACTATGTACTAATAACATATACTCGTGACAAATGACGTTTACCCCATAGTGATTGTCATTGATTTATCGACAAATTAAAACCAAACGATATACTTCTCAAAATTGATCGATCAAACTCACAGCCATGCTAATAAATGTACTTATTATTACTTATTGTTTATCGATGTATATTTGTTTTGGTTATAATTAAGGCTCTGTTTGGTTCAAAGAAAACGATACGTAAAAAGTTAGAAAAAAATTACGTACACTTTCTCCCAAAAGAAGTGAGACAAACTCCACTTAAAACTTCTACCCCTCTTTCTCGTTTCATTTTCTGCTGATATATTCTGTTATATTAAAATTAGGGTTTAATTCATTTTTGCTCTTTCATTTTCCACTTTATTTGTTGGAGATTTTTCTACCATTTTTCCGTGGATTCCGAAATTGATTTGTTCTATAGGATTAATTCGACATAATTAAAAAAATTCATACACCCCGTCGTGTTTCAGTCCGAAACAAAAACGCCCAAGAAACAAATTTAAACTCATGAGCTCAGATTTCGGTGATCCGACCAACCAATTAGGTACTAAATTATATAAGTAAACGAAATTAAATACGAGTACAGTGAGAGAATCGGTAAATGAAACTCATATCGGAACCAAAAAACCGGAAACTATATATATATAAGACCGGACAAAAACACCAAAGCAGTTAAAGCGCGCGTGATATCAATCTCTTCTTCTTTACATTCATCTGTGCTTGTTAGCATTGCCATCAATGGCCACGTGTACGTACCCCCAATAGGTATTGCACAAACATAAAGCATTCATACTAAGTAGATGCAGCCACTACATGTATATAATTTTCTACAAACAATTCAATATAATTTTGATGTTCTGTTAAAGATTTTTTAATAATGATAAATTTAAATGGAAATTGTAGACAAGTCCAATTGTCCAAAGAAGACTATTAATGCAGAAATTCCTAAATAGATCAGATAAAGATCATCATTAATCTCCGAATAAGGTTTATTTCCTAATTGATACAATTAATTATATATTTAAGCATGAGCAAAATGATTACTGTACCTTTACATTTGTGAACCAATGAAGATTAATTAGCCCTTCAAATACACAATGGGGCTTCCATTGAAGCGCATTATATATAAAAATTCTAAAAGCAGAAATATTCCAATTGAGATCTCACCAGCTAAAGAATACACTGGCCATGGCTTTTTTTAGAGAGAGAGAGAGAGAGAGAGGGAGGAGAGAGAAAGGGTTTTTTCTTCTTTCCAAAAGTGGCATTCATCTGCATAGGCATCTGCATCCTCTTAAATTTCTCTTTTATTCATATTAATCATCAAATTCTGTATGGATTTGAGAGAGAAGAAGGTGCAGGTGCAAATGCAGATAAAAGCAACATCTTGAGTGAGAGAGAGATAGAGAGAGAGAGAGAGAGAGAGAGAGAGAGAGAGATCCAGATTTAGGTTAAGGCGTTTGGTGCAATTGCATGCCGCATGTATGTTAGTATATATATAGACTTTTGATCACGCGCGTGTGTGTGTCTGTTGTGTGTTTTTGTGTGTGTGTCCCATTTACCACCACAGCTATATTATATATCCAGCAAATAAATATTATGCACTTAGTTCTGTCTTTTTCTTCTTTTTTCCCTTTCTCTTTTTCCCAATATTTTTTCATTAAATATTATCAATAATTGAATAATATTAGGAAATCATTTATTTATTTAATGCATGTCTTGTCTCACCTTATTTTAATTTTCTTTTAGTATGGTGATGATAAAACCAACAAATAATGTACGTTGAGATTACAGAATCTTATCTTATCTCCCTTTCTTTTCCTTAGGATTAATTAATTTCCTTTAGGTTTCTAATTTTTTTTATATAGTAAATGTCCACTACCTTTAGATACAACGAGATAAAAGAATCGATTTATGACTTTTCCTTATGTTTTTCTTTTTATTTTATTTAGTTACTAAACATATTAAATATTATAGAATTGAATCGTTAAAAGTATTTGAATCCTTCAAAATAAAAACGATTATTTATATTGTTTAGTTTTAAATTAATTGAGGAGCAATTTGCTAAACATCCCTCGACACTAATACTCTTTTAATTGAGGAGCAATTTGCTAAACATCCCTCGACACTAATACTCTTTTATTAAAAGTTCATTGGGCTACTTAGTTAGAGAGTTTAGATAGAAAATAGTCGTTTTAGACTAAAACTGCAGTATTATCCTCCAACTCATGATCCGAACTTAAAACAACATCCTTTCAAAAAATTGGCAATTCTTTCACTCTTTCACCTTTCCCTATCAGACCACAACCGTCGAATGTAGATCGCCTAAAAACCGTTGGAAAAAATATTATTTTTCGGTCCAAATTATGCAGCTAAGATGTCTATTGTCAATCTAAACTATCTAACTAAGTTATCTAAACTGTCTTCTTTCGGTCTAAACTGTCTAACTAAGCTGATCGATATACTTTAGTAGCATCCATCGACTCTTATTTGTACAAATTAAAACCTTTTTTACGGAGGTTGGGCCCCATTTTCCTACTGAACTAAGTAATCTAGATCCACCAAAATCCTTGGACCGGGTTAGAGGGCAACTTTTCAAACCATCGACAACAAGATATTTTGTAAGAGACATGAAGTGAGAGCCATTTTAATAATTATATTTAAAAAAAGAAAATTAGAAACAAAAATCATGTCTACAACTAATGTGTTTTCTGATCATGCTCAATTACACGTGGTCCCTAAAGTCCGGTACCATTTGCCCCACGTGATGAGCAACCCCCTCATCACGTGGGTTTTTGTCCTTGGACCAATCCGAGGCTGCCATGTGGACAGCAGCATCGAGTTGCGACTTCTGACCACGTGCCTTTAATTTGTTCTGTTTCTTTACCACACGTTTAATATTTATAATTAATTTAATTTCTCTCTGTGGGCCCAAACAAGAGAAGTAAAGTGAACTGGAATTTGTCCTATAAAAAAATCTGGCTGCAAATTGGAGTGGTTGCCACACGCACCACGTTGAAGAGTCACAAGCCGAATAATTCTCTGTGAATTCAAAATCGGATTTGGAGAGCTACTAGTATATATTTTCGGGGTATCAAATCCAGAAAAAGAAAAAAAAATATGTTTGGGATTTTGATTCCGATTCCAATTGAGACAATATTATATCCAATTCGAATATTTTTTAAATTGTGATAATTATTATATATAAATATATTTATATTTTTGAGAAACAAAATTACAAATTCTTTTGTGTAGAAAATATCATGTAGCCACTCAAATTAGGGGTGTGATAGTTGGAACGGGACTTGCGATTTTAGAACAACTTTTTTCATTATGAATTATGAATTATGAAATTCCGGTTTTTGATATTTTTTGTTTCTTTTGAATTGCTTGCAATTGGAATTTTATATATTAAATATTTAATTATATTTTTACTTGGTATTTTAATTTTGTAACTATTGATTCCCCTTAAATATGATTAAACGGACAGCGGCCCAATGAATTAGGAAAGAAAGACGAACACATGATCTGCTATAGGCCCATTATTTCATACTGGACTTCAGGCTGGTTGAAAATAAAAGGCCCATCAAAAGAATATGTTGTTCATGTAACTTTGAAAAACTCTTTAGAAAATTCAAAGCTCAATCAGCCCACTTAAATTCAAGTCCAATATTAAGGCCCAATTTGTTTAGTTCTTAGCCCATATATGAATTTTATAATTGGCCCCAAACTTTAGTATTTCTCGGCAGCCCAACTCTAGTTAACTCAATTATATTTAAACTCCGAATTCATTGATTTTATATATTTGGTAAATAATTTATGGCGTTGGTAATAAAGAGAAATAATAAGTTCCTGATGCAATACACAAAATCTGGCTTTGTAGATTTTCTGATTATTTATTTATTAATTAATATTATGTTCTTTTAATAATGTAAGAAATTGTTAAATTAGTAAACTTTCTCGCAACAGACAATTTGCTTTTCCTTGTATAAATCCTGAGACTGTTTATTTCCTCAAGTTAAAGTCTAGAGAAAAAAAGGAATAATTACCAAAGTCAATTAAACCTATTTTATATAGAAACGCCAAATAAACCTATCCTCACACACACACACGCAGTCACGCGCACACGCACATCGCACTACCCTTTGTACTCTTCTATATAAATCCCCTCTCGTTGATTTCATAATAATTCTGCAGTAGAAAAACCCAGAAAGAAGAAAAACCCCAGAAACTTAAGATCAGCTGCGGCAATGGGTGAGGTATCATCTCTCTCTCTCTCTCTCTCTCTCTCTCTCTCGTTGTTGATTTTATTCTTATTTCTCTGTTTACTTTATTGGATATTGCAGAAGAACAAGAACAATCAAGGAGAGCAAAAGGATGGAAATAACAACAACAAAAACAACGGCGGAGGAAAAAACAATGTCACGGTGGTGCTGAAAACCGACCTCCACTGCGACGGCTGCGCTTCCAAAATCATCAAGTGCATCCACTCTTTCGGTGGTATAATTAAATAAATTAATTCATAAACCGAATAATTTCTATATTTAGTGCTTCTCTCTCCAATTATTTCCTTCAGATTATTTCCAAAATTCCTTTACTGTGGGATTCCTCTGTTTTCTATAGTATATTCTATATATACGCTCTGTGCTCTATTTTTTTATTTTTATTTAAGATGTTGGATGAACGATTATTTGCTGCTTCAAAGAGATTGAAATTTGAGCTGCTTTATTTAATAGGTGTGGATTCGGTGAGTATTGGTGAAGGAGAGAAGATTACGGTAGTGGGTAATGTGGATCCGGCGAAGCTCCGGGAGAAATTGGAGCTGAAAACTCACAAAAAGGTCGAGCTCCTTTCACCCCACCCTAAAAAAGACGGCGATAACAAGGGTAACGGCAATGGTAAAGAGAACGCCGGCGGCGGCGGTGGCGGCAATGGGAAGCAGGAGATGAAAAATGAATCCAAAGACCAAAAATCAAATGAAAAATCCGACGAGAAGAAGAAACCAAATCAAAAGGAGGTACTCTTTCAAATTAAATTTCGCCCCCCCACCCCCCATATGTGTTTTTTCTGGTGCCAAATAGCTCGCTGCTATTCCCTAATGTGCGCCTCTCTCTGTGTTTTGTGTTTGGCATTAATGAATGGTGGTGTCTGTTTTGGCAAAATTCTGATGTGCTGCTTTTTTTGTCTTTTTCCAGCGTACGTTTATTTGTTTTTTTTTTTTTTAACAGCAGCAGCGTACGTTAATTTGTTAAATGCATTAAAGCATTCTCACTTTCCGTTAATTTTTTTTATTTTAATTGGGTTGCTTAGGAATTAGAATTCAGATTTTGTATTTCTTTATTATTCAGTCAGTCAGTTTTATTTAATCCCGGCGAATCCGGAAACTCATGTGCCAGCCAGCCAGCAAGCGCAGGTTAGCACCCAGCACTTTGCTAGGCTGCGCCATTGTGGTGCTTCCGACATTTCACGTCAATTTCTTTCAATTCCTGCTTGCGTGTACTCCACGTTTCTCCGTTTTCACTCCCATCAATTGTGCCCTTCCTTTTCAGTAATTGTTTTTTTATTTATTTAATTTTTCAATTTTTAAATTTTAATCATCCTAATTTACGATATTGACCGGCAGCCACCGGTGACCACGGCGGTGC
This sequence comes from Erythranthe guttata, assembly GCF_056151865.1. NCBI lineage: Eukaryota > Viridiplantae > Streptophyta > Magnoliopsida > Lamiales > Phrymaceae > Erythranthe > Erythranthe guttata. Next base: position 22,402,098 of record NC_142546.1, read on the forward strand.
TGAAGGTGCATTTGCACTGCGATGGATGCATTCAGAAGATATACAAAACCATCTCCAAAACCAAAGGTGTGATTTCAATTTAAATTGGAAAAAAAAAAAAAAGATGATTATATTTTCTGACGGCGAGTTTAAACGGCGTTTAATTTTTTGCAGGGTACAAGGATATGGAAATCGACAAGCAGAAGGATCTCGTGAGAGTGACGGGCGCCATGGATATGAAAGCCCTAGCTGAAAATCTCCAGAAGCATCTGAAGAAGAATGTTGAAATTGTGCCCCCGAAGAAGGAGAATGAGAATAAGGACAAAGGCGGCGGCGAAAAGGGGAATAACGGCGGCGGCGGCGGTGGGGGCGGTGGCGATGAGAAGATGGAAGGGAACAAGATGATGCAGCAGCAGCAGGCACATATGGTTGGGCCGAACCCGTACCCGGTGATGTACGGGCCGGGTGATGTATTCGGGGACCAGTTTCATCAGTACCACGCGCCTCAGATGTTTAGTGATGAGAACCCAAACGCGTGCACTGTCATGTGAGAGTGGCAATATGTAAATAAGATTAGTATTCCCATGGCAATTTCGTCTTTTTACTTCTCTTTATTATGGTCCTATTGTACAAGGTCCACTTTCCATATTTGGCCACGCATTTTTACTAGGATTACGTTTTTGTTTTTTTTGGCTATCAAATTTTGATCACTATTAATTTTGTAGAACTAATAATTTTTAATTTAACGTATATCTTATCAATTATCATTCTTTTTTATGAATATGTTTTAAATAATAGCCCTTTTTAGTTAATTTAGTCATCATTGCTTAAAACATAATATTAAACAAAATTATTAATTTATACTATTTAAACGAGGGAGGACATGTAAATTAATATGATTAAATAGGGGAAGATATATGATACATAATAAATATTAAATAAATAAAAGGAGTGGGGCATTTCTCTTTAAAAAAAAAAAAAAAAAAAATATATGAATTAGATTCTGAGGTAGTTTTATTTGTATAATAGTTGCTAGTTAGATGGAGACAAGTATGAGAGCACCTTTTGTCAATGATTTTTCATAAGGCAAGCAAATTATTTTTGTCTTATGTTTTGGCCAATAAAATAAATAGGATGTGTGTTTTTATTTAAATTAATGCAAAGGACCAATATATATATATGTGGTGTACAACTGTGCCCCTTTGGCTTTTCCTCTGCATTTTGCACCAAAACTATAGCCACTGCACCTGCTCTGCTTTGTTCATGTTTCCACCTGAAATTCTTACATCAATTCATATATTATTTCATATATATTTCTCTTCATTATTTTATCCTATCTTATTTATTTATTCATTTATTCTGCAAATTGGTGTATAATTAACATTGCCAACATGAAGAACCCAATCATGAATTTTAGTGAAACGGTTACATACATCAGACATTCCAATTGTTAAGATATAATTATGAATCATTATTAAATTACTAATAAATATTCTTTAATAAAATGAATCAAACAACTAATTAATCAGCTGTTATAATTATAAATATAGACATCATCCATCAACCCACTCTTTTGTAGGTAGTGTAACGCACTGAGAAAAGCCCCTACATATAAATTAGGAAGGCTACTCTTAACAAACTTATCTAAAATGAAAGTTCGGAAAATCAGAAAACTATTAAAATAATATTTTCTCTTTATACATATCAATAGTTCAATACTATTAAAATACGAGATCAGATATCAATAATATTTTAAAATGCAAAAACAACAAATAATTGAGAGCTGTATTTGAGCCTTTTTCTCCATAAAAGTAATACTAGACAAGAGAAATAAATTCATTCAAATTTTAGATAATGAATGATTTATAATCATGTCTACAAAATACAATCACGTCTTATAGTACTTTCATTTGGATAGTTTTTAGGGCAAATTACGGTCACCTCATGATGTAAAGTCAAATTACGAAAAAATCAATTATGTTTGAGTAACTACATCCACCCCTACTGTGTTAAATTTATCTACTGAATGAGGATATTTTGTATAAAAAGATACATAATTGGGAGTGGTTATAATTATCCAAACATAGAATGATTTTTTTCACTAATTTGTAGTAAAGAAGGGTGCTGGTAATTTACCTTAATTTGTATAATAAAGTACTTATATAATAGTCCCTATAATAAAAGAGGATAATGTAGACCAAAACGATCTTATTGAATAAAATATGTACATCTTAATTTATTAATTTAGAAATAACAAGCTTATTGCCCATACAAAAGACTTGGTGTGTGACAAGGAATTCCCAAACACATTTATATATCAATGAATTGTAAGAAATTGACAAGTGTCGGGTGGGCAACAAGCAAGCATATTCCACCTACTCAAAAGTGCAATTTAATATATGGTCTCATCATGCCAGCTTCATGCAACATTCGAATTCGTAGAAAGTGCTAACGCCAACACAAAAAAAATACAAAAAATTAAAGGAATAAGCGTGCTTTTAAACAATTCAGAAAAAAAGAAGAAAGGATATATATAGGGGTTGGATTCCAAATCCATGTGCATCATGACTGCTGAGTGGGGTATTTCACTTAGTCGTCATGATTACTTGAGATTATATATATATATCCCATGTGGCTGGTTTTCAATATATAGTTACCATATGTATATATATAAGTTGAAAATAAAAATAAGAAATTGGATTATGCTTGATTAGATTCATAAATATTGACAAGATTTGATGTTTAGATGAAAAGAATGTCTTGTTTAGGGGAAAAAAAGCAGAAACAACCTTTTTATACATATGTAATCAATATTTCTTTATTAGGAGACAAAATGAAAATCACCCTAATTAGTCACTAATTGTTAGATAATCAAACATACTAATTCGCTCAAAACATCCTGAAGTTACTCCAAAAGGCAAGCATGCTCTGATTTTGTTGAACATAAAATGTATCTTTGGCAAAAATAAAAATAAAAACAAAAACCAATAAATATTGTTCAAGAAATTAAATTTGACATACTTCGAGATCGAGTTCATATATCCTTAATTCTTATTTCATTTTCGTTGCGTTTGGTTAAGAGGTTTCGTAGAATGTTCTCTAATTTGTACTCGTTTTGTGCAAATATGCAGTTTCTGATGCACCAATGATCATCTTGTTTCAAAATGTGGGATTCGAATGAGGTAAAACAAGTATAAAGTAGATAATATTCCGCGTAATCTAAAAAAAATCAATAAATTTGACACCGCAAGAATGGGCGTATAAGAAGATTCATATATATTTGAGGAGTTCTTAGTGATCGCCGTATTTTTTTTATGTAAGATAATATATTGATGAATGAATAATTCAAGATAATAATGATGCAGGCTGGAAAAGAAAGAGAGAGGGATGAAAAGGCATGAGAAAGGAAGGACTTGGGGGGCAAATATGTCTATATTTATTTACCAGCTGTCCCTTTTCAATGGCTCAAGTCAAGTCTACTCGAACTCAATTTTCAATTGGTTATTAATACTTTATTTAGAGTCCATTTTTGGTTCTAACTTTAATTTTCTTTTTTCATGATGTGGACAAAACCAAATGAAAAAGAAAACACGTAATTGTCCATTATGGATGTACGACTATATATTGTGGACGAGTTGTGGGGAAGTCGATAAAGAAGAAAGAAGAGCCGAATTTGGATAATCATTATGGTTATTTGACAATATTTTAGAACTAATTACAATAATAATTGCACCTAATTCGATGTTTGCTTAATTAAATAAATTTTTATATTTGACCTCATCAGCCCAATTATATAAACGAATTCAAATATATGTATAAAATTATAAAATATTATATTTTGAACTACATATTTATTATGGAATATTTATACACCAATAGCATGAATATTTGAATTAAAATATGAAATGAAATATTTTAGAGATATTTGGACCCAAATAAAATACTTGCAAATGACTAATGGGCTTACCACATAATATAATTGGACCGAGTCTCACTTTTCTTGGGCCGTATTTACACTGTTCTTCTCCTCAGATTTAAATGTCAAATTGACTGCTTCTGTGAATATGATACAAACAAAAGTGTAAATAGCACTAAAACCCCTGCAGTTTGAACTTTGTGCACATGACTCCCTTGTACTTTTAATATAAGCACATAATCTTCCTATGGTATTCCACTTCGTAAATAATCATTTTCATTAGGAAGAAGAAATTATTGAAAGTACAATGGGGCTATGTGCTTATATTAAAATAAAGGGGTTTATGTGCTCAAAATTCAAACCACGTGGGAGGTCAATGTTATTTACCCTGAACTAAAACACTATTTATTTGTTAATAAAATTATGACTCATACTTCTTTACCATATATATCTGAAAAGAAGTTTATTTTTTCTAAGAATAAAATTTTGCATATGTCATTCAAAATAATGTGAAACCACTACTTCTTCATAAAATCATATATATGATACAATACTTCAATTTTTTTTAATCTTGTCAATCATATATAAAATTCATATGGTCAAGTCAAATGGGAATTACATATTTAAGTTGAGGATACATAAGGAGTACTAATTAGACTTGTACTTCTTGTTATGCAGTACTACCAAATGAGTTATTGTTCTTCAATTAGTTAATTAATGTAAACAAAGTTAAAAATAGTGAAAGTCAGCTCCTTATTGTTAATAAATTATATAAGTTAAGCAAATAATTATATATAATATTGAAGCAGCCAATGTGTCTGTTAAAATTGTATGGATCACGAGGTATTAGAGACAAACTGCTTGTTAACGGCATGAAGCATGCCATTCAGACCACTTCCTTCTCTCTTTATCGAATTAAAAAAAATACGGAAAACGATTAAAAATATTCGTATCATCGTTAATTGTTTCTCAACTAATTCTCTTAAAAAAACTATTTTATTAAATGACAAAATTGAAATTAATTATTATTAGTATGCTATAGTGACATATAATTAGGTACTCCTAAAAAGAGTAACTTATAGCTTATATAATTAAATGTTTATTTATTTATTTATTAATTATTATTATCTTAAAAAGCTTATCCAATGCAGTACATAACTAATTGCTGTTTTATATAAATTATCTACTCAACTCTTCTGCTTCTTTCCATACATGTCAAATTAATTAAACCTCTGTAATGGATCATGATCATATGCCCGGAATGGCAACGCCACCACCACCACCATCCACCGCGGGCGGCGGAGGCGGAGGCGGAGGCGGAATGGAGCACCACTCGTCTATGGCGATGACACATATGACCTTCTTCTGGGGAAAGAACTCGGAAATCCTCTTCTCCGGTTGGCCCGGAACACGCACGGGTATGTACGTTCTAGCCCTCGCGTTCGTCTTCGTTCTCGCCGTCATTGTGGAGTGGCTGCCCCATTGCCGAAGGACAAGGAACGCCGGCGACTTTTCCGGCGGCCTGATTAGGACGGTGGTGCATGGAGTGAGGATAGGTCTTGCGTATATCGTGATGCTGGCAATCATGTCGTTCAACGGCGGTGTATTCATTGTTGCCGTCGCCGGACATATCTTCGGATTCTTCCTGTTTGGTAGCAGACTTTGCTTCAACAAATATTCTGATGATTCCCACAAGGATTTCCCTCCTCCGGCCGCTTGCTAATATATATAAATATAAATATATAAACAAAATATTATTAGTGTGATTTGGTTTGGCCATATATATATATATATACATGGTTTTATTAATTTCTTATACTATCATTTTTCATGATTGAAGTCTGTACTATTAATTTTTGCATCAAGATTATTCATTGGCTTGTTTCATATTATTGGAATTTTTATTTTGGGTATGAATAAAGTTATGGATGTGTAATTTTTTTATTTAATAAATAAAAAAAGTTGGCATTCTAAAATGGCATATAATATTTGAATTCAAAAGGAATTGAATAATTAATTTCAGTACCAATTGAAAATATATTCATTCAAAGAACATAAGTAGGACAAGTCTATTTTTTTTTTTTTTTTTTTTTTTTTTTTTTTTTTTGGTAATGCAGGAACCCGCAGCCAACCATATAGGTGCACTGGGTAAACCTACACTCTCGTATAATAGCTTGGTCAATTGACCCAAGCTCCCTTGCTCCAACCGCTAGGCCACCCTTGCGGGTAAGTCTATTTTTTATTTTTATTTTTGTTAGTATATTCGTATTTTCTAATTTCTATGTAATTTCAGTTTTTTTTTTCTTAATTTGATACTACTTCAGGTGTCCGTAATTTGCCCTACAAAAAATTGCATGGGTGATTAGTATAAGCCACTAATTTCAATACGGTAACTAAATGATCCAGTGAATTACTCATATAGTGGTATAATTTAATAATTTCATACTGCATATAATATATAGTACTGTACGGATTGTCCATTAATATGAACAAATGAAAGCGTGTCTATCAAAAGTCGTGGTTAATGGTCACTGATGAAAACATTGTGGACCCCGCTTACCGCTGTCTGCATTTTTCTTGCCCTAATAATTTGACATGCTTTGTTCCAGTCAACTCAACAGGTAAATTACAAAAAAACATTTTTTTGATATTTAATTTCCTCACACCAAAACAACTCATAAGTTGTGAAATAAGTCTTATGAGCTTTTTAAAAGTGTTCGGTAATTTTTTTTTTCTCAAAAAATCGTACGGTGTTGAAACTAAAGTTGTGCGTATTTGATTGCTCTTAATAAATCTCTTAATGACTATTTTCCTGATGTATTAAGCACACTTGTTATTAAGTAAGTTAGGTGATAATATCTGAATGAGTCCAACAATCTCTTAACTCTTAACGAGTCATCACAAAATTTTGTATTTATCCATAAGTGGCACATCTGAATGGATTTTAACCATATTTATTATTAAATAAATTAAAACATTCCTTTCCCATTGGTCTAAGTGCATAATTTACACAACCAATACTTATCCTCATTATTTTTTAAGCCAAAAAAAAACACACACGAATGGTTGATCTATTTATCTATAGAAATCTATTAATTCTGTTGAGACGGATTATTGTTACGACAGATTACTAAATCTGGTGTCTACACGAATTATATTAAACTAATTAATCTTCTTAGGTTTGCCTTGGAAAAAAAGAACCTTATATATATATAATATATATACATTATACACACACACATGATACAAATGTCATAATTAATGAACTGAAATATGAACATTAACAAATGTGGAATTAATATATGGAATTAACAACCTCATGATCTTACTCTAGGAATAGTACACATCCGAGTTGATGACAATTAACAACATTATTTAATTTAACGAACAACAGCTTTCGACAATTAATAATTTGCTAATCATGCATCAGTAGCTCCAGACAGTGGTTTCATTGCACGAACCCCACTTTTCACCACCACCAGCCACCGTAGAAACCCTTTCGGCCTCCACCCATCTCTCGGCCAGTATCCGCTCAAGCTCGACCGGGCGGCAGGGTACAGTCAGCGCTCCGCCATGGTCGAAGCCGTACACCTCAGCAGCTAGTTCCAACAGCCTCAAGAAAGAAGGGTGCGTCAGATAATTCAAAGGCACAATAAACCTCTTCAACTCATCTTCTTCCACAGCTATCACCGCAAAGTGCCCTTCCTTCACATCCTCCGGCACTTTTTCGCCGGAGTAAGACTTCTTGCCGCCGCCTGAAAGTAGACTCTTCTGCAGCCTTTCCACCACTATATTCAGGTTTAATATACCACCAATATTAATATTCTTTTTCTTTCCTTTTGTATTTCTACTACTCTTCGCCATTACTTCTCTCTCTCTCTTTTCTCAACGAAATCGACTAAAACAAACAAAAAAAGAAATTAGGGTTTTCTTGAATATCTGACACTGAATTTGATGTGATTTGATGCACACACACGCAGATATATATATAGTGGGTGTTGTGATAAGAAAGATAAGGTATCTCTAGTTAGCCCTAGAAAGAGAGAAATTAGAAGTGAGGTGTAAATTAAAAAAAATGGGAGACAAATGCATGTGAGTCAAGTTTTGATGCACCCCTATGAAACGTCACTTCTGTGTATAATTGTCATTTCAGTACTATACCGCCACCTGCAGGCCTTTTGTGACTTTAATTAGACTTTTTTTGAAATAATTATTTAAAAGCAGAAGTTAAGTCAACTTTAAGGTGGTGTTTGTAAATGCTTTTTGAAAGTGATTATGCGGTTTTTTTTGCTCATAATCTGTTTTTAGGTGTTTGCAAAATCAACGTTTGCTTTTGCTTCTCTTAAAATAATCTGCTTTAAGCTATTTTTTTAAAGCACCACTAACCCTGCTTTTTCAATTTTAGTCCATTATCCGAAATATTTGCAAACACACCCCCAACTTTTAGAAATAAACACTTCAAACTAACTTAAATCACAATCACTAACTTCTGCTTTTAAATAATCATTTGCAAACACCACCTAAGAACTTATTTCTAAAAGTTTGAGGTATTTGCAAATATTCCGGAAAATGAACTTAAATAGAAAAGCAGGTCTAAGAGTGCTTTTAAAAATATTGCTCAAAGGAGATTATTTTAAGAGAAGCAAAAGCAAAAGTTGATTTTGCAAACACATGAAAACAAATTATGAACAAAAAAAAAGCTCATAATCACTTTCAAAAAGTGTTTGCAAACACCACCTATATTTCAAATAGTACGTGCTCAAAAAGTTAGGTTTATTATTAGTTAGTAGATGCCCTTGTTTTTATGACATATATGTAAAGAAAGTATATATATATATACATATATACATACGAGATGTTACATTATTTACATATATGCATGTCAGTGGCATCTTGAAATAAGTACTGTCCCTCCCCAAATGAATGGTCATTTCACATGAAACATAAATGTAGGGGAAGAAAGGAACTAGAAACTTCATATGGAAATATCTAGAAATCTCTAGAGATTTCTATATGGCTCACAATGGCAAAAGATTAGGTGATGTTAATATAGGACAAATAGCATTTATAATTTATTTTTGTTGTGTATTTATTTATTTTTTGCTAAAGTGGAAAAGTAATTTTAGTTCCGTTCGGTTTTTATTTAATATTTTTTGGAAAATCAGACGTATAGATAGGGACGACAACGGGTCGGTTCTGGGCTGGGTTTGCCTAAACCCAAGACTCGACCCACGAAAAATATATAAACCCAAGACCCGCCCCAACCCGCTTTAGTTTAGACCCAGACCTGCCCTAACCCAAACCCTAACTAAACGGTTCCGACCCGCCAGATCCGCTAGACCCATTAACATACAAAAAATTTAATATTTTTTAACTTTCATAACATGTTGCTTGGATGTTTTTATGAAATAATTCCAATACTAAAATACAACATTTTAAAAAATCTCTACAAGTGACATAATATGAACAATAAAATTACTATTAATTATATTTAACTTCGATAATAAGTAAAATTCAAAATGTAAGACAATTAGCGGTGGTCGACAAGTGATAAATATTACTCACGAGAAATAAGATTTGAAAAATAAAATAGTGAAAATAGGTAAATGAGAATAGTCAAGATGAGCCAACTCCCTCGGGTCTACGAAACCATAGCGAGATAACTCCCACGAGGAGACCACTCGCTCCGTCTTATAACCCGTTGTGAGATAACTCTCACGAGGAGCCAACTCCCTCGGGTCTACGAAACCATAGCGAGATAACTCCCACGTGGAGACAACTCGCTCGGTCCTACAACCCCTTACAAGGAAACTCCCACGAAGCGCCAACCCCCTCGGGTCTCAAAACCACGGCGAGAAAACTCCCACGAGGAGACCATTCGCTCCGTCATATAGCCCGTTGTGGGACAACTCCCACGAGGAGCTAACCCCCTCTAGTCTCAAAACTACAACGAGACAACTCCCACGAGGAGTCCACTCGCTCGGTACTACAACCGGCAGCAAGACAACTCCCACGAGGAGATAACTTGCTCAGTCATATAACCCGTTGCGAGGCAACTCCCACGAGGAGTCAACTCCCTCGGTTCCACGAACCCATAGCGAGATAACTCCTACGAGGAGACCACTCGCTCCATCCTACGACCCGCAGCGAGGAAACTCCCACGAGGAGCCAACTCGCTCGGTCCTACGAACCCACAGCGAGATAACTCCTACGAGGAGACCACTCGCTCCATCATATGACCCGCAGCGAGATTACTCCCACGAGGAGCCAACTCGCTCGGTACTACAACCTACAGCGAGATAACTCCCACGAGGAGACGACTCGCTCGGTACCCCAACCCGCAGCGGGACAACTCCCACGAGGAGCCAACTCGCTCGATACTACAAATCCGTTGCAAGGCAACTCCCACGTGCAACCATCTCGATCGATAATAAGACTCGCTGCGAAACAACTCCCACGAGGAGACAACTCGCTCAGAGCAACCTCAATCCACACGCGCCTAAATCGCGTATCATCCAATGCTCCTACAACTTCGCTCAAGACAACTCTCTCGAAGAGCCAACTCGCTCGATACTACAACCCGCAGCGAGACAACTCCCACGAGGAGCCAACTCGCTCGACACTACAAATCCGTTGCAAGACAACTCTCACGTGCAACCACCTCGCTCGATAATATTACTCACCGCGAGACAACTCCCATGAGGAGACAACTCGCCCGAAATTCACCATATAATCGCAAGCTCAAGTTAGCACGATTACAACCCTAGAAGCACTTAGAGATATTATGAGAATCTATATAGCCTGGCCAGCTTGATTACTCAAATTTATCTACTTGTTTTCGATGGGTCATTCATTAAAACGTGGCCACGGTCCAAACATACTTAAGACCCACGAGGTCTAACAAGGGGCACGACCCCCATATAAAAAAAAATCTTGAGAGCCTGATCCCCTCATCAAGTACATCACGTAGAAGGCTATATGTAAACACATACAAGCAACGCGTCAAAACATTGAAAATGTCGAAAAATAACAACTCCCACGAGGAGAATACTAGCTCCGTGCTACTACATTATCGTGAGACAACTTCCACGAAGACGTAACTCGATCAACTCGATTACCCCCGAGACAACTCCCACGAGGAGATTACTTGATCCGTGCTACTACATTATCGCGAGACAACTCCCACGAGGAGATAACTCGATCAACACTATTACCCCGCGACAAGATAACTCCCACGAGGAGATAAATCGCTACTACATCGTCGCGGGACAAAACCGACGACTCAATTAATTTATATCGCGGCAACTTTGTCGCGCTATGCGCCAACGCGCATTCACACCCCTCCGACACACGCTCCAACGCGTTTTCGCATACCATTAGGCCATACGCCAACGATCAACTTCTACAATTTTTACTCTCGACACGATCTGAGACCCATCACAACATGGCCCCCACATCGACTCGAGAGTGGGGGGCTTAATGATATGCCTAATTGGGCCAACCCAATGGGCCTACAATTTCTTTACCTACTGGGCTACGAGCCCAATATCGAAGACCAATATCACCGAGGCCCAAACACCTTCAAGTAAGGCTTGGGCCCAACAAAGCAAACCCAACCCAATAAACGACATATAAATAGAGGTTTTACTCATTTTATTAAGGTACGTCCTATTAACTGAGCAATACTACAATACGTATTCTCTGGACTATTTCTACTATCAGCACGTCTGACTTGAGCGTCGGAGGGGTTTCCGCCGGATCAACCCCCGGCTTAGTTCATGTGTTCTATGATCGCAGGTACCTCAGGATCATCAAGTTGTCAAGCTACTGATCTGCTTTGCTCTCCCAGTTCATTTTCTACACTACCCTAGGTGAGCTATATTTTAGCATCATATATATATATATATATATATATATATATATATATATATATATATATATATATATATATATATATATATATATATATATATATATATATATATATACGGGTCGGTTCCGGGTCGGTTCCAATAAGACTCATAACCCGAACCAGAACCATCCGGTTCTATAAATTTAAACCCATTACCCGACCCAAAACCATTTAGCTGACCCACACCCGCCCCAAACGGGTCGGTTCCGGGTCCAAGACCCGCCAAACTCGTACCCATTGCCATCCCTACGTATAGAGTATATTTGCACACTAAAATTGGCAAATTTAAGAAATCTTATTTCCTTATCCCTATTATACTAATTAAAATACATCATAATATTGAACTATTTATAGTGAAAGCACTAATTTTGGGCCAACTGAATTATTTGGAATTCAGCCCATTAACCCAAATGCGACCCAACTATTCAGAAGTTCAACACTTAGGTCAAACCCACTGGGAATCCTGTCAAACCTTTGAAAGGGACTTTTAGGTTTTTTTTTTTTTTTTTCCTTGGCCTTTGATTTACACCGATTGAACCAAACCCCCTCCCTACTAGAGGTATTTTACCTCTGTCTCTCTCAAATCCTAATTTCTAATATTTTTCCTCTCTCTCATCTTATCGTACCTCCGCACTGAATGGATTTTGGCATTTTTCTGCGACACAACCGTTTGACTATGACGATGGTCGTTCCTTTCTTTCTTAGCCGAATATGTAATCCTCTATTCCCTTCTCTTAAGCTTACTGCTCTATAAAATAGCCATTTTATTTCTTCAGCTTGTAATGAAGATGGATCGTAGCCCAACATTATCACTTACTACAAATTGGAATCAAAATATGAACATAAAAATGGATCACAAAATTGCTCATTTGATGCTTCTTTAAAAAAATATTTACCCCAACTACGAGCATCAAACTATTCATGCATCACTTTTTAAAATATTTAAAGTCGATCAATGAGAGGTTGTTTGGGTGGTTGATCAATTAATTTGTTATGCTCTCTTTGTTGGACGTATTTTTGCATCGAAATTTTTGTGTTGAATTCCCTATGCCATTCCCCCGCTATAATATTACATCATCTCAAAAGAGACAAATCAATAAAGAATTGAACACCAAAGTTTCTCGTTTCGGAGATTCATTTTGAATTCAAAAAGAAGTTCAAAACGGGAAAAGCCACAGCGAAGCGAAAGAGATAGACCGCGGTCTTGTCCATTTTTCTTCGTTTGAAGTATTCTCAAAATTGAAGATAGATTAAGTTCTTTATTTTCAAGGCAAGGGGTCCCTAAATAGTGTCTTGGGGGTATCAAATTAATGTTGAAACTATTTGTAAAACATACCCTATATATGAGCTGGAAAGGGAAAAAGTGCAAATAAGTCGATTATCAAATAATTGGAACACCACCTCCATCAATATTAGATATAATTAAATAGGAAACAAACACACACATGCATGTTATTGTGAGAAGTGCCAGTTCTATGAGTAAGATATTTTATCAAGGGACATTGTTGTATTAACTATCTGAAATGTATCTAACTATATAAGATGAACACAAAATTATTTTTGAATGGTCCATTGCAGCAGGTAGCTAGGACGACCTGTCTATTTGCACCAGCAGAACTAACATGGCACACTTGTATACGCCTTCATTTTTTTTCATTTCTTCTATTTTATTTTATTCGGATTTAATGACAACTACCAGGTTTCTTTTTATAATTATTCTCCAATATATATCCAAGAAATATGAGAATTATTAGGTACACACTGAACAACTATATCACTTTCATTTTGGATAAGCTTTGTGTCACGTGATTAGAATCATTATTTAGATTACAAGCTGATTCGTACATGTAATTGTACTTAATATGTTGTCGTCTATTCTATGCTACACCGGGTAGATCTTTACCATTCATATACACAGTCGGGTGCAAGTCGGATGGATCGGATCGGAATTAGCCTTTTCGGAAAATTTCCAAAAAAATTCGGAAGTACAAAATCAATTCCAATTCCAATTCCAAAATTTTCGGAATCTAAAAATTCATTCCAATTCCAAAAGACCCAGAAATTTCTGAATTTCAGAAAAAATCGGAATTCACATAAGCTTAAATTTTTCAAAACTTAGCGAAAATTTTCTAAAATGTTCATAGTTTTTCAAAAATAAGAAACGTCCACGTCAATAAAAATAAAATTAATAACTACTAAATTTCAGTTCAAAAAATAAATAAAAATAAACACAACATAATATCTAATAAAACTTCTAACAACAATTCATTATGTCAAAATCCTAAAACCAAACTTATAGGTGTATTTTTCGAAAAAAAAATAAGTATTATAGGTGAATTTTTCGGAAAAAAATTGGAATTTTTCGGAAAAAAATCGGAATTTTTCGGAATTAATTTCGGAAATCAAATCGGATCGGAAATCGGAAATTCCAAATTTATTTTATATAATTCCAATTCCAATCCAAAAAAATCGGAAAAATTCGGAAATCGGAATTTCGGAAGTCGGAATGAAATAAGTTGTTCCAAAATCGGAACTTTTCGGATCGGAACCGGCGGAAATTGGAATTTCCGTTCCAACTTGCACCCCTATACACAGAAACACCCACACACCCACATTGGTGCGTGTAGATCAACGGTAAAAAATCACCCGGTGTAGCCTTTACCGGGTGTAGCATAGAAATAACCACTATATATTGACCTCGTCAAATTATATAATATGCATCCAGTAATGTATATTTTATTTGTTATATATATATATATATATATATATATATATATATATATATATATATATATATATATATATATATATATATATATATATATATATATAACAAATAAAAGCCCCATGATACAACATTAATTAGGAAGAAAAAGAAGTAAAATTGGAATGACTTTAGGAAGAAGTATTAGAAAGCAGTAATGCACTTACCGGATGTAACCAACCATGCAAAATTTAATTGAAATATCTGCAAGCACAAGAAGTCAAACAGCTGCAAGTTAATTGTTAGAATGTCAAAACCAAAATTTCAGAAGATCCACCAAGTGCACGATTTCTCAGCTGCTATATGCTCGCTACTACGTTTTACGTTACGATCCTCCAAATTTCCGGCTTCATCCTATTACATGGAAGCATTATTACAAGATGAAAGATGGTCGAGATTGAGGGATTTTCATATCCTATTGCTGTTTATGTATGGCTGACTATGTTACATGTTATGTCAGTAATATTCACAACGACAAGTTTGATGAACAGAATGACAGATGAAGTATGTATACTCAGACTAATCAAAACAGACTATTTTTATGTCGGTGTAGAGTGAGTGGCGTATTATAAACAGAGTAAGCTGTAGAAAATAAGAGGTATGAAGGCATTATCAAGCTGTGCCGTGTACGCCTCCAACAGACCGCTGGTGGTCACTGCTACTATCAAGGAAATCCAGTGCTGCAAATACATAAATTCAACATCAGAATAACACATTACCATCAATATCTCTCAGAACACACACACACACACACACACACACACACACACACACACATGAGAGAGAGAGAGAGAGAGAGAGAGAGAGAGAGAGAGAGAGAGAGAGAGAGAGAGAGAGAGAGAGAGAGAGAGAGAGAGAGAGAGAGAGAGAGAGAGAGAGAGAGAGAGAGAGAGAGAGAGAGAGAGAGAGAGAGAGAGAGAGAGAGAGAGACCATAGTGAAAATGTACCCAGTTGCCGCTAGAAGTGGAAGTAGAACAAAACATGCAGCAAGAACAGAGGTAATGCCAGCAGCAGTGCCTTCTATTGTTTTCTCTGGATAAGAGAAATTGCAAAACTTACATAAATTAAATAACAAGGTGAATGAAAGATAAATGAAAGGGAAAAAGTAAAAGAATTACTGCCAGCTTTACTCCAGCGAAGGACTCCGTATTTGTGACCTACCATTGATGCCTGATATAGACAAATAATCGAATAATTAGTACAAGCAGATGAGGCGTGGCAGTCACAAGGATATGTGCTTTTTAGTAAGTGAAATATAAAGCATTCTGAAGCATCAAAATTTGCACCGACATCATATCAAGAACTATGGCAACAATGAATAAATTGCCAGAAAAAGGCAAGCAGAAAATTACCATTGTATCTCCAATACCAAGGCTCAAAATTCCAGCAAAAGGGGCAAGTGGTCGATCAGTAAAACCAGAGGACAGCCAAATTGGAATTGCGCATCCCAATAACAGTGAAAAATGGCTGCACAATGAATAAATGGAGGGAATTATCAAAAAGGGATTTGTGGAAAGACCAGGCATAAATAAATAATATGAAAAGCAATAAGGGAAGAATCACGTACCTGACAACAAGAAGATCCGAATCACGATGGTCCGTAAAGGCATTCATGAATTGGTGGACTAGATGACCTAATGGCCAGATTTTCCATATCTAACCAGGAAAAGCAAAATTATTTTAGAGCCCAATAAACATGCCATAAATAGAATAATAAACCATAAAAGGAAAAAGCACCATTGACATAAAAAGAAGCAAAATAACATCGTAAACCACAAAAGCATTATCGACACAAAAAGAAGCAAACTGACAGAATAAACCACAAATGTATTATTGACACAACAGAAGCCAGGGGACTCTTGCCATTCTGTTTAAGAAAGGGGTGATTGAGGAAAGACAAGTTCTACCCTGCACTTCCTACATGAGATGATCTCTCTTGATTCCTCCATTTTGTTACATGACTTCTATCTTGTTGATTTTATTTACTCCAGAAGAGAAATGAAAAATGCTCGAACGGTGAAAGGAAACCAAAAATTTTAATGCCCCATTCAAACAAGCAAAAGGATTCAAATATGTCTTTATTAAGTCTTATCATGCATATTACCCCATAACTGCACTGCAAACATGTCCAGATCAGAAAGATCTTGGAAATGTTAAAATAAGATTCTATTTTTATGGAGAGTAACATGACTGCTTTGCCACTGATTGTTATCTTATCTTCAGCTAAATAGTGCAATAAATGGTTTATTTAGATGTAATTATATACTAGAATCAGTGTTGAAAAGTAGGAACTGGAAAGCATGAAATTTCAGTTTCCTACAAGTAGAAAAATCAATATTAGCTACTAGTAGATATTTCAGTAGATTGCCGCTATTCTACTAATACAATTCCACGAAATTGTCGAAATTTGATGTAGGCAAAAAATGGTGTAAAACATTTGAGAGAAAGCAACTTTATTTCACATGACTTACTCGTATAATTTCCAACAAGAGAAACACTGCCAAAGCTGCACCAAAAGCAAGATCAAGAAACTTTGGCTGCAAATAAATGAACTGTTAGTACAATTCACTAGATGCAACGAGAATTACAGGCAGGACCCACAAATCTAACTTTACATCTCAAAGTACCTGGAATATAAGGGCAGGAACGAAAATTGAGACAGCCATCAGATGATAGTACTTGCGTAGAAGTATCCTCTCGGTCTTACTATTCTTTGAAATATTGTAAAATCGTCCAACAGATACATATATGATGACCAGCCAATAGATACATAATGTCAGTCTCTTAAGTGGTTCCGACAAAACAAAATCAAATACCCTGAGAACAAGAATATGGAGGACAAAATGTCAAAATATAAGCTAATACAGAAGATTAAAAAAAATGTATATCATTTGCTAATTCTATTAAGAGAAAATAGTATATAGTCAGCAAAGATACTGGGAGCTTTTCCTGAAAACTATAACTGCAAATCAGCGCAAGCAACTTGAAAATTTCAGGTATTGACCACGTTCCATCATGTGTTTCTTCATGTTATTATATTGCATTATGAGAAATTCTACAAAGCCTTTCAAACCTTTTCTCATCGAATTTTTTCGAAAGTTCAGACGAGCAGAACGGCCATGCATCATGTTTTCTATAGCGAATTTTTACATTCATAGATAGAGAGATTCTCAACATAAGGTTGACAATGATCTAGTGCTATCAAAAGAAATTGATCATTACTCCTTCCCGAAGGAAGTGGACCCAAATCTCAGGATATTGGTTATGATAACGATATGAACACTCATTACAACCACTAAACACTCTATGTTTATTAAATCTTCTTAATCACACAATCTTTCACAAGTAAATGCATGCTTCCTCTAAAAATTCAATTGCAGAAATAGAAAAGATAATGAACCCAAAATTTGAGGATAACATATACCATAACAACGGATGCACGTGAAAAGGATGTACAAATTGCATCCATGACGGGACAACAACAAGCAGCATAAAAGCGAGTGAAGCATAGAAAACAAGGGATCTTTTCATCTCATTGTTCTCCAAACCCCCATTCCTTAGCAGGCTGACAAAGTATTCCAATGTTCGAAGAACATATTTATAGAACACTGGAAAAAGGAGGAGGCCGAAAACAACTCCCTGCATGAAATAGGCAATAAATAAAATTACCAATAAATGGCTTAAATGTATTTTAGTGATTTCCTAGAATAGCTATTGCTAACAGACTTTTTGAGAGCAAAACCTGAATAATGGTGCTTATTTCGCTTCTATTAATCCCAATTTGTACAAGGAGTGCCTTTGAACTAGAGATCTGCTCAATAACAGACTTTGATCAGCCAAAAAGAAGATACTTACTCATCTTGTAATACATTAGGAAAATTGAAGGCATGGAAACCAACTTTTGCAGCAGTACATGCTACCATGTCGCCAAAATAGATAACAATGCCAGAAGCCACTAGAAGAGATTCTCCTGAAAATAGAAGCATATACAAGTGCTGACGAATAGAAAGTCATATCTCCCTCTTACACACACACACACACACAAAATAACTGAATTAAATCGAAGCATGCAAATCATACAACAGATTTGAGGAGCTATTTTTGTTATTTATTTTCTATCGCTATAAAGATACAAATCCATTTCAACAGGTAATGGAGCCAGAAAAGTAACAAAATTTACCAATGGAAGCACATGCAGGAAACATGTGAAGGATCTTCACTATTAACAAAACTGCTGCCAATCCATGACTGAGCACCCATAGTGACATCAAGGATAAAAACCACCCTGCAAAAAAGCAGAAATTTGAAAAGAATATAAGAGTAAGGCATGCATATCCTGTAGTTTTCTGACTAAACAGATGTGCATTATCATGAAAAGATGTTAACAAAAAATAAAAATCAGTTTTCCAAGTCCAAAATGAAATCCACAGTCCCCGTCCTCCAAATGATTCAGTAAATACAGGAATAACTGAATAAGCATGATAATGGAAGACTTGCTCACTTACCCCCATATAATGATCCTACAAGCAAGATTGTGAAAATGAAACCATATCTTCGATTACAATTGGAGAGAGAACAGATGGAATCACTATCCTTTCTCTGCCACCGACACACAGTGGAAAGGAAAATTAGCACGGCGAAACAACTTGCAAATGCAGCCCAATATTGCAACTTGAGATATTCTATGCCTATGAAACACAATAACAAAATACAGAATCGGTTAGGAGATAAAATGCAACTAATCACATTAATTAGAGAAAGGCAGAGCAAAGTATTCATAATGTTGAAAGTAGAAATAGGGGCAACCAGCAGTATGTGTAAGACATCTGCATAGATGGTACAAAACTAACAAAAAAAAAAAAAAACACACCAAAAGAAACTGCTTATATCCATAACTGAAATATAAGGCAACAATGTACTGGTAGCAATACAACCTGAAACATATGGAGTTGAGACTACTTAGCATACCAGAAACTAGTTCGTTTGCTAAAATAATTTGGCATTTTACCATTTATAAGTTTTTCCTAGGACAGAAAACATAACAGTAAAAAGCAACATTCATGAGTAAACCAACTTGAAATATGCATTACATAAAGAAGATATGAAAGGATTGTTTGTTAAATTGCAATCTAGGTGAGCAAAGGTCATTGTCTATAAGCTACAAAAGTTCAATCTCCAAAAACATAAAAAACAGTGCAAGACAGAAGCGTCAAAACTCACAAGGTCAGGTTAAATCTTCCCTCCCCCACCCCCACCAAAAAAATTATAATAATAAGGTCTAAGCTCAAATACAACTTCTACATGATAATAAAATACCTAAGATCACTGATTCATTTCTTTTAACAAACTTGATAGCAAGTGTAATTGGACTCAACCATAACTAGGAACAAGTTTCTTGAGATCGCATAGTTCAAGAAAGATAAAAATAAAATCAATCAGCACAAATAGGCAATTATCATGTTGCCATCCTTCCTTTACAAGAATTAAAAATAAAACACGGACACCATTCCATTGCAAGTTTCAAATGAAATGTAGTCTTTTTTCGCTTCTCCTGTCTCCTCTTCTTTTACATATTATGTATTTAACAGCCTTCGCTGCAAGAACAAGAAATATTGCGACACTACATAGGACTCCTGATAGACAAGAAAAAGTCGGAAATAAAAATGAATTTCAAATAAATAAGAGGGTACCTTCAGTTCCAACTTCATTTATTGACTCTTCCCTAAGAGTCTGTATCAACCTTGAGACCAGGAGGCTAGGCACGGTTACTGCACCCAGTAGAACTCCAGATGAAGCTCCAGGCCTATACATACATTTATCCAAATCATTATTTCCAATAAAAATTAACACAGAAGCTTTTGAAAACGATCCAGCGGAATTCAAACTTTCGAGTAGTCTAACGTCAACAAATATAATATGAAAATCCATCAAACTGCCAGTTTACATTCATTATAATATGACAAAAAACCCAGGCAATTCCCATAAAAATCTAAGCACTCACGTCACAGTTATGTTGAAATTTTTATAACAAATTTAATGTTCACCAACAATGGTAAAATCCTGATGCAGCACGAAAGTGTTAAAAAAATTAAAGACAACGGTCGTATTTGAGTCCGAAAACCCTTATTTTCCCCTACTTTCCTTAAAACATTTCCATCTATGTCCATTAACAATCCTTCCCCTAATCAAATAGCTATTTTGCCGTCCTAAATCAATTTGATGCCCCTGAGCAGATCGTTTGGGAAAGAGAGAAGGTCGTAAGATTACCACAAAAATCAACAACTGCTCACGCAGTTTAAAATTGACAGAGTGCACAAAACACACTTAGAGATGGGGAAAAAAGCACTGGAATAAACTCCTCAATTCTTCAAACAAACACCAACGAAACAACATGATCATAATTCAGTTATGCATGACTATAACCAAATCATCAAAGCCTTCCACAAAACAAATCGCAACCAACTCCACCAACCAAATATTACATTAAAAGCAAAGAGATAAAACATTTTCCATCTAAAATTGAACAAAAAAAATGATCCAAAGGGAATGAAATAACTCAATTTAACCTGGCTTTGAAGAAATGGCCGAGTGGATTGGACGCATCGTCGGCGGAGATCTCAACGCAGAGAGCAAAAAGGGAGAGTAGAGAGAGGGAAACGGCTTCGGGGATGAGAGAGAGAGAGGTGGAGAAGAGAATTTGAATTACAAAGAGCAATACCACCGATCTCTCGCCGTTTAGCTGCTGCAACAGAGAAATCGACATGGCTTCCCCCTCGGCGATTTGGTTTCGCGCCAAGGAGAGAATGGCAATCCAGAACCAAATTGCTTGTTCTTTTGAGTTGGAAATGTTACAGGGGTTTGTTGGGGGTGGGGTTTGTTGGGGTGGGGGTGGAGCCGTGGAGGGTGTCGGGGAAGGATCGGGGTTGAGTTTGGGCGCGGGGGAAAAGTCTCGGTCGACGTTTTTATAGTCGCAGCCGTTGAATTTTACGGAACTGTGTGCCCGAATTGAAAACAGGATCGCTCGGTCAGTTTATAATCGAAATGGAATATAATTTCTCGTAGCCGGTATCTAGTTTTTGAATTAATTATTTTTTAATATATTATTTTTATATTATACTTCATCCCTAAATAATTGTCACTTTTCACTTTTCACAAAAATTAAGAAACTCAATAAATATATCTTGATTTTAGAAAAATCATATAAAAATGACTAAAACAACATTTATTATTTAATGATTTATAAGAGAAAATTAATGAATAGAGTTTCATTAATAAGGTTAAAACAGGAAAAATGCATTTAATGCAGTATTGGAAATCTAAAGTGACAGATAATATGGAACGAAAATATTTTAAAAAAAAGACAGTTATTGTGGAACAGATGGAGTATTAGATATTAGGGGTTCTTTGAAGAAACCCCATCATTACTTTTTTTAATGGAAAGATATCCAAAATATTTCAGTCCATTTGAGAAAAGTCCACACCCATTTTGAGCTAATATGTTTTCCAGCTTTGCCCCCGCCCGCCACATCATCACTGGGTCACGCGCTCAGCAATTTATTTATTTTTTTGTTTTTTCCGTTTTTCCGTTTTTTCCCCCCCCTTATTTTCTATACCAGTTTTCTTAATCGACTATGGAGCATAGCCTTAATCGACTATGCTTCATAGTCGATTAAGGAAATTCTTTAATTTTTTTTTCTATATCAGTATAGTATATTATTCAACTATGATGAAGCATAGTCGATCAAAATTCTGCTACTAAAAATAACAAATCAAAACTGCAAAAAAATGCAACATCAACTATATTTTACAAAAAAACAAAAAATATAAGAACATTATAATTAATTTACACAATTGGAATCAATAAATAAAAAAACAAAAACAAAAAAGAAAATTGGAATCGATCAACTTTAATCGACTACCAGAGCATAGTCGATTAAAAATCTGCTACTAAAAATAACAAATCACAACTGCGAAAAAATGCAAAATCAACTATATATTACAAAAAAAATAAAAATATACAAACATTATAAATGATTTATAAAATTATAATCAATAAACAAAAAATCCAAAAAAAAAAAAATTGGAGTCGATGAACCTTAGTCGACTACAGAGCATAGTCGATTAGCTTAATCGACTATGAACATGTACATAGTCGATTAAGGTTTTAGCTTGCGCGAAATTCTCTACACGCGCCATCATCCGCCCAATCCACCCAAAAACCTTAAATATGCTTCCCCATCGTCACCACACCGCCGCCACAATACACCATCACCACCTTACTTTGATATTACGACAGTTTTTTTATTACAAATAAATAAATAAAATCACAACTCGCACCACCAACCAAAGCAGAACCACCACCCATCAAAATCCGATTCCGATCGACAAATTTACCTCTTTTCGCCGCCGATGTAGCAATCGTGGCATTCGAACTCAGAATCGCTATCAAAATCATCGTCATCTTTATGGCTTTTGTTAAGATCTGCAACGACGGCGACGGAGACGGCAACGACAACGACGACGACGGCTTCAACGGAATTGGCATCGTTGTTGTGGCGGTGACGTCGGTGGTTGGTTCTTCATCTTTCGATAAGAGAGAATGAGAGAAAAATATAAAAGAGAGAAAAAAGAAAGCAGAGAAGAGACGCGAGAGAAGAGACGGAAAAGAGAAAATAAAATTAGGGTTTTGAAAGAGTATAGTAGACAATTAAGGGTAGTTTTGGAATTATAAAAATATCACTTGGGCGGATATTAGCTAAGAGGGTTTTCTCTAATTATTTTTTGGAGGGGGTGTTTCCTTAACTCATTTTCCTAGATGGGGTTATTGGTAATTATCCCTAGATATTAATCCACATTAGTTGAGTTAAAATGCAATGGATCTATCTGGATTAGTCCAAATCCAATTCATTTTAGATCTATTCATATAGGTTAATTTTATTTATTTTTTGATAAGTCATATAGGTTGATTTTAGATTCGATTGTTTTCTGACTCGATCCGCATTAATTCGAATCGTATTTGATCCAAGTTGAGTAAATCACCGTCCCTATGCACGTGGATAAACAAAATTGTGTTGACTACTATTCTAAAAAAATAAAATAAAAATTGTGTTGACTATATTTTTAGGCAGTCAACTTGATTGAATCAAATATAATATCGGAATTCTCTATTTCGATGTCCATTTCAGATTAATATAATTATAAAACTTTCCAATTGATAAAATTTACAAACATTTCATGTTGGTATAATAAAAACTATTGAACCATGTTAGACATTCTTCCACCAGCAACCCCAAAATTAATTAAAAAGAAAAATCAAGTGTTTCAATTTGGGCCAGATCAAAAAAGGCTTGGAAGCTCACCATTGACCCGTTCTTGGCCCACATTAATTACCAAGGGCCCAATTTTAAAAAAATATCTATCAAATTGTAAGATGTTTAATTAGTAGGAAATTTTGATGGAGATCGATTTAACTCCATCAAAATATCAAAATTGGCTCTTTTCGAATGCATGTTTTGTGTTGTGTGTTGAATGTGTAAAACTTGTAAATGTGTACTTTTTTGTGGAGAATAATATTGCATTTATAGATAATACATGTAAGTCTTTCCGGCAACGTGCGGGACTGCTTGGTTCGAGCGACTAGTTCGGACAAGGTTATCCCGCACATCGAAAAATTTTCTGAAGCAAAATAATAAAATAAAAATGGAAATATAATAATACAATGAAAATAGTTCAAAATTTAATATTATTTTAGCCAATAGAAAGAAAATAAAAAAATCAATAAACTAATAATTGAAGTTAGAAAGGCCAAATTATACCATAGTTTCCCCCACAATTCCAAAATTAACCACCAATTAATACTCATAATAAATATATTTAATTAGATACACGCATCCCAATTGAAGAAGGGTGAGGACTCTGAAGTCGAACATAACTAGGATTGGATAGTACTACGGCGTACAACTCGCTCTATATATATACGTATCCGAACAAACCCCATTAAAATATCTCTACATCTCCAATTCTTCTCACCAAGCGGATTCACATCTCGAAACCCCTGTTATTCAGATCGTCGGAGATATGAGTCACCAAGCTGAGTCGTCTGACGCGTAAGTATACCCTAACTCGCCGTGCTCTCGGGAAACCGCCTGTGATGGATCGCGCTTGTTTTGGGGTTGCAGTAATCGCCGGAATTCTGACGATTTTTTTTTTTTTATTGTTCTGTGCAGGAAAGGTGGGAAGAAGGACTTCTCGACCGCGATATTGGAGAGGAAAAAGGCAGCGAATCGGCTCGTCGTTGATGAGGCGGTCAACGATGACAACTCCGTTGTCGCTCTCCACCCCGCCACTATGGAAAAGCTCCAGCTTTTCCGCGGAGACACTATTTTGATTAAGGTTCTAACTCCTTTGACTTCACATACTTTTATCCGTTTTTTCTTTTTAATATTTTTTTTTGTGGGAAGAGGGGTTAGGTTTTCTGTTTCTACGATGTTTCAAAGCTAACTATTTGGGAAAATAGGTCGAATGAATTAGTGGAAGAGTCGTCGATGAAATTTGCTTACTGTTTTATTTGAATGTCTCAATATTTATAAGAATAATTTGGGGAGGGGGTTAGTTAGGGTATATCTTTTGATCCGAGTGAAGTAGCAAGTGCAAAAGAGGGGTTTTGAGTTAAGTCACTAATGAGGAATTTGTTATTTCCGGTTTGGTTAGGTTGTGGCTGCAATGAAGTTGTCGATCATAATTGAATTGTGGCTTGATTAAGAATTTATTTGTTTCTCGGGGCTGTGTCTGGGGCATCTGATCCGCTCATGACCTTATGAGTTATAATTAATTTGTTTGGTCTGCTCAAAATTGCTTTAACCTTTTCTTGAAACACGCTAGAGTGTCCCCTGGGTTTTCAATGGTGGTTAGCATAGTGTTTTAAGAAAGATTATATCCCAAATACATGTTTAAACTGACAATATTAGACAAAAGTCTCAGAACATTTAGTACGATTTATGCCATATCATGAAAAGAAGATGAGATAGTACACATGCTCCCTTAACCTTTTGAGATGTATTATGTTTTATTTGGATGTGCTGAAATTTTGAATGTCCTGCTATTGTTTCCAGGGGAAGAAAAGAAAGGATACAGTTTGCATTGCCCTTGCTGATGAAACTTGTGAAGAGCCAAAGATTCGGATGAACAAGGTTGTCAGATCAAATTTGAGGGTTCGTCTAGGGGACGTTGTATCTGTGCATCAATGCCCAGATGTTAAATATGGAAAGCGCGTCCACATACTCCCCTTGGATGATACAATAGAAGGGATCACTGGGGATCTTTTCGATGCATATCTCAAACGTAAACCCAATTGCTTAGCTTTTTCAGCATCTTGTCTGCTTAATAGTATTTGAATTAATCAATTTTATGTTAATGGCTTATAAATATGTCTTTTCATTATTGCCCCTGCAGCTTACTTTCTGGAGGCATATCGCCCTGTGAGGAAAGGAGACCATTTTCTTGTTAGAGGAGGGATGAGAAGTGTGGAATTTAAAGTTGTTGAGGCTGATCCAGGGGAGTACTGTGTTGTGGCCCCTGATACTGAGATCTTCTGTGAAGGGGAACCTGTGAGGAGAGAGGATGAGGAAAGGCTGGACGAGGTTGGCTATGATGATGTGGGTGGCGTTAGGAAGCAGATGGCTCAGATCCGTGAATTAGTGGAGTTGCCACTGAGGCATCCTCAGCTTTTCAAATCTATTGGTGTGAAACCCCCCAAAGGAATTTTGCTTTTTGGCCCCCCAGGTTCTGGAAAGACTTTAATTGCTCGAGCTGTTGCTAATGAAACTGGCGCTTTCTTCTTTTTGATAAATGGGCCGGAAATTATGTCCAAACTGGCTGGAGAGAGTGAGAGCAATCTGAGAAAGGCATTTGAGGAGGCTGAGAAGAATGCTCCATCTATTATATTTATTGATGAAATTGATTCGATTGCACCTAAGCGAGAGAAGACCAACGGTGAAGTTGAGAGGAGGATTGTTTCTCAACTCTTGACTCTCATGGATGGGTTGAAATCTCGTGCCCATGTTATTGTCATGGGGGCCACTAACCGGCCCAACAGCATTGACCCGGCTCTTAGAAGGTTTGGTAGGTTTGACAGGGAAATAGACATTGGTGTCCCTGATGAGGTTGGACGCCTTGAAGTTCTTAGGATTCATACAAAGAACATGAAGCTTTCAGATGATGTAGCGCACTCACCTCTTTTTTAGATTACGTAGTTTTGCTAAAAAGGATTCACTTATACTGACGCCCGATTCGATGTATTTGCAGGTTGATTTAGAAAGAATATCAAAGGACACACATGGATATGTTGGTGCGGATCTTGCAGCTCTCTGCACTGAAGCAGCGCTCCAGTGTATCAGAGAGAAAATGGATGTCATTGATTTGGAAGATGATACAATTGATGCTGAGATACTCAACTCCATGGCTGTCTCGAATGAGCACTTCCACACTGCTCTAGGGACAAGCAATCCTTCTGCTTTGCGGGAGACGGTAAGTGAACTTGAAATTGTGGTTATATTTTATTTTTTTATGTCCAAAAATGTTTTCATTTTGTCAAAAATAAACCAAAGATTACCACACTTTCCCCAATACATTTCCTGTCAATACAATCTTTCTTGCCCCAAAATATTGTGAACATGCTAATCATCTCGCTAATATTCCAGAAAGCATACACAAAATTCCCCAAAACATCTTAAAGAATACCAAACATTCTCTATAATATCCATATCTCATATTGAGTTGCTGTATGATATTGTATTTTCATTATATTATTGTCTCAATTTGTGAACAGGTTGTTGAAGTACCCAATGTCTCTTGGGAAGATATCGGAGGGCTTGAAAATGTCAAGAGGGAGCTTCAGGAGGTAATTTATATTCTGAAATCATATTTGAGTTTGGGCCTAGTATGTTTAATGTTGTACATTTTATTCAATTTGATCACTGATAACCTCTTGATTATCTTGTAGACCGTTCAATACCCAGTGGAACATCCAGAGAAATTTGAGAAATTTGGTATGTCACCTTCAAAGGGTGTTCTTTTCTATGGTCCTCCTGGATGTGGTAAGACTCTGCTAGCCAAGGCAATCGCAAATGAATGTCAGGCCAACTTTATCAGTATAAAAGGACCTGAACTACTCACTATGTGGTTTGGAGAGAGTGAAGCTAATGTCCGTGAAATATTTGACAAGGCTAGACAATCTGCTCCATGTGTTCTCTTCTTTGACGAGCTTGACTCTATTGCTACTCAGGTAATATACCCTTTCCAGTCATGAATAATCAATCATACATGAATTATCTAAATAGAATTTACAAAAGAAATCAATCGTCCAAAAGCTAAATAGCGTAAATCTTATTAAAATAAAAAGATAATAAATTAAAGAAATGATACAAGATGGTCATATCTAGTGTTTTACATGTGCTCAAATAGAACAGTACCTTACAGGCAGTGAATATTACTATTTTGTGCAGAGAGGAAGCAGTGGTGGAGATGCCGGTGGTGCGGCAGACCGTGTTCTTAACCAACTTCTGACTGAAATGGATGGCATGAACGCAAAGAAGACCGTTTTTATAATTGGGGCCACTAACAGACCCGACATAATTGATCCTGCACTTCTTCGCCCAGGTCGTCTTGATCAGTTAATATATATCCCTCTGCCAGATGAGGATTCTCGTCACCAGATCTTCAAAGCCTGCCTCCGAAAATCTCCACTTTCGAAAAATATTGATTTGCGAGCTCTTGCCAAGTATACTCAAGGATTTAGTGGTGCAGATATCACAGAAATATGCCAGAGGGCTTGCAAATATGCCATAAGGGAGAACATTGAGAAGGTATGTCATCATCCACCTTCGTTGGTTATTTTTCCTTCATACTTGTGGATATATGAGATCTTATAAATGTGATTAAAATTGCATGGCTGAAAATGGATCTGGCTGTGTGAAGAATGGATGTTTTATAATCTTGCTGATATATATAACATCCGATCCTTCTCTATGCCTTCCAACTTCATAAACATATCTTGTTTTGAGGTTTATCCTGGATTATTTTGCTGGAGTTCATGTTATGCATTGTAAAATTTATTGAAATCCCTATTTCTAATTATCAAGATTTTTGAGGTTGGAATTGGACTTCATCCCAGAAATTAGCATCTTTCTGCTGGTTCTTTTCATCATTTTCTGGCCTGAACTATTTGGAGTGACTTCATAATTGTGGAATTTTCGTTACTCTCATGGTGTACAGGGCCACTTGAGATGTAGAAACTGTTTTCGTTCACCCTGCTAAGAAATTACGTTTGACTGGGACATAGCAGACACACAACTATGTCCGTGCTTTCTTGTTTGGTATTTTGACATGTTTGCTGCACGAAGATATTTAGCGTGTACTCTATTTCTTGGGTTGTTTTGTATAACCTAAGAACAGAAAAACACCTTTTTGTTTTCACCGTCTTTAAAATGCTTCTAAGTGAAGTTACAAGCCCTTAATTTGTTGCGATCTTTAAGCCTGATATACCGACTGTGGTGCTTATTTCAGGACATAGAAAGGGAGACTAGGAGAAAGAACAATCCAGATTCCATGGAGGAGGATATTGATGACGAAGTTTCCGAAATAACCCCTGCACATTTCGAAGAGTCCATGAAATACGCTCGTAGAAGTGTGAGTGATGCTGATATACGCAAGTACCAGGCCTTTGCTCAGACCCTGCAGCAGTCTCGTGGATTCGGAACAGAGTTCAGGTTTACCGAGTCAGCACCTGGGGCAGCGGCATCTGGATCCGATCCATTTGCAGCCTCTGCTGTTGGAGCTGATGAAGACGATTTGTACAGTTAGTTTATCTGGGATTTCCGAATTTTTAGTTTGCAGCAAACTCCCAGATTCAGTTACATGCACTATGTGTATTCACCAGAAATGGTTGAGCACTTTTCGCTTTATATTTCGGAAAACTAATTTATTTCTTAACTTAAAATTCCTTTTGTCAACTTGTCCTATCCTAATACAGTCTTTCCTGTTATTGATTTGGTACCCCAATTACTGTTTATTTATCGACTGGCTTAAACTATATCCCCTCCTCATTTTCAAATTATCTGTTGCCTTAGGTTTTTTTTACTCTTCATATTATCTGTCGTTTTAGAGTTCTAATAATGCATTAACTGCATTTTTTTTTTGGTTTTATCCTTACTAATCCAACTTTTTCAATCATTAATTCTCTCTTATCACCTCATTTAACGGCAAATATATATTTAATGCTTTGAAAATCCATTTACTAATACATAGTGCTAAAAGAAAGGTCAGTTTTCTAGGCAAAAACTGTGTTTGAATCCACAACTACATATTAAAAAAAAAATTAGCCTGAAGCTGAAAGCTTCATACGATGAGATGGCTAATGTTTGCGAGAATGTGTGTCGGAAAAGCACCTAAAAGAGCCAAGTGTCTGGTAATTGACGTAGCGACTAGGAGCCGACGAACGGTGAAACCCTTTAGGCATGCAGTTGTTCACTTCCCTGCGGTGGAAAACTCTCTGCTTGTGAGGTTTCAATCCTGGATTCACAGTCACGTAATCCGCAACCGCAGCAGCTTTCGGCAATGCAGTAGAAGGGGCGCTAGGCAGTACCGGATAATGCCTGCCCATTGCTTCATCTGTACAACACAGCAAGAAGATGATGTGAGCAAATGCAATGCAAATAATGGTGGTAGACATTCAGGTATGTGTGTTGTGTGTGTTTTTTCAGATTTTTTTTTGTGTGTGTGTGTGTGTGTGTGTGTGTGTGTGTGTTTTCTTTACGTGGGAGAGAAATGGGTTTTTTCTTTAATGGTGCTTGAAAGAAAAGAAGGGTTGAATAAAGGACTTAAATAGGGGTGGCGAGCAAGTAGTAGCTGAGGCAAACAGCTAATTGCAACAAGCAAATGTATTTACTATAGTCTATAATTGAATTTATTCACCATGGGGGCCTGGCCTATTATTGCTACTACTAAAGAGACCTGTTGTAAAACTATACGATTATTCATTTTATAATTATTTATTTATTTATTTATTTGGTGTGACTTTAAATAAGGACCTCATACTTGTAGACGTAGTCATAAAATTTGAATCTTGAGTATTATCTTTCATTTTGAACTCACCATACTGTATTTTATTTTATTACATGTTTATATTGTCTATAGTCGGTGATGCATAATTGGTGTAAATGGGAAACGAACACGGGAAACGGTGATATGGGGAAACAACATATTTCTAAAAATTGGAACACGGGAGTTTGGGGGAAACGTGTAAATATTAAAAGTATATATATATATATATATATATATATATATATATATATATATATATATATATATATATATATATATATATATATATATATATATGTTTTAATTTATATATAAATTCTTTTTTTATATTTCATGCAATCATATTCAAAATAAATTTTATTATCAACTATAAATTTGCAATTGATTATTAAATTATGTAAATAATTAAGGAATCGACAAAAATATTTGAAAATTTGCTATTTAAACATGTTTCCAACTTCAATTGCAAAATGACCCATAAGCCAGGTGCCCTCAAGTATCTGAACACGAAACGTGGATACGTAAAGTTCAAATTTAGGTGTTACTTTAGATAAAAAGAAAACTAATCCAATATTCACGGTGAAAAAGTAAATTCAGGAAAAAGGAAGAAATAAAGAAAAATAAAGGGGTAATATTTTAGATTTTAGATGATCGAAGTGGATAACATTTTGGAAAGGCAGCGATTATTTGCAAGACGAAAATTACTTAGTGCAAGACCAAATTATTTTTTTTTATTAAATTCAGTATAAAAAGACTATAATAACCTTAATAAAATACAAACAAAATAAAAATTATTTTATTAATTTCCTTTTGCAAGACCAGTTTAAAAAAGAAAAAATAATAAAAAAAGAAAGAAAAAAGAAATTGAATTGAGAATTGAAAAACGAGGAGGGAAGAAGGGAAGAAGAAAATCAATTGCAGCACTCAACCGTCGCCCCATCGCTCCGTCGCCGTCGCCGTCGCCGTTGAAGTCCACCACCTCCCCGTCGCCGTTGAAGTCCGTTGTTGCCCCAACCCCGCCACAATAATCTCACGAAAAACAAGGAAATTACTTTTTGAATTAATTTTTTTTGAGAAATAAATGTGATAAACATGATTTTATTGTTAGAATAATGAATTCAAGTCATTTTAGAACATAATTAATGATTCTAGGGTTCGATTGTAGCACTATTGTTGAAGGAGTTGCGGTTTTACAAAAAACGACCTGTACTTGTCGATTTTTTGGAAATTTTTTGACATACTGGTGTCGATTTTTGAAAAATCGACACACCAGCGTCGAAAATTTCAATATAATTCGACACCAGAATGTCGAAATTTTCAATATAATTCGACACCAGAATGTCGAAAATTTCAATATAATTCGACAGTTAAGGAGTGTCGAATTATGTTGAAATTTTCGACACTACTGTGTCGATATTAAGCGGATATTTCGACCTGTACATGTCGAATTTTTTATACGTGAAATGAGGTGCGAAAAACGAGAAAAACGATCACAAAGTACAATATTTATTACCTCTTTGTGTTCTTCGACCTTAGAATCCTCCATATTTATGTCTTGTGTATCCATAATGTCCTTCTTTTCAAGTTTTAGTAAAGATTTGAGGGTTTTATGTGATAAGGATTTTGGAGAATATGGAAGATTTTTTGTGGAAAAAAATGTGTAAAATGAGGGTGAAGAAGAAGATGTTGGTAAAATTTTTTTGTATTTTTTTTTGGTCTTGCAATAGCAATTAGGTTAATTTAAATTAATAATATCTAAATTATTATTGGGGTTATATTTGTAATTTCCAGTCTTGATCTTAGTAAATTTATTTATATTTTGGTCTTGCATGAAGTAAGGTCTTGCACTTAGTAATTTTCGTCTTGCAAATATTCGTTGCCTTTTGGAAATTATCAAAAGCATATTTGTATCGTTACAGTAGATAGATGAATGAATGAACGAAGCTTCACCACAAAGAAGATATAAGATATTAAATGCAAATGGAGCTAAGGTTGCAAAATCTAACTCCACCACTTGCTTCCTTCAATCACAGTAAGTTCATATTCTCTTTGTTTCCTTTCTTTAATTAAAGCCCTCTTTTAACTTTCGGTATATCTATCTGTATACAATTTTATCCATTAATGGTGGTGAGTGCTGGTTCTAGGGTTTGTTTGTTCATTGATACACATACAGTTATTGAGAAGATAATGTGATATTTATCATATGTGCAAACTCATTTATGACATTATTTAACTCGTTTCTTGATGGGTTTTTCTTCAATTGAAGAATTCGATTGCCAATTGCAGTTTTTGGTTACAATGAGTTAATTAAAGAAACTGCCTCCCAGCAGAGTTATTTCTCTCTGTTTCTTGGACCTCTGCTTATTCATGTAACAATTTGTTGGAGCAGATAGTTATGGTAGATAGATATTAAAAAAAAAATTAAAAAAAATAGAGCATAGGTTTTTTAGAAGCTTTGAGGGGGCCATGGCCCCCGTTGCCGCATGGCTACACGACCGGATAAATGGGCTATCAATTGGTTGTGTGCAACAATTTTAGGACTAATTTTTATCATGAGCTTAGATTTTGTTTTTTCTTATATTACAATGGTTTCGTATAGTTTCAAGAAAGTTTTACTAGTCATCCAAAATTAGAACAATATTTTTCCTCTTGTTCAACTGTTTGGACTGCTTTATACCTAACTAAATTCTGGACACAATGTCTTTACGCTATTTCTCGTGCAGAAGCCAGAGATTGCACGTTCGGAGTCCATATCGGATCTCTATATGCGAATAAGACAGAAATACGAGGTAGAAAAACAGTAAGGATACTGTCTGCCTTACCAGAAACAGCAGCTTCTATTGCAGTTACTGCCACAATCGTTGGTCTTGCCGCCACGTTGCTTGCAAGGAGAACCAAGAGTTCTCAAGTAAACGAGGCACGTCTAATAATTTCTTGGACATTTTTGCCCTCTGCTAATAACACTAATTAAAAGTAAACTATATGGAAAAAAAGGGCCTCGTTTTTTTTTTCCAAGAATCTGTACACTTATAACGTGTGGGACAATTCTTTAAAGAAAAAAAACATATAATATCTCTTGTTTTCTTGATTCCGGTGGAAGTACAACTACGCCGAATTTTCTGCAATAAATTAATAACGAAAAAATCGATTTCTAGGCAAAATAATGTGAGTTTTTTTTTCTTTCCATCTTCGTTTTTCTTGACAGGAACCTACAAAGAGTTGCGAGAACTGTGGAGGCTCGGGTATATGTCCTGAATGCAAAGGTGAAGGATTTGTTCTTAAAAGAATGTCTGAACAAAATGCCGAAAGAGCAAGATTGATGGCAAAAGATATGGCAACTAGATACACAGCAGGGTAAACTTGTCCAAATAATCCTTCCTATATAAAATACTAGGTTTTTTTCCGGTTGGGGGGCCATGACCCCCCGTTGCGCTAATACAATGGACTTTGTTGACAGGCTTCCGAAGAAGTGGAGCTACTGCACAAAATGCTCTTCTTCGAGGTCATGTAATACATGCGGTGGCACTGGGAAGCTAAGCTACACGAATTAATTTCACGTTTCATATCATGATATATATAGCTCAAATTTCGTGCTTTGGTGATTATTGTGGCTTCATTTTGAGCAAAAAAGCACGAGTTGAGTTGACTTTATCAGCAAATAGTCGGAAAATTGTTGACATTTTTATTTATTTATGCTGTTTTGATGATTCTTTTGGATGACATACTCAAGTGCATAATTCATGGAATCTTTTAGGTACAGAGAATGATAATTTGTTGTATTTGTATATTATGTGTGTACATGAATATATATGTGCATAAATTATGGAATCATTTGTGTGTATGTGTTTGTGTGAAGGGATTGTCATTTACATATATATTAAAAGACTTTTGAGCTTCAAAAGATTTTGTCATGTTTTGTTAACGGGATATGATAAATGTCGTTCCACTCTTAATAATATTGTTTCAACTTCAAACGTAATTATGACCATTTTTTAAAGTTAACATATGAATTTTGCAGTCCTTTGATTTGACTTTCTAATCCAACTTGAATCACCGAGATTGGATGTCAGTTGAGAAATATATGCATGAATTAATGAACATTGTCCATAATTTTGATGTTTTGAGTTATCTAAAATTCAAAATGTAACTCGTTAATGTATAACTTTTTTATCCGACATCCAATTTAGCTGGTACAAGTTGGATTAGAAAGTTAATCCAAATGACTACAAATTCTGCGTTTCGTGTTGTGCCAAAATCAGACCATAAAAGAGTCAAAATCACGTTAGAAATTAAAACAATATTCGTAAAATTGAAACGTCATTTAATATTTCAGTTTGCATATTTTTGTTCTTGTACTACCGTGCACATGCGACATGTCGCAACTCTCGAAATTTTATATTTGTCTAAGTTTAATTAAGACTCGGAAACTAATTTAATGAGCAACATCACAAAATTTTAAAAAAATTAAACAAATATTATCCCATTTAAAAAATTTAAAACAAAAAATATACCTTCTTGAATAAGATTCATTTGTATTTTCTTAGAACACAATAATGCAGAATAAATAATTAATGTGGGGAAGGAAGACTACGTGGCACCTCCAAGAACTCGGGATGTTAACACCCTAACCTGTCTACACGTGGCCCAACTATATGTATATCATCTCTATATATAATTAATTTATTAGTGTCAACTCAAATATCATAATCAAACAGATTTGTCTATAATTTCTTGAAATTATTGAAACCCTCTTTTCAATACTTAGATCCCTTTCAATTGTGGAATGCCGTTCAATGTATGAATAACTTCGATGAGTTGACCAACAATTACGTATACGTATATATATATATATAGCAATTATCTGGCAAAAAATTACGTCAACTAGTTGAGGTGTATCATAATTGAATATTCACCATGATTCCTCCATGTATTTCTAAATTAAATATATAGACTAAAATTAACTGTAAGAATCCCTTGCCTGGATTTTTTTTTTCTCTTTCAAGTCTTACTTTATTGAAATCTCAAAAAAGATTACTAATATCTTTTTTGTTTCTTTAAACAAGACTACAACAACTCTTAATTAGTACATGAGTATCTCTTCGATATTCTTCCCGGTCGAATACAATTGCTTCTCTAATTACATATGTAGCACGGATACGGAAATGGTGATACGTTGAAATTGACACGCGGAAACGGCATCTCCCGAAAAATTGGGATGCAAGACTTGGGAGAAACGTATAAATATTAAAAATACATGATATATTTATAACTATATACATGTATAAACAATATAAGTTTTTATTTATATATGAATTCTTTTTATATATTTCCATACAAATTTACCAAAATGAATATTATTATCAACTATTAATTTGCACTTCACCACTTTCTAAATAATTAAGAAAATAACAGAAATATTTGGAAATTTGTTATTTAAATATGTTTCTAACTTTTCAGAAGTTATAAAATGGTCCATAAATTGCTCGTTAGATATTGTCGAGTGTCTGATACAAAACGTATCCGAAACGCAAATACGTTAACAAGCTGAAGTTTTTGTGCTATACATAGGCACGTAGCTAATTAGTCATTAATTTAAGTCATTTTGTACCAAAATACTTATAGCTTTATATTATATTTTTTCAAACTATTTGTGAGACTTTAAAATTTTATTGATGCATTAATTTTTTTTTGCCACTTTTAATTTATTGAAAAAAAGAATCAATTAGTTGAGGAATAACAAGTGATAAAAGTATTTTAGTTACTTTATATATATATATATATATATATATATATATATATATATATATATATATATATATATATATATATATATATATATATATACCATAATTCATCCATACATATTTATTAATTTTTTTTAATAAATCCCCAACAATCGAATGCATTAAACATATTATATATTGGTACAACTTAATTTTTAGACTAAACACATGATCGATACTCATTTTATAATTTAATACACTCTAATCAAATAAAACATATATAAATCACTTATTACAACAACAACACATGATAGAATTTTCACGTTGTGAAGACATTAATTATTTTAAACATGATTAGGGTTAGAATCAAGAGAAACCGGCGCCGGAGAAATCCTTCTTCCCCGCTCCGATCTGCTATTCTCGGCGAACTTAATACTGCTCGCATGCATCCCCTTCTTCTTCTCCTCTTCATTCCACTCCTTCCCGTAATAATCCTCCTCCGTCCCCTTAACGCCGTCTTTTGACGGCCCACAAAACATTCCCCCCCACTGCGGAAAGTAAACCGCCGTCACCGGAAAAGTACAGCACACTATCATTATCCCCATATACGACAAACCCGTCGCCGTCGAAAACTGCGACCCGGCGAAGAACACCAGCTGGGTCAGCCCGGACCCGAAGTTCCCTCCGGCGCCGGTCATCCCGGAGATGATGCCCAGCGACCTCCTGGAAATGAACGGGATTATGCCGAAGGTGGCCCCACACGCCGCCTGTGCTCCGACGGAGAATAGGATCATCATCGCGATGGCGAACGGGAGGACGTTTGCCCGGCCGAGCATGATGCAGAAAACGCCGCCGAGGGTTTGTAGGGTCCACAGCACCCAGAGGCGCCCCCTCATTCCGAACCTCCTGGCGGCGTAGTCGGAGGCGAATCCCCCGAACGGCCGTGCTACTATGTTCGCCATTCCGAATGTTGCCGCTATTG
This sequence comes from Erythranthe guttata, assembly GCF_056151865.1. NCBI lineage: Eukaryota > Viridiplantae > Streptophyta > Magnoliopsida > Lamiales > Phrymaceae > Erythranthe > Erythranthe guttata. The sequence continues at coordinate 22,439,472 of NC_142546.1, forward strand.
TTCCGGCGGTGTGAAGGTTCAGATCAAACCTGGAATTATGTTACAATAATTAATTTAAAGAAAATTATTATTTAATAAATTATGTAAAAATATACAATTTTGATTAATTATTCAAGTGTGTGATTATGCGCAATTACGACCCAATTAACCTGTCGTAGAAATATTCAGCGACCACGTTATCCGTAGTTAATTCGACTCCCATCGAGTAACCGTAGAGGAGGACGAAGATCCATGTTCGGTAATTCGTTATCGCGTTCCAGAAAACCTGAATATAGACTTAAATTAATCAGACCAAATGTGATGTATATATAATATATATTTTCTTAATTTCAAATATAATTAATAAGCCCAACAAATAATTAAATTGCTAAAAAATCTTTTTGTGTTATAAATATTAGGAATAAGGCATTTGTGATGACTTTTAGCACACAACTACTAAATAGATCAATTTTAGGGGGTAATTTGCTAATAAAATTAGATAATAGGGGAATGTTTACTAATATTTATAGTAGGAGGGGTTAATTTATAATTAAGAATAAAAACAGGGGTGCTAAAGGCAATGAAAGCAAACAATAAAAAACCTTTGAGAATTTGTCAGTAGCAACAGTTCCTTTCTTCTTGAGAGTGCCAAGATTTCCGTCGGGCAAATCTTGGCCGAGTTTCATAACCAGAATCCCCATAATCACGTGCAGCCACCCCGGAATGAAGAACGCGATCCTCCAGGCGGTGAACGGCGTCGAACCGGCTTTCCGTATCATCTCGTAAAGAAGCGGCATGATCAGCTGGGTGGCGCCGCCGCCCATGTTCCCCCACCCCGCCGCCGTCCCGTTCACCAGCCCTATAATCTTGCTATTAAACATCGTGCTCATCCAGTACTGGCACGAGACAAACGTCGCCAGCGAGAACCCGATCATGAACCGGACGGCCAGGTATCCGCCGGCCGACGAGACGAAAGTCATGCAGAAAACCGTCGGAGCGGAGAGCATGATGAGGAAGGCGCAGCCGTACCTGGGCCCGAGGAGGTCGCAGACGACGCCCATGGCCAGCCTGGAGAAGATGCTGCCGGAGACGGAGGCGACGCCGGCGTTTCCGATGTCCTTCTTGGTGAGGTTAAGATTGTCCCGGATAATCGGGACCAACGGGGCGGCGGCGAAGGTGGAGACGAAGCAGGTGAAGAAGGAGATCCATGAGAGATGGAAAGTACGCATGTGGGGCTTCCCGAAGGAGAAGAGTTTGAAGACAGTGGCTTTGTGTTCTGAATCGACGGGGAGATTGAATTTGGAGGTTTTTTCGGTTGGGACAGTTGACTGTGAAACGGAGAAGGCGTAGGTTTGTTCTTTGCCGGAAACTCCATGCATGGAGCTTCCGGGAGAACCCTGTTCAGTTCCTGCCATTATATTTTAATATATATATTTTTTATCACTATTTAAATTAAAACTTTGATTGGAAGAAGTAGTGAAAAAGGACTACAGGGAAATAGGTATTTATAGAGATAATTAGTGAAGAGAATGGAATATAATCCGGGGAAGGTTTGTCACAATTTTATTTTATTTTATTTTTTATTTTATTTTATTATTTTTAATTTTTTTTCACATAAAAGATTTTAAAAAATAAAATAAATTGCAAAAGGGTAACAAAATATCTTTATGTGGTCATTCTAGCTAGAGTTCTGTGGGGTGGCTCAAGGATCAAGTTACATATCATGCAGCAGGCAAAGTTATAATTTCTTATACCATAATAATCTATTGCATTGATCACCCCCGTATATTTATCATAATTTAGAATTTTTTTTTTCTAAAGTCCAATATATAGTACAAGAAGATTTTGCAATTAAATACGCGTGTATTTTATCAAGCAAGTATAGCCAACCCTTAATTATTAGGATATATATAGTACAGATAAACCTCAATAAATTAATACAATCTTGATTTAGCGAAATATTAAATCATCGAAAAAATATTTAGTATATTAATTTTACCTGGTCGGGATCGGAATAAATTATTATTTAGCCAATATTTTTTATTTATCGAGTACTAATTTATTGAAGTTCTATTATACATAATTTCTACTATTGAACAGCAGTTTAGGGTTCAAAATTTAATTACACCATTAATCTAATTTGTGCCCAGAGAAGCGTCTAATCACGCCATTAATCTAATAGCGATCGAGGATATAGTCCTAGGGGTGTAAACGAGCCGAGCTCGCCTCTTTTGGTTGGCTCGAGCTCGAGCTCGAGTTTATTTTGTCGAGCTCGAGCTCGTGTCAATTTTGTCGAGCTCAAGCCCATTGTCTTTTTTTTTGTTTTAAATATTTTTTTAATTATTATTTTATTATTAAAAATTATTTAAAAAAATAAAAAATAAAAACTAAATTGTAATTATATATATTTTTAATATTTGTATTTATTTCTATATTATTTTACATTATTATACATTATTTAAATACAAATAACATATAAAAATAAAAAAAAATAAAAAAAAAATAATAAATCCGGCTCGCGAGCCCATGAACAACTGAAAACCGACTCGAGCTCGGCTCGTCAGAAAGCTCGAGCTCGAGCTCGAAAATCTCGAGTCCGAGTTCGAGTTCGAGCTTTTTAAGAGCCAACTCTTCGAGCTCACGAGTCGGCTCGGCTCGTTTACACCCCTAGGATATACAGAGAAGCATTTCCTTACTACATTGTCGGATCATGTTTTATGTATGTCCATATATACGTGTAACATTGGCTAAAGACAAAATTATTTAATTAAGTAATTAATTTGTGCCAAACTTTTAATGATGCTTAATTTGGTACCAATTATAAATGCCTACCACATGTAAACATTATTGATGGATGTGAAGAAAGATTCATATCTATGGAGTACTAGGAATTAATTAGGATATTATCAATTTGAAATATTTTACATAAACGAGTTGAATATTATGGTTTATTTAATTCGAAACTTATCCTATAAATTGGCTGCTTAAAATGTAAATTACAAGGGTCATTTGCGACATTTTCTAGTTGTTGAAAAATAGAATAATTATTTCAAACACACAACCAACTACGATTCAATTTCAATCAATTTGCAGCTAGATCCCAATATTTAAGACAAATCTTTTGTAATATATACTAAAACATTCAACGACAAATTAATAGATTCCCACGTCATCATATCGTCATCGTCCCACCACTTTTATGACAAGAAGTTAATTAAAACATATAATAATATAATATTTATATTTATTTATCCGGCCAGCTTAGAAATGGCTCGGCGTCGAGTTCGGCGGAGTCGGCGCGGAGCCGATGCGGTTGCCGCGCTCAGAGCGGCTGTTCTCGGCGAACTTAAGGCTGTTCTGGTGCATCCCCTTCTTCTTCTCGTCATCATCGTACTCGGCGGAGTAGTAGTGCTCCTCCGCCGCGTGCTTCGACGGCGGCAGGAACATACTCCCCCACTGCGGGAAGTGAACAACCGTCACCGGCAGAGTGCAGCACATAATCATAATCCCCATATACGTGAGCCCAGTCGCCGTCGAGTACCTCGAGCTCGTGAAAAACAGCAGCTGAGTCAACCCGGACCCGAAATTCCCGCCGGCGCCGGTCATACCCGATATCACTCCAAGCGATCGCCGGGAAATGAAAGGGATGATACCGAAGGTGGCCCCACAGGCGGCCTGAGCTCCGACGGAGAAGATAATCATGAAGGTTACCGCCAGGGGGAGGGTGTCGGCTTTACCGAGAAGAAGGCAGAATGCTCCGCCGAGGGTTTGCAGGATCCATAGCGTCCATAGCCTTCCTCTCATTCCGAATTTTCTGGCGGCGTAATCGGATGCGAAGCCGCCGAATGGACGTGCTACTAGGTTTGCCATGCCGAAGGTGGCTGCTATAGTTCCGGCGGTGTGAAGTTTTAGGTCAAATCTGTTATTTATATTTAAATCAGGGGTCAATATATAATTTTTATAATTCGTGTGTGTTAGTGTGTATGTGTGAGTGAAAGAGAGACGAGAGACTTTAGCATGTAAATCGAACCGGACAGATCCAATCGGAACTAGCAATTTTGAAAAAAATCATTTTTTTAGGAAAAATATCATAAAATTGAAAATTTTCCGATTGGGATAGACAAAATTTGAAAATTATATTTTTCATTCATTTATAACACTAAGTGTAGTTTTCCAAAATATTTAGCGAAATTGATTGGAAATCATAATCTAATAGTATTACCGAAAAAAAGTCGGGAAAATCGAAGCTTTCGGAATTCGAAATGATAAATACTTTTACGAAATCGCAATTATTTAAATCGAAATCTCGGAAATTCGGAATTCGACCTGTCGTAAAAGTATTCGGCAATGACATTATCGGTCGACAATTCAACTCCCATGGAGTAGCCGTAGAGGAGGACAAATATATAGGTCCTATAATTCGTCACGGCATACCACAACACCTGAATATATATATAGCCACGTCATCAGTAATTAATTAGGGTGTAATTAATGAACTTAATTAAATAAATTACCTTGCCAAATTTGTCTTTAGCGACAGTGCCCTTCTTCTGTAGGGCACCGAGATTACCATCTGGCAAATCCTGGCCAAGTGTCATAACCAGGATCCCCATAATCACATGCAGCCACCCTGGAATGAAGAACGCGATTCTCCAGGCGGTGAACGGAGTTGACCCGGCCTTCTTTATTATCTCGTACAGCACCGGCATTATCAGCTGGGTGGCGCCGCCGCCCATGTTCCCCCACCCCGCCGCCGTCCCGTTCACCAGCCCGATGATCTTGCCGTTGAACATGGTGCTCATCCAGTACTGGCAAGAAACGAACGTCGCCAGCGAAAACCCGATCATGAACCTCACCGCCACGTAGCCGCCGGCGGAGGAGACGAACGACATGCAGAACACCGTCGGCGCCGTGAGCATGATGAGGAAGGCGCAGCCGTACCGGGGGCCGAGGAGGTCGCAGACGGCGCCCATCACCAGCCTGGAGAAGATGCTGCCGGAGACGGAGGCCACACCGGCGTTGCCGATGTCGCTCTTCGTCAGGTTCAGGTTGTCCCGGATTATCGGGACCAGCGGCGCGGCGGCGAAGGTGGAGACGAAGCAGGTGAAGAAGGAGATCCATGACAGGTGGAAGGTCCGCATGTGTGGCTTCCCGAAGGAGAAGAGCTTGAACTTCTTCGCCTTGTGCTCCGAGTCCACCGGCAGGTCGAACTTCGCCGTCGTGTCGGTCGCCACCATCGGAGATGCGACGGAGAACGCCAGCACCGGCTCTCTGCCGGTCACTCCGTGCATGGAAGTCCCCGGAGATCCTTCTGTACTTTCAGCCATTACGTGTAATATAAATATAATATATAATTAATAATTTAATATTTTGAAAAGAAAATGTTTGAGTTATGGTGAAGAAGTATATTATCGGAGATGTTGAGTTAGTTATATATAGTGTAAATGCGTTGACAAATATAGATGTATTTAATGGTAACATTAATTAATTAATATGCATTTTAATAATTAATCAAAGATTAATTAATTAATTAAAGCAGAGAAGAATCCAATCCGCCACATCTGGCAATGAACAGTGTTTAGCCTTATCGTATATCCCAAAGGAGCATATACCATTCAAACTTCAGTGGGCCCCATACTTAATTAATTCAATTGCTAGATACAACCTCAGATTCATGAGAATATATATACATATATTCAGTTAACTAGCTCAAAATTACTAGTAATAATTAAGCAATATATAATTCCTTTTTTTTTTTGACCTAATTGGATTTAAGACAAAACCCTAAATATAACATGGTTAAACCTAATTAAATTAAGTCCACTGGTAATAATTAGTGGTATTTTAATATAATGTTCTTCATCCTATCATGTGGCTAAAGACTAAAGTTACTAATTGGATCGAAGAAAAAGAAAAAGAAAAGGTGTTTTGTGGGAGTGGCAATTAATTAATTAATTAAACTGAAGAAGTAGCATAGTTATTAATTAAGATATCTGATCATAATTAACTAGAACAATTTGCTTGTTAATCTAGCTTATAATATCTCATAATTAATTAGTTAAGGTCACGTACAGCAGCATGTATTAAGAAAGCGCTGTTGATTCTGGTTTTCACAGCATGCATGTTTTAGCAAAAAGTCTGTTTTATATTAAAAATAAATTATTATTTTTCTCCATTATTTTCTTGCTTCATTTTGACTAATTATTTAACTTTAGAGAAAAAATCTTAATATTTTTTGCCAACTTGCAAATCAATCAGGCAATTAGATATTACATCTGGTTATTTATATTAGGTGGATTTCAACCTATCGTATATATATAGATAATCATACACACATTTGTATGTGTGCTTAGTAGGTGATTATTTAATCAAATGTAAGATTCAATCGAAATCCATCTAATGTAAAATATAAATAATCAGGTGTAATATCTAACTTCCCGTTTTATTCCTCCTCCTCGGCTCCTCCCAGATTGGAAATAATTGAGGTATCATAGAATATTACAATTATTGGCACTTAATCCACACGCATTCGTATATATATTATATAATATAATATCCCATGTAAAATTATAAGGTCAAATGGTGGGTATAAATTTGAATAATTATTGAAGTGTGTAGGCATTTTATGACTAATTCTGCCTATAAATTCCCATTATGATAACGACAATTACTATGCAAAATATATATATAGGTCCGTGTTACCCTTTCGGAGGCGTTGAGAGTCTTGATTTAGCAAATTATTCAGCTACGTGTATATATATTAATATATCTTATAGTTAATTAATTAATTAATTAATTAATTAATAGATGTTTTTTCTTGATAATGAAAGGGAAATAGCAGGTACTACATGTGTTTGGACTACCGTTTTACTTAATTTCTGGGAACTGGGAATCATGTTTCAAGATTTTCGTAATTAATTAATTATATATGAACTTAATTATCTGCCTGTCTGAATATAAGTCCATGCCACGATCTTAGTGCTTAGTTGTTGGATATATATATAGGAATAATTGAGTTTTTTGTTGTGGTAATCTCATATTACTTACATGCACATATATATATATATATATATATATATATATATATATATATATATATATATATATATATATATATATATATATATATATATATATATATTACTATATTAGTTTTATCTACTTTTAGATGTTAGTGTTAATCGGTAAAGATCCGTTGAAACCCTCAGCTTTTCGGATTGCTTCCTTTATCTGTGATTTCCGTTGAGTTTCAATATATATTTCGTCGTTAGCTTATCTTGTGTTCGCTTTCTATATTCGTTTTAGACCATAATCCACGTCGAAATTAGACGGGGGAAATTAAGTGCAATTATCCATCGTTTTAGTTCACAACTTATAAGTGACATGAATTATCTAACCAAATCACTTAATTAAGTGATCATGTAAAGTAAAAATGACATAAGAATGTTGATATAATATCAGAATCTAATTGATCAGAAAGTTGACTTTAATTTATATTACATCTTCTTTATTTCTTTATTTTTTTATTTTTTATTTTTGCACATGAAAATTTAATTCTAGCTAGTTTGCCCTACTATAGTGTTGACTTTGTGTATTAATATTTAATACAGGCCAACAACTATTGGAAAAATGTTCATCAGTAATTGGCTTTTAGCAATATACCAAATTCAGCTTAATTCATACATCCGTAAAATTTCATCCTACTACAATGACCGATTGGATCTGAATTAACACTCTCGAAAAAAAATCTCTTTTTCGGAAGTAAAAAAATAATTCAATAAGTCGGCAAGGTAGATAGCAGTTCACATTTAATTGTAAAAAAAAAAAAAAAAAAAAATTATAAAATAAGAGGAAGAAATTTGAAAAAAAAAGGCAATATTTGACTGGCAGTAGTCAAGACAGTAGAACAACTTGTAGACAGTGATGCATAAAAGTGAAGATATATTTCGTCGTTGATCGGATTTCATATTATTTGGTCCTTTCGATGTACGATGGGGCCTGGTTTTGTTAGACGCGGCGAAATGAATTTTCCGAATTTATTTTGAAAAATCTTCCCCCAGAACACATGTGCTTGTTACAATCTCCATTGACTTATTTATGTTCATGCACAAATGTCAACTTTTTTATGAGTGAAACGAAAATAGAATTTATTACTTCAGCCAATTTTTCGATTTTTTTTTTGGATTCGTAATGTTTTCGGTGTGTAAAGAAACGGAATTTCCGAATTTGCATCCTAAAAAATTCCAATTCTAAAACAAGGTTTTCGTTTACAATTTTCAAAATTCCAATTTCAGATTTTCCGGATATTTTTTGGAACGGAATTGAAATTAATTTCACTTCGAAAAATTTAGGAAAAATGGATGAAATCAAATGCTTACTCAAAAACGAGCAAATGAGGAGACGCTTTCATCTTGATTGAACATAGTCAGAAATAGATTTACTCTTGAATATATTTTTTCGATATATCTAAGACACGAAAAAAATGTCTTCTCCCGTACATAATTTCTCATCGCAGCACATGTTCTAACTAATAAGATTCTTGAAACAAAAACGAAAAAAGGGTCACCTTGTAAACGGAGAACCTATCCACAACCTAACATCATACACTGCAAAAATACACCAAAAAGAAGATAAAAGAAAATTCCACACGCGATTTAGTAGTATAATTTATAACTCAATCATTTCTATCCTTCATAATGAACTTCACCGAAACACACAAGAGTTCACCGTTCACCACAGCACACATAAACGGAACGCAATTTTTTTTAAATTTTATTTTCCGGATAAATTGCATTACATGCTAGTTCCTACAACCGCGTCGAATCAAATATACAAATAAAAGCAACGGTGAATAAAATAAAGTCACCTGCTCTGCTATTTTCACCTTCTGGGGACAGGTTTGTAAAGCACAACAGTGACGAATTTGGAACGAAATCGATGAGTGACACCAAGTGAAACAACCGATCTCGGAGACTCTCTGTTCTCAATATAAAGATGGTTCAGACAAACATTCTGTGGCAAAGGGAGGTGGGGCCCACAAGGATCGATATTGCTATTACTATTTGTTGGTTGGTTTAACAAAGTGTGCTGTAGGTGTTGTGGTAGCATAGGCGGTTCTCTGCCTTCATCCTCGTTTCCAGGGTATGTGTTGTTGTAACTTGCTTCTGGTGAATTCGGAATTTCAAATCCAGCAACATTTACTCGATCCTGAATAAAAAATAGAATTATTACTATACATTTAAGGGCCAGAACTTCTTCTGTTAGAGGAAACAAAACACAAAATATAGTGAAGTCTTTCAATTCTTGAACTTACTTGATCTTCCCCATATTGATGGCTCATTGTATCTTACCAAGAACCGGAGAGCCTGAAAGTAAATCATCCAGCGAAATATAATTATTTAAAATTATAGGAAATATTTTTTTTTCTCATATTACGTGTCGCTTCATAATTTGTTTTGTCCGACTTCATCCTAACATTAATGAAGTCGTAAAGAGAAAACCAATAAACCACAAACGGGCAAATTTGCCAAGTAAGAACTTTTTCCCCCAAAACAAAGACTATTTAATAACTTTCTTAATTACTGTGCATCAACCTCAAACGACACTTCATACGAAACGCGGGGGACTACTTTTTATCACAATTACAATGGCAGATATATTTTACGACAAAAGATTACTCCCTTCTTTTAAGTACAAATAATCATCAAGAAGAAATTGTACCGTTAAGTTCATTAATGTTGGAGTAGTGAGGCGTTTTTGCTTCCGTTTTTTTTTTTTATTTGGGATGTTATTTATGATCCGGTTATGTGCGCCAAACAAGTACGAGATTTGGGTTCATTAAATACGACTAACTAAAATGCATCTTTGACAGAAGTGAAACTAGTATATACTGCAAGCTATCTCAATTAGATTAAAAAACAAATTATTGTCCATTTCTTATAGTCAGGTAGATTATTAATATCTCCAGTATATATCTATAAAGGCCACAAATGAATACTTTCAACCTGCTTCCAGAGCTTATGAATATATATATTATACACGCAGCTTAACAAAACAATACAGAACCCAATAGTACAAGATGAAGCGTCGTGATATAAGAACCAGAGAAGGCTTAATAGTTAATACCAAATTTAGCCTCGATAACTACCTTAATCTCAAAGGAAGTCCAATAATCAACAATGTTAGAGCCTCAGCAAGAATGAATTAAAACTCCGAGATTTCTCAATAGATAATGGAACCTCGTCTAAAGGAGTAATCACAAAGCAATCAAATAACTTCTTCATTTGTCACTTTGTCACATTTAACCGACATTCCACTACCGTCGTCAGCTTATTGATCATCGTAGAAATATTCAAAAAATTTAAGTTCAAACGACACACAAACAATGCCAAGGAAGAGCTTATCTCACTCGAAATACTTCGAGATTAAAACGAGAAACGAACCTGATTGAAGTATACTGTGCAGGCTTCAGGTCACAATTAACATACTCTCTTAGGCAATTGTCCTCTTTTAGCACTCAATGCAGTATGGCAAAAAAATAAAATAAATTATTAATAATCTATGCGATGAAAGAAAAATTCATCCGAGTACAAATTTCGAGGAATTTAGAAAATTCGTTATCCAGAAATTAAGGAATTCAACAAAAATTTAATAAAATAGAACAAAATTCAGAATACAATTAGGCCCAATCTCCTATACCAAACTCACAGAAACTAAGAACACGTAAAAACCCAAAAATAAAAAATAAAAAAAATAAAAAAATAAAATCTATATATACGCATTCATACCTAGAAGAATCCGGTAATAGATTCTGAAGAATCATGCGTCTGTGTACGATTTCTGTGTGAAATTTATACGCTTCGATTTGTGGGAAAAATACCCCTTCTGAATTTTTGCTCCAGAGCAGAGACTTCGTTATATTTCTACGCCTACTGTTCAGTGTTTGGGTAATATTTATATATATAATATTTGGGGGCGTAGTAGGTGCAATTTTGGGCTTCTCAGCCCATTATCTATATACGGGCCTCGCTTACAGCCCGGCCCAATTATGTAGTTTTACCACATAATTGGTACTGGTGTTAAGAAAACTAAAATATTGTCAATACTTCATTATGTTAATATTGTAAAAAAAAAAAAAAAAAATCAAACTTTTATGTATTATAATGTATTAGTTAGGGGTGGAAATTGGATTGTAATTTACATTTTCGTCGATTCTGGTCAGAAAATTTTCGATTTTGGAACATATTGCTACAACATAAATACATTTTAAAATTAAAAAAAAAAAAAAGAAAAATCAAAAGTTATTTTTGATCAAATTGAAAAAATAAAAAGTAAACACAAATGAAATATTAACTTATTTAAGGTCATAGGTTCAAAAACAGATTAAGCCGATTAAAGATGCTTAATTAACCATTAAACAGTGGTGAGAGAAGTTGCGAATATCATTATTAATTACTAAACTCTGTAATTAACTAAACTTTCAAATGGGGATTATGAAATAGCACAACTCCAATAGCTGATGGGCTCCACCTTTTCTTGTACTCATGATTGTCTTCTATCATTTTAATTATTATTTTTCCTTTATAAAAGTAGGGATTAAGTTAATTTTATATCCAAATTGTATTATTTTTAGTAATTACATGCCTTCTTGCAATAGTTTGCTCCATCAACTAGACCAGATATATATATTATTTTATTAATTAAAATTATCAGGAGTTTGATAGAATGCAGTATGATTATTGCTAAAACTATTATTCCAAATCAAAAATATAATTTTAACATTAAGTACGTTCTTCAGCTCATTTCTGCATCAATATTTATACCGATTTCATATTTAAAAGAAAAAGGTTGAATATATATAAAATAAAATAAAAAATAAAAAAAGATGGCGTAATAAATCTGCTAAAGATTCCTGCATCAGCATGACATCATCATAAAATTATGTGGAGAAAAATAAGCAACGTTTGTGCATGAAAAACCTACCAATTTTCATTCACCACCAACACGCCCAATTAATTGTTCAAAGGGATGTGGCCCAGCCCCACGCATTCCACGTGATTGGCACGAGCCTACTCTCCTAATATAAGTAATTATAAGAAAAATATATATATTATATAATTATTGGTATTCCAAAAATGAAAAATAATATGCGACAACAAATTTATTTGTTTGTTTGGGGTCTTAAGATATAAGTCCCTAGTGACAAAACTTATTAGAACTAAATGACAAGTCTAACTAAACTTTTGCTTCACATCCTTTATAAATTTCATTCCAAAAATGCCCTTCACAATAAAAAATTAAATCTACATCAAATAATATTTAAACTGTATTTATCATTATTAATTCGGCATTTAATATTTTTATTTTTGCATCTAGCATTTTTTATTATTCCTTTTTACATAGAACACATTTTTTTCCATGTCGTATTGTTTTCATTATTATAAAAATTTAATTATATCATTTTTACACTATTATAAAAAACATAAAAAAATCTTTTTTTCGTACATAATATTTAAAATTATAAAAAAAAATCGTGTTTTTATTCAATTTACATATATTTTTTTAAAATTTTATCTGTTGTGAATATTATAGTAGACTATGAAATACTATGGTGTACTATGGTGTACTATGCTATACTATGGTGTACTACGGTGTACTATGGTCTACTACGGTTTACTGTTCCAAAACCCTAAAAGCAAAAATAACTTCCGCCGTCACAAACCCTACCTAGCAGCCGCGCGCCGCCACTCGCAGCCACCTAACCCTAGCCACCATATCCGCCTTTATTCACTACGAAACCCTAGATCTACCACCACATAGCCGCCTTTATTCATTATGAAACCCTAGATCTGGCACCATCGCCGCCAACGCCATAGCCACCGCCTCCGATAACCATCCCCACATAACCGGCCACTACCATGTTCATTCAACTCACATACTTGGACTCATCTCTTCCCAAAAACGATGCCGACTCCGCTACCCAGATCGTCGCCGCCTTCAGATCCACCGCCATAATAGATTCACCGCCACTCCGGTACCCACTCCGTCATCTCCTCCGCCGCCTCCGGCAGATCCGCATCCACCCTCTGTTGCATCTCCGGCACAATATTCGTGTCTCAACAAAAAAAAAAAAAAAAGAGAATAGCTATATAGAGATCGGCCGAGAAAGGGAGAGAGAGAGAGAGAGAGAGAGAGAGAGAGAGAGAGAGAGAGAGAGAGAGAGAGAGAGAGAGAGAGAGAGATCGACAGAGGAGGGGCAGAGAAACGAAAGAGAAAAAGAAAAAGAGAAGAATAAAAAGAAATAAATCTGCTACAAGAAAAGAAACGTAATATGTAGGTCAAAATATTTAAGGTATAAGGGCAATATAGGGATAAAAAAATAATTAGGGATGTATATCCTATATTGTTTCAAATTAAGGATTTAATTAAAAGATTGGATTTTGACTTGTTATTTAGTCCAAATTAGGTTTGCTTTGAGGGACTTATAGCATATTACCCCTGAAATCGGGTTACCCCACGAAATGAAATTAGAATTATGAGGCCACGTCAGACTGTACGGAAAATGGGTCCTCCATTCAGGTGGAGTCTTTGTAGTGGGGGGAATCTAAATCAGATCAACAATTTATTTTTGTTATTTCTTTTATTATATATTTCTTTCTTTGAACATTTATTAAAAAAATCAGGTTCACTTATAAAAATTAAAAAAACTCACGGGATGGTATACTAAAATTATATTCTCTTCTTTAGAATACTTTTTATTTAAACAATATCACGATGCCCTTGTTAACGGTCGCTAGGTCGAGTTTGTCTTACATGGTTAACCTAATATGGTTTATATCTCCCATATGATTTACAAGGTATTACCCAGTACGCCTCTATAATTGGTTGCGGATTTCCTCCAAAAAATTAAAACCCGACAATTAATAGACAAATAATAAGTTTCAAGTTTCAACTTTATTATAAAAGTATGAAAACTAAAATTTGAATAATATCTTATCCATTTGCACCATTAATCTAAATTCTATAAAATATGAATTTTAATAATGTGCAGAAAAAAAAAAGGAAAAAAAAGGTATATCCGAATTAATTGAATTTAAAATACATTGAACAAAGCCATAACTTTGGATTCCACAAGTCCACCATCTTTAGAAGAATGAGCTGTGATTGCTTCTTTCTTGCAGATTTAATTTTGCTGGATTTATCATTTATTGTATTTTATTCATTTGTTTGTGTGGGGTTGGTGTTTAATAATTAATTATACCAATTTCCCATCACATAAAATTTTCATTTGCGTTTCAAAATTAATTGTTTGTACAATGTTATTTCCGGTTCATTTTAGGGGATGCCGATTTTTTTTAGTAACAAAGTAACCCGCAATCAATCATATAGGTGCACTCGGAAAACATACACTCTCGTACAATAGTTTACAAACAATACGAAAGACGTATAACATACTAGGCTAACCATGTGCGACAATCTCGATCTAGCGACCGTTGACAATTTGATAACTATATTGATTACACATAAGTAAATAATTAATACAGTTCTGATTTTTTCTCTCTCTCTCTAATAGGTTTTGTATTTAGACTTTTTCTTTCAAAAATATTATTTTCAGTCTTGAATAATGTATAAAAAATTCATTACAATTATTGTCTTAAACCAATTTATTTAATTAAAAAAAATCACAAATCCACAGAGACAAGTGAGTGTGGTCGGCACCTGGAAGCCCAAACCTCAACAACTAATCAATAAATAAATAAAGTTGCATTAATCCACAAAGGTTTATACCCTACTTTGTTTTCTTTCATTTAATACACTCCCTCTCACCTCCACCTTTTAATATATTGAACTAAAGCATATTCTTTTACACATTTATATATCGAAATTTTATAATAAGAAAATTTTGCAGGATATTAAATTAGTTTGAGTTCTTGGTATTAATTAATTAATTAATTAATTAATTAATTAATTAATTAATTAGTGTAGGTCTAGGATTCCAAAAGACAAATACTGATCAGTTTCACGTTACATCTTCCATTTGGCCCTTTGGATAGCATGTCCCTACAAAATCATTAGTGACCTAATTGTCATCATATCATTTTGATCTCCTAATAATTCTTTATGCTTTTTTATTATTATTAATATTTTAATATAATTGCCAGTAGAACCATATATTCAGTGCTTTCAAATTGCACTAGACTGGATAAACTTCGTCATCATAATGTAATATATTATTACAGTTTGTATTCAGGGGTTTAACGATTCGAGTTCGATCACCTTGCCATCAAAACTCGTCCCACGGAGCAAGTTCAGTGCGATTTACACCTCCGTGTGATTCATAAGTTCCTTTGTATTAAAAATAATAATAATAATTTAATGGTTCCATAGAGAGTCCACAGATAGAATTAGGGTTTTCAAACTAATCATGAAATATAGTCATATATATAGCGAATAATATATATATATATATATATATATATATATATATATATATATATATATATATATATATATATCAGAATTAGTATGATCAAGTGGCCTAATTGGTGGGTTCAATTAATCAGTCCATGATATTATCTTTATATTTTTATCCTTAATTTGTTGGAGTAATTAATTAAGTCAGAGCCGGCCCTAGGGTTTCCGGGGCCTTAGGCGAGATAAAATATCGAGGCCTCTATCTTATAAATTTTTGTTTGCAATATTATTTTCTATTAGAAAAATGTATCTATATATATATATTAGGATTTTTTTAATATAATTTCGGGGGCCCAGATTAAAATGGGGCCCTAAGCGGTGGCATCTCTGGCTTCCCCTCAGGACCGGCTCTGAATTAAGTACACTAATTATTCATAAGATAAATCCACCCACACCCAGATAAGATAAGGTTAATTCTTTGATTTTCATGTATGAAATATATAGGGGGGCCTGTGTCTTGTTTTTGTTTTGGTTTTTATATAATTATATTTAATAAATATTGTGTGATTGAAAAAAAGAAAATTGTTGATTTAAGTGGCACATCACACAATCAGGTCATGCTTCTCTTTGAAATTCTACCCAATGGTGAGATGCCACGTCAGCCTCAACCTCGTGGGCTTTTTCTGATATTATATTTTGTTTCATTCGAAAGGTCCACACTGCAACTTCAATTTCCCTCACACACACACACACACACTTTCTTGCATCCTTTTTATGTTATACTTTCCAGATCGAGCTTATGTTCATATATAGTAGCACAAATTGTGTTCTCTCTCTCTCTCTCTCTCTCTCTCTCTCTCTCTCTCTCCTGTAAATCTTGTTAAATTTCATCTAGGGATCTAGCTGTACACACATATATATATATATATATATATATATATATATATATATATATATATATATATATATATATATTCATTCATAGATACACACAGTCGTTGTTTTCTGGTGTAGCATCATCAAGATTCACATGCATCAAAAAGCACGGTGGCCGGTGAGCTGATCTCTCTCTCTCTCTCTCTCTCTCTCTCTCTCTCTCTCTCTCTCCCGGAGCTTTTATGCGGTGAGAATCTTGATGATGCTGCATCGGCAATAAACGACTAGCAGCAAAGAAACTGTGTAATTTGTTCAGAGGTAATTTTTATGATTGAAGAGGGCAAAAAATTACTGTCTCCCAGTTGTTTATATATATATATATATGTATGTCAGGTACTGAGAGATTGAAGTTTGGCTCTTCAGATGATTAAACTACGAGCTATGTCGTTATTCTTCTGCCAACAACATGTTTTTTACCTTTTTATGGTACCCCTTTTACATTTCTATTAATATTCATGGTTACCCAAAAAATTTACCATGAATCTTTTAATTTTATTTATTTATTTATTTTATTTTACTCATGGTTACCCAAAAATTGACTAATCAGATGTGAGAAAGAACAATTCATTTTTCACTAATTTCTAGCTCTATATAAAGCTAAGATTTATTCGAATCGAAACATGTTTGTCAAAATATGTATATATATGCCTGAAATTAATTTTTGCTAGTGTAGCTTTAGTTTGAACAAAATCAAAATTACAAGACATGTATGCATATATATATATATATATATATATATATATATATATATATATATATATATATATATATATATATATATATATATATATATATATATATATATATATATATATATATATATATATATATATATATATATATGATGTTAATGTATGAGTGGCATGGTTGGGTGTATTTATGTTCTTGACAATTATTCATTACCATATGTTTGTTTGGAAGTTGGACCTACGTACTATACTATTTTCAAAAATACTTGTAACTTGCATTTGCACATATTTATTTCTCAGCTCTTAATACAATTAATTAGGGGCTGGCTTCGTTAATACTCCATCTGTCTCATATTATATGTCTTTTTAGAGAGTTTTTTTTGTCCCAGATTATTTGTCATTTTAAATTTTCAATGAAACATTAATTGTATTATTTTCAATTTTAACCTTAATCACTCCTAATTAATTAGTTGAGAATCAATTAATGTTGAGGATATTTTAGTAATTTATCTGTTTTTTCACTATAATCTATGCACATTTATTGATTTTCTTAATATGTGCAAAACAACCCAAAACGACATTTAAATTGGGACGGAGGGAGTACTTAATTACCGCTGCAGCTTCATTAACTTCTCGATCTATTAAATTCGTTTTTCTTCTCGATATATCCAACGTAACTAATGGGGGCAATGCATATTGGTTGTATACTACCAGTTGTTTCAGTACTTTGACAACACTGATGATGATTCAACCGTGAGTTCCGCTCCTAGCTAATTATATTTCGCAAATCTACTTAATTAATATATATCTCGATACTTGCTGTATGTATAAATCATGCAATCTGCTTGCCAGTTATATATATTTATTTAGTAATACATACTAGAGGAATGAGCCAACCCCACAGACACAAAACAGCATATATATGGCGAAAGGATGTAACCGTAACAAGTTGTTCGATGATGATGCATGTTATAGACAGTTGGCTTCAAAAACCATCACTCACGGTCACTCAGACAATAGCTGGAACGAGAAGGCTCGTAAATTAATGAATCATAATGTATACGAGTTGCGGTGTCGGCGAGTTGTTGTACTCGTTATTCTTTACATGACAACACCCGATTTGTAGGAAATGGCTGTAAAGTGAAAACAAAAAAAGGGCAGCTGGTCCTAATTGAATTTGCGTAGGTGGTCCAAGATGCCATGCATGCAAGCATGTGTTATGTTTGTATATTGACAGCAACAAAAATATGTAATTCAAATGGAGGACCATTTAATTACATTTTTGTTTTTAAAAGAGATGTTTTCAAAATTAAAATGGGTCGATTTTTAGCCAAATATGCCAAAAGGTTCATGTGGACCCCTTCTTGGACTTCGTCATCTACAGGGCATTGTTAATTGCCATATATAGTAATTACTACTAACTATTTGCCAGGGCCGAGTCGGGCATATTTGGAGGCCAGGGGCGAAATAGTAAAAAGTGCATTTAAGTAATACGGGGGTTCGGGGGCGGCGACCCCGTTTAACCAAGTACATCAGAAAACATAAAGGAAAAAAGGAGCTTCAAGAAAAAAAGATATATGCTATGCACAAAAGAGAGTTGAATAATAGTTTAACAACATGGTCAAAGCTGCACAAGGAAGAAAAGACTCTCAAAGAGAATACAGTAACGATGTTAAAGGACGAGACAGAGAATATGAGAAACTCAACGGAACTCGTTCTTCTTCTTTAAAGGTTATTGATGCATGCTCAGCGAACGTTTTCTCAGTCTAAAATTCCCAAAAGTTGCCGCTCTCCTCTCGCTTTTATGCCTGAGGGGAGGCGTAAGAGGGCGAATCGTCGACTGGTGGTTCGACTCAGACAAAGATTCGCTTTTAGTTCTGCAGAACAAGTCGAGATTTTGCAGGTGATTTTCTCCATGAAGTTCGTTTTTATCGGCCAATTCGTCTTTTGAAACAGGCAACACATCATTGGAATTTGTGTTATTGTTCAACTGTTCATCATTGTCGTCATACATGTAGCCACTATCTGGTACATCCTGCATGGCAAGATCGTCATACTCCTCGTCTGACTTGGTCGATTCCTCGTCCACAGAGCCTTCCAACTGAAACTTTAAATTACTTTTCAAAAATTGTGATATACAAACAAAACATTAAGTTTATCAATTTTGGTATGTATATATAGTGTGACCAACCAAATGTAATTCTCAATTTCTCATTACGTATACGTATACGTAGGGGTGTAAATGAGACGAGCCGGCTCGCGAGCTTCCCAAGCTTGCTCGAAAAAAGCTCGTACTCGAGCTCGAAAAATCGAGCTCGAGCTCGAGCTCACGAGCCCGAGCTTTTCGACGAGTCGAGCTCGAGCTTCATTTCAGTTGTTCGACAGCTCGCGAGCAGGCTCGCGAACTTTACCTTTTCTCTATATTTTTCAATACATATTAATAATATATAATAATGGATATTATTAATAATAAATAAAAAAATAATAATATTACTTTTTAATTGAAAAAATAAATTTAATGGATGGATTTTTGGTTGTGCCGAGCTCGAGCGCGAGCTCGAGCTCGAACTCGTTTCGTATACGAGCTCGAGCGCGAGCTCGAGCTCCTTAGAAACACAAAGAGCTCGAGCTCGAGCTAAAACTTATAGGCTCCTCGAGCTCGAGTTCGAGCCTTGGCGAGCTCGAGCTCACGAAATAAGGCGAGCTCGGCTCGTTTACACCCCTACGTATACGTTTAAACCGAATCGAAACAAACGGGCACGTCCTTACCTCTTCTTGGAGATGCTCGTGTCCATCACTAAAATCCTCATCACTGTCTAACTCCAGCGGCTCGTCAACTTCTTCGTCACTACCATGCACAGACTGCTCTTCCTTGCGCTGCAAAAGCGCAGCAAGGGACCAAAGAGTAAAAGGGAGCACATATAGAAAAAAAATCCTATGTTCTAGCACTTACACAACATATATATTATGAAAGATATAACTGATTAAACTTTCACTATATTTTAACAAACTTCATGGGAAATACATACCTCTTTAGCAGGCCCATCAGACATCCTAGGCGAGCTGCAGCACGATGAAACGTATCTACTGCCATTGTCAGTCAGGTCACCTCTTGACTCGTCCACACTGCTGGCATGACTAGTGCCGCCAGTCTCACCTGGCCAAGAACTCATCCCAAAGTGACCAAAATGCACGTTCACAGGTTCCGATTCGCCTATATGCAATGGCCCGTAAAGAGGTGGTCCTATTCCATTCCACATAGGATCGCCAAAAACTGCCTTTCCATTATCATCTACAATGTCAACTGGCCAAGCCTTCGCCACATAACCATCATGATTCACAAGTGCCATCAGATGCCTACTGGAGGTTTGCCGAATCAGCTGAAGCATTCCTTCGACGCACAACGAATTGGCAGTACACTGATTTCTGTACTCCTCGTCAACTACAGAAACCGTGTTTGTGATTGGATCGTAGAGATTCTCACCCGCCTCGCGCCTTCTCAAGCAGCTGAAAACAGTTGCGTGTATAGCTGCTACGCTTTTGTCAACGTTAGTGTTGTTTATTTTCGGCACCAGATGCTTATCAGCTCGCTTGCATAGATATTCTTGTATCGTTCTAATATTCCGAATGTATTTAACATATTTGTTTCTGGCGGGGTCTAGAGTCATGTACTTGGCGCGAACTGCAAATCTTTCCAAGTGCTTCCCCTCATTTGATATGTAAATCATGAAAGGTATGATGGAAGGATGTTTCTTCATTAGTCCCATCTGCGTGACAATAAAATTGTAGCTAAATCAGTAAATCAGTCCACCGTGTATCAACTCAAAAATTCCCAAGAACAAATGGCATGAATAATTACCACAAAATTGAGGCTCAAGTGAACACCCTCCACCACAACTGATTCTTTTCGTTCTTCCCAGGCAGTTATCAACCGGTCGAGGCTATCAATTACCATCTCACTTTGTGCTTTATATCCTTCTACTGCCATTTGCTTTGGGTTGACCAAATCAGTGGTGGTTGCATTGCCTTCAGGTTTTCCAGTAGTGGAATTACCGAGCACTTCATTCTTAGCCAGTGAGGAAGCAGGAATGCCTGCTGATTTCTTGGCCCGCTTTTTGGCCTTGGCTTCTGCCACTGCAACTGGATCTAAATACTCACCAGCGTGATAAGTTGAAGCCCAGAGTAGTGGGTTTTGTTCTTCAGCAACAAAGCTCCTCATCATATGGCGAATTGAATCGGTAGATACAACAGTTGTAATACCCAGCCTACTACCCTGCAATAATAATGCTCGATTTCAAGACCAAATATTTCCAGGACCACATATTAACCAGCCAAATATGGCAAAGTGCTTTTACAGATTTAAGTCTGTAACTCAAACAGAGGTAAATACTATCAAGGGACATGGATATTTAGAACATTTGAGAACTCAGAGACATCACCTATTATGTAAGTGGTTCTCAATGACCATGGAACTTATAAAAATGGAAGACATATTATGAAGATAAACGATGAAACCAAACTAAAACTTATAAAATAAAAACAGTTACTTGAGTACCCAAATACTCTGACTGAATAGAAAACTAAATAAATAAACCAACACCCAAGCAAATCAAACAGAAGTAACCAGGAAAACCCACCAGCAAGGCGGATAAAGTAGATTTTCCACAGCCACTCGTGCCACAGAGTAACACAGTCACAGATTCCTTTCTTTCTCTGATTCTGAAATACCAAGGAGAACTTAGAGAGCAAAATGAAGCAAGTTCCTTCATCAGAATATTTTGATATTTTAAGAACAAGACATACTAAGAAACACAAAAAACAACAAAGTAAAGTGAGCTATTACCCTGAGAAGCAACTAGAACTACAACATCAACACTTAATAGATATTGAAAAACCCTTTTTGCTTCCAGGTAGGTAAGAGCCGATACTTGTGAAACGATTGAAAAGCGAATGAGATGCTATGTTAAAGCATCATTTTGGAATTGCTAAAGGTTACCAAGAGAATAATATTTGATTAACCGCACTCCACAAAACAAAATGACTTCTCCTTTTTCCAAAAACTTCTACATTGTCAATTTGTCCCAGAAATGAGAACAGCAATTTGACCGGACAAGTAATAGAACAAGAAAGATAAACAACAGTAATGATCAGCCACATAACATAAAAGTTGATAGACTTAGAAAAGAATTCAACACATCAACCATCAGCTACAGGACAATTAGAGTTAAAAAAAATTATGACCTAGAAACAAAAATAGTTTCAGATGGACATGTTGCCAACTCTTACCTGCAAGCTAAGACTAGATCAGCCTTCTGGTTTGGCCCCACATACTTGTATTCCGAGAGAGCTTCACATACAACATCTAGAAATTTTTTTCTTCCAACAAACGTTGTGGTGCGTCTTTTGTACAATTCAAATGGTTTGCTTTTAATCACATCTCCCTCTTGAGATAAGTGATTAACATTTTCTTTGTCCAAGTAGTCAGTATCCCTTTGAGGATATACTTTAGCATCCTGCAATGACATATCTATACATTCTGAGACCAACTTCTCAACCGAGCACTCGAGCCTCATTCTTTCAAATACCCTTTGGCTAATCTGCACGACAGGAATTGAAGGACTTGGCATTAGAAAGGACTTAAAAATGGATGTAAATGGTGTATGCAAAATAAATATGAATAAAAAGATCATGATGCCATAACAGAACTTGTACAGATGCGTACGGTCATTGCATATTTCCTACTCTGGAAAACAAGACCCTTCTAGTACTAAATGCAGTGCAATTTATTTTTTTCTATATTTCAGCAGTTTCTTCAGGAGATTAGCTACCTATTAATTGTTAAGATTCCAATTACTAAAAACAAGATACTCTATACAAATCATCAAACCTGCAGATATTCACAATCGCCTACAAAAGTCACAGATCCAAAAATTATAAATCCGCATCAACCACACGGGAACTCAGACTCAGAGCCAATAACCAGATCACTTTCGAATTTATAAGAAATAACCCAGACATATGAAGACATCTATATTTCCTCCTAAAAAAAAGTTTATAACTAGAAAAGGCAGCAGTATTTCACTATTTTCGTTAGGAGGGGAAAAAAATGTTTCTATTGCTCAGATATCAAAGGAATTTATGAAACTGATATGAAATGTACAGAAACACAAGCAAAAAAATCGAAGGTATTGACTACAGGACTACAAAATTATTGCAGATCGAGTGCGTAAACAGTACTAAAATCCGCAATTAGGCAATGAACCCCAAATTAGATGTTCTAGGAATGGAGGCAAAGACTATCATGCGCACGCGCTGCCGCAAGAACAGCGTGCACATCTTTAAGAACATGCAGGTAAGTTAAAAAGCAGATGCATACTCTTAGATGTGAAGTAGTAATTAAAAGAAAACTTTAGAGAAGAAATCTGGGGAAAGAGAAAACCTTGAAGGCGTGACGAGCCTTACAACCCATGAGTTGCAGAGTACTCTGGAGAACGGAACGCGTGTACCGAAACGACGACGAATTCTTCTTCTCCGCCGCCGCTCCATCATCATCCACCACCACTATGTATAGCAGCTTCGACAACCCCTCCGCCGCCGCCATTCGTCAATCCTACGCCATCCACATGCACAACAATCCAACTCAAATTAACACAGTTCAAATAACAAGTCAAATAAACGATCGTCACGCACAATTTTAAAAAAAAATTAAAAAATTGAAAATCAAAACAAAACAAAACAAACACGAATACAATGCAGGTTTGCTAACAGGGGAATCCGAACCTGGAGAACGGAAATCAATACGGGAAAAAAAAACTCGAAATCCGGTTAGGGTTCTAAGAGCAGATGGAAGCTAAAATCGGATGGGCAAAGGAGAAAGTGTAAAATCACGGGGAGATGTGAAGGAGAGAGGCGCCGTTTACGAGGCGATCCGGCCATTCCTACCGCCATTAGCGTCCACGCATCACAGCTTCTGGGCATCCACGATAGTCGTCTACTTTCTCTATATATTCGGCGGGTTGCAATAAAAAGTTAAATTACTGAATTAGGTCTGGCACGCGGTGGAAATTACGTGGGGCCCTCGGTGGAACAAGTATTTAACGGAGTAGATTTCATCGGATTGTAAGGGAGTGGCAAAGATGGTAAATATGTAGAAGATGAGGGTTGGAATAGATTGGCGTATTGTTAAAACGTGAAACGGACCGATTCGGAATATGTTGGATTTTGAGGGACTTGGTTTTGCAATATGATGAAAAGAATCTGTACTATTAGTGGAATAGATTGTTAATTACATGAATTGGTAAAATGGGTGATGTCAAATTATTGCATTTTTCCAAAAATAAATAAATAAAAAAAGTACATTTCTTGAATTAAATTAAGGAAAAGATAACTTTGTTTAACTTTTTCATTGTCATTTAAAATGCCATTTCAAATAATAAGTAGTTTGTTTTTTATTATCAACAATTATTATAATATTCTTGAAATGGACATGATTTCAAATTGTCCAATCTTCTAACAAGATCTCGTCAATGTTTGTAAAAAGAAATTCAAGGGGTGATTTTTTTATTTTATTTTTTATTATTATTATTATGAACGATTACAAACCACCACTATTCATTCCCTTATTCGTGGGGTTTAGTCAAATAATTGTAAGTTGTAACTAAGTCACTAATGAAACACGTAAAGCACACTGAAATAACTATGTGTGATAAGTTACATCGTTAAAAAAAGAATTGGAATTTAGGTCAATTGACGCAGACTCAATTTGCTTCAACCGCTAAACTATTATTTTCGAGATATAAAACGAATACTTATTTTATGTCACAATTTTATTTAAATTTAATTTGTTTATATGGTTGATATTAATCTTCCAATAAGTTTGAATGAGTGGTGCAATTTGATTAGACTATCATTTAAATATAAGAAGCGTTTATGATAAATATGAAAGATGGCAATGTAATCTGCACACGTTTTAGAAGGAAAAGACTCAGTTGGAAAACGAAGGTAAAAGATATTAAAAGATGGTTTGAAATTTTTCACTAATTATATTTATTTACAGAAAGTGTATTATTTTTTAGTTGTTATCGATAAGGTTAATAATGACAGAATATTAGTTTGCGATAATGAATATCACGTTAATTTTTTAAGTTGTCGGTTTAAAAAATAAGCAAATATCGCTTTATTTTTTAAATTCTTCTTCTACAATACATTTTCCCAACATATTTATGATGTGACCAATACAGTATATTTTATTTTATAAAAAATTATAAATAAACATAACTTTTATTTTTAAATTATTCCCTCAAAATGTATTTTTGCAAATAAATCCCAAAATAAATCCAAGCATTGCCTCGATTTCATACATAAAACGATAAAAACCAATATAAAGGAAATTTATTCTAGTGTGTGTTTTTTCCTTGAATAAATAGATAAAGGAAAAACTGTAATTTTGGTCATATATATTGGTCTTTTTAGGGATTTAGTCCTATAGGTTGGTTCTATTTCAATTTTACATGCAATAATTATGCAAAAATTAGTATTTTTTAGTTTTATTTCACTCGAACTTTGAATTTTAGCCGTCGTTTAACGATGTACCTAATAAAGTCACAGAAATTTATTTATATGGACACTTACAAAATTCCAAATGCTCCTCTGATTTGATTTATAGACGTGTCGTCTCATATAATTAAAGTTCTACCAATGGTAAGTTAGATGTCGAATTTATAAATTCTCAAGTATCTATATAAGTAAAATGCGTCAAGTTTATTTACCGCGTCATAAAATTAAAAATCATGCAAAATAGGACTAAAAAACTATATTTGCAAAATCATTGCATGTACAACTGAAACATGACAAGTTAGAGGACTAAATTCCTAAATAGGCAAACATAGAGGACCAAAACTCCAATTTTCCCAATAAATAAATCAGGAAAATTAATTAATTTGTTGAACAAGCAAAAAGTGCACGTGGGAAGCCTGAAATGGAGGCGCGGAAATTGTACGTGGGAACTAGCATTTGCTGACCTGTCATTTTCTATCATTTCCAATCGGAGCCGGCACACGGATTAAGGTGGCTCCAGTAATTATATACTGATTTTGACCCATTCTGCATTTGACTTGTCTCATTTTGAAATAATAATATACTACGGGCCTTTTGTATAATAACCCCTAAAAAATCAAAATCATATGAAATAAATAAGGGTAAATTCTATTTTCACCCCTGTACTTTGTCTCGATATCACTTTACCCCATTCTACTCTCGATTGCATCGATTTGCTTCCATGTACTTGAAAAATTGTTTCAATGTGGCCCTCGCCGTTAATTTTCAGGCCTTTGACTTTAATGTTGTTTGATTTAAGTCTGGAAATTATAAAAAAAACCAATCCTTCCAGTTTAAATAATTATTAAAAAAAAATAAAAAAAATTGTGGCTGACGTCATGGACTATGTTTTCTCTTTGTCTTTAATTTTTTATTGTTTTTTTCCTGTTTTTTTCTTAATAATTATTTAATTTGGGAGAATTGACGTTTTTGTAATTTCATAGCTTAGATCAAACGGTATCAACATCAAATCTGATAACTAACAGCGAGGGTCACATTGAGACAATTTGTCACATGTAGGGGGTAAACCAATGCAATCGAGCATATAAAGAGATAAAATAATATATAATCAAAGTATAAGGGGTAAGGTGAAATTTACCAAATAAATAAATCGTGTTGAATAAGTAAGGCCTTAATTTTTTTCCTTGACTAATTAATAATTAAGATAAGAGTATCACATACCTTCAAGGTGACTAGGTGAGTAGTTCATTACTTCATTATGACTATCATGCCGTAATTAAAATGACAATTTCCATTTATTCTACATATTTATTGTTTGATAGAAAATTCTCTTTCTCATACGAGATTGTAACAACTACGATGAACGAAAACTTCTATCCACATATATTTCTACGTTTCGGAAACAAAAACTTCACATGTCGAAAATGTTTCAGTACCTTTTCCGTAAATATTAAGAAGTTTATATTTTTTGTAGTGGTTTTTTAATATTTCTTGTATATGCTGATTCTATACTAAAATAAATTTATATGCCTTGAATGTAATATGTGGAATGATAATTTGGAGAACTTGTAAATAATATATAATTTATAGATACAAATATGTAATTGACGGTAAGTATATAAGTTAAACCGTTATAATATGTTTTAGAAATTATGAGTGCACCCCTGTATTTTTACTATTTACACATTCCCCCCAGATTTCTGTATTCAACCTTTTGGAAACGGAGTTCTCCCGTGTTTGTTTCCCCCATTTCGCAGTGTCCGCGTTCTGTATCCGTGCCTGATAGTACAAAAGTCAAGAAGAAAAATGAAGCACAAAATCACAATATTCCTTTTCTTCCCCATCAAATGAATATAGAACAAAAAGAAACAAAGTAGATATTGTGTTGTATGTTACAAGATAAGCCCTGTTGATTTTCCTTCGTTAAAAATGAGCCAATAGCTTGTGATTCTTTTATATTTTAAGAAATCTTTTGATGGTGGGAGAAAGAGGAAAATTGTCACCATGTATTTATGTGAGCATTAGAATATATGCTATTCCAAGTTGTTAAATCAATTTATTCTTTAATTTACTGATGAAAAAAATTCCTCAATTTTGTTCTATACTATTGTTGTAGGGCAAATTACGGCCAGTCGGCCACCTCTAAGGTATTTGGCCAAATTACGAGGAAAAAAACTCATCTTATTTGGGTAGTTACAGTCGCCCCCTCCTTTTAAATATTTTTACAGAAAATTTATGTATTCGGTTATTTATCGATCCAAATTGTATATTTATTTTTGTAAACGGTATGAAATATTGACATATCGATAATTCGGTTCAGTTTTACCGAATTGACATCCCTAAATTTACCTTTGGAGGGATCTTTTCGTAAGATAATACATAGTTAAGAGGATGGTTGTAATTACCCAAATATGAGGGGGGTTTTATAATTTAACCATAACTCGGGGGTGACTTGTATTGTATATAAAGCAAATAAACAACTGTTGTTGTGTAGATACGACCACGGGCCGGGTCGGGTCCGGGTATGGGTCGGACCCGCTGTGTCCGGGTCCGACTTTTTGGGACCCGAAACTGACCCGTGTAGAGGCGCGTACGGGTCGGGTCCACTGGGGTCCTTCCGGGTCCGGGCCGAGTCCGGGTCCAAAACCGGTCTTTTTGATTTTTTATTTTTTATTTTTTTGGAATCTTGATGGTCAGTCAGATCGGGTCCGGGTCGGTTCTAGGTGGACCCAGGTTTCTAGCCATTGAAAAAAAAAAAAAATCGAATTTACGGACCGGGTCCGCGTCGGTCCGGTTTATAGCCGTTGCATTTTCAAAATAAAAAAAATATATATATATATATATTCGAGTGGACCCGACGGGTCCTCGGATCCGGGTTCTCGAATCCACCGACGGGTCACACGACTTGTAGATGCACACAGCACACATCAATATCTGCCCGGAGAATGAATAGTGTTACAACTTAAAAAATATAGATGCATAATGGAATAGCGTTTTGCAATGTGAACGCACTACGTTCTAGGATGTTCGAAGCCTACATAGGATAAACTATAATATAATACTCCATGTTGCTATTAGCATTAACATTGGCTCTTAATGACCGCGTAATTAAAGGACAAATAAGAATTCATGAGAAGGCCAAAAAAAAAATCGACAGGCACTACGTAAGATTAAAATCGGGACTTGAGAAAATGTTGCCCCAAGTGCATAACGTTCATTTTGAAGAGGGTTCGGCATTTTAGATTTTGTAGATGAGTTTAACTAAACTTTGTGTTAAGTTATGTAATCTATCATTTTCTAGATGCAATATCAAGTTGTTTGCTGCAGTTAGGGCTTCTTTACACTCTCAGCCATCATAACAACTTATTACCAAAATTATTTTCTTTCAGAAAAATAGATTTTAAAAAAAAAAATTGAATACATGGACTTCAATCCGTATCTCTAATTATGCAACCTAACGAGGGACTTTTCTCCAATTTCCCCATATTTAACACCGATCACGACTCTTTAAACTTCAAAGTTGTCGAGTACGTACGTAGTTGGTTTCTTCATTTGCTATCCGCCTATTCCATAGCGAAACCGTTATGGAATGAAAAAAAGCTGAAATTGATATTTATGTTCTTTTATAAATATTTTAAGCAATTGAATACATTAACTAATGTTTTTAGTCAACAACTAATCTCGGATATACCTTAGAGTATATAGTATATTCCTTTCAAAGTTTCAATATTTAAATCCCACTTGAGATTTCAAGAATGACTGCATTAAGAGACCTTGGATTATAAATTCACTCATGCAGAACACTCATTTATATATTTAAGTAATAGTTCAATAAGTCCCGTATAGGATGACCTAGCGGTTGGAGATCGAATCTTTCCGACAACGGTCGTTAATTCAACTAACAAATGGTAGTCTATATAAAAGCATGAAAAATGTGCATTTAAAAGACCCAAACAATATAAGATTCAAACAAATAAAAGTGTGGGGCTGGTCCACTTGCTTAAAAGTTAGTTAACAATCATTTTTTTGAATTTAATGTCCCATACCATACACACTTGAAAAGATTCAGAAAGATTCAACAACAAATTGCAATGCAAGGAAAACGATGGCCTGTTACGGATATCGAGACGCTACATCCAGTGAAATATATCGGGTAATTTTAATACGATTGATTTACATATAATCACACGCTTATACATTTGTATGTGTATTTCATCGGGTGCAGCATTATATTAATGGTCCGCCTTAAAACGCAAAAAAGTCGTGTAGTAAAAGTTAAAAGGAAGAACAAAATAAATTGAATGAAAAATGGAAGAATCAAACCTTGTAAATTCCAGTTAATCAAATATTCACTTTAGGCCCAAATTCAAGAAGTCCAGCCCATTATTGATATATAAAAAAAAAAAAAAAAAAAAAAAAAAAAAAAAAAAAAAAAAAAAAAAAAGTCCAATCCATTCTTAGTGCGAAGTAAAGAAAACCCCACAACGCTCGGTGTTGCTCACTCGCCGCCGTGCGTCGGCACTTATTGACGGAGAACCTGCCCACCGCGTCATCGCCGACGTAGACCGTACACCCCTGTCGCTTACAACTCAATTCACACCTTGCCGCTCAAATTGCATGATCGACTGTTCCATTTTCCTCCATTTCTTTTTCTGCACTCCACCTGTTCGACAAATTTCCTCACAGAATTGAAGGTGAATTTATTCATCGAAATGCACCACACCATAACCTACTCAACTGCGGCGGTGATGAAACAGCCATTGTGGAACTTGGTTTCTTCTTTGAAACACTGTTCTTCGTCGGCATCACCCAGCATACTCAGGCCGGGGGACGTTCTGAAGCAAACCAGAACATTTTCAAAATCAGACATCACCGAATACTCGAAGCTGACACATGACTTCAATCCTCTGCACTTCAATTTGGATTGCGCCAGAAAATCGGGTTTCGCAGATGTTCCTGTGCCCGGAATGCTTGTCGCTTCCTTGTTCCCCAAAATCATCGCTTCCCATTTCGTAAGCACATATATTATTAACACGCGCACACACACACATATGTTGTTCATAAGAATTCATTGTTCTTTGGGGTGTGTGTAGCCAGGTGCTGTTTACGTGAAGCAAAGTCTGGATTTTAAGGCTCCGGTATTCGTCGGAGACGTGATCACTTGTCGAGTGCAGGCAAGCAACATCAGACAAATCAAACACAAGTTCATGTGAGTTTCCAACTTTCCTTTATTCAGCTGTAATAAAACTTGGGTTTTTTATTTATTCGTTTTATTTTCAGGGTGAAGTTGGAGACGACATGCTGGAAGGAAGGCGAGATTGTCGTTATCGATGGTGGTGCCACCGCGATTCTGCCCAGCCTGGCTGTGAAGCTAGTCGACAATTCATGACTCGTTACAGAGCACTGCAATTAATTTGAATGCACATTTTGTTGCCCCGGTGCTCTAGATTTTGGTGTTGTCTTTGTTAAGTGCCCATTTTTTTAATTAACTGCCGTTGTCTTGGGTCTATTTGCCATTTGCCGAAAAAACAAACACAAGCAGGAAAGAAGAGCGAATATTTGACTAATAAATAACCTCCGTAGTTATTACCAAAATCATAAACTAGAAGAAAAAAAATATTCTAGAAAATATTCTAGAACCCTCCCTTGTAGATATTTTGTATGAATTCTTTGGAGTGTTCTAGTGAACCACTCCCAACCGTTAGATCAAATAGATCTCCACCGTCCATTAAGGAGGTGGTCTAGTATAAATAGAGGTAGGGTCCTCATTTGTAACCATCCAACAAGAATCCAAGAAATCCAACCAGCACTTAAGTAATAAAAGTACTTTCCTATAAACTCTCTTATCTTCTTAAGTTCTTCTTTCGTTTCCATCACTTGGCATTCGCAACACATTCGGGAGAGGCTGACTTAGCTATCGCGAGGGGCGAAAATGAGCTAAGGCCGCACGGTTCGTTGTTAAGGGAACAAGTCCGTGACATGCATGATGCCTTCTTGTCTATCCATTGAGCTCCACACGTATAGCAAAACTGGTGGCCACATCTGCGAACCGGAGTCTTATGGTTAGGGAAAAAATCAAGATAAATAATGTAAGAAATCAACAGAGTACACGTACCGACAATGCATGTGATAGCATCCCGCATCTAGTGAGATCAATTGGCTGCATTCTGGGCATTGCCGCCACATTTTTTGTGTTGCCAGAGCTTGTAACTTTTCATCTGCTTCTGTGACTTGATCCAATTCTTTGAACTCGGAACACGATAAATTTTCATGCCAAGGGACCTTACAACTCGAGCAAAAGTAGTTGCGGCATTTGGGGCATTCTATAGCACCAAACTGCCTGGCATCGTTAGACGAACTGGCTGATGATTGTCGAACTTGTTTTTGAGACCGAATTTCACTCATTGAAAGAAGGGTGGAGCATGTACGGTAAGGACAGTACAATTTTTCTTTCGGTGGAATGGCAGCCTCCTTCAACCTATACTTCATTATTTCAACCCAGTCAGCAGTTAAAAAATTTTGGCAATCATAAATTTTGAGTTTTGAGCTGCACTCTTCATACGGACACTTCGGGAGTAAACCTTGAAGAAGTTTAAATTGTACGTGCTTCGACAAACACTGTTTACAATATCTATGTAAGCACAGGGGAATTTCATAAAAAAGGTTTGCACATGCAGCTTCCAAACATATGGAACATGACTCGGTCCCGACATTGACGTTTCTACTCCCTCCCCAAGCATGAATTGGCTTCCTTGCGATATTAGAAACTACTTCCATCTGTGCATGCTCCGCAAAAATGACACCAAAAGCAGTAAATCTTCTTAGGAGAAGCTCGATCTGGTCAGATAATGTCTTAATGTCGGACAACCTTGTGCCGGTGATCTGCAAAAACAAATCCAAAGAGCAGATAAGCAAGCAATAAACAAGGAGAGGCATTGGTTTCTTGAACCATGACAGGACAGTGAATAGAATAACACTAAGTTTGCAAGGACAAAGTAAAAGAAAAGAGAAAAAAAAAACAGAATGAAGAGAGTCAATATAAAACCAATAACATATACCAAAAAGTATTCCAGAAATTGAATTTAGCACCAACCGATCACGTAATCACGGAGCTACAATAAATTTAGCACCAACAGTACTCTAGAGGCAGTGAATACTCTGTGATTGGAGCTACAATAATCTGATTAGATGAATCCCATAAATCAAAGTTTTTATTATGATGCCGTAAATCAAGAATGCCATAAATCAAGATTGATCTAAAAACACCAATGTGTACCCGGTGCCATCCCACATAGAAACCAAAAACCCTCAACTCACTTAGAGATGATATTAGGATTACACAATTAAAATAAGAAAAGAAAGAAAGGAAAACGAAAAGGGCCCAAAATTCCTTCTCTGGCAATGAATTAATCACTCAAACAAATCCAATGGACCACTGGCATAAAGAGAAAGCGGCAAGCAATAAATCCCAAAAAGACGAGCATAAGTAGGGTTTACTAATCTAACGAGCAAGATCAGATAAAAAATCCCAAATTAAACCAGTAATCCATAAATTAATCCCCAAAAAGTAAAACCTAGAAAACCCCATAATCTGGTAATCCAGAAATTAATCCCCAGAAATTAAACCGGTAATCCATGAATTTGAATAAGATATACTTACATGTTCAAAGATGCAGGGGTTGTCGCTAACTATTGTAATTGTGCGCAATTCCAGACTAACAGCGATTTCAAGCCCCTCGATTAATGCTTTCAACTCTATAACCTCGTAATTCGGTTCTGCTCCATTCCAATCGAACGTTTTCCCGAATTCAAATACCAAAGTATTACTCCCGTCAAGTATTGCCACTCCAATCCCGCCGACCGTTTCGTCGGCCAAACCCTTGACGCAAATACAAAACGCCCATTGCTGAGACTTCGCCGTACGGACGGTTGTTTTCATCCACTGTTCCTCCGGGAGAGATTGCTAAGTTCGAACGCAAATGCTCGATCGTGCATTTCGCGGCCGATATCTAGCCGCATAGCCTTCATGCTCGTCTCCAGTCTGTAGTGTTCGAGAAGTTCCTCCTCGAGTATCTTCGACGGAATGCCACCGTCCGGAACAGAATCGGCATTTTCCGGCGAAGACGTAAACAATTTGCCGGCGAATACGCAGCATCTCGATTCTTCTTGTATGTTCTTTTACGGTTTTACCCTTTGCAAAGAGCGTCCCTTTTGTATGTTTTTATAATAATATAAATATTTTTTTTTAAATGTAAATATATTCCCCATGGTTGATTCATCAACTTATTTTAATTGAAGTGTAAGTTTTGAGATTATATTTTAAACCCAATCTATTTTCCTAATTTCTTATATATCTTAAATGAAGTTTGCTATGTTTACATAATATAACTTTATAAACTACGAATAATAGAAATTAATAGAGTTACTATTTTCCCTAACAATATAATCATTTTTTTGGAATGTAATCATGCTGAATAAATTCGATTCAAATCGACCGAATATCAAACTTCGTTTCGACTTGTACCCCTATGGCTTCATCAAATCTACATCAAACAATATTAATTAGGGGTGTTCACTCAGTCGATAAACCGTACCAAATTGAAAATTCCACGAAGCCAAATGTCGAACCAAAAATTTGGTTTGGTATTCGGTACGTGCCAAATATCAAACTGAAAATTCGGTCTGGTATTTGGTAATTTCTTTTGGAATTCCGATATACGGTATTCACATATGGTATGTCGCACCGTACCGAATATCGAAATATTTAAATATATATAATTTTTTCTTTTATTTTAAATTATTTAAGGTTATAAAAAATTATAAAATACTCGTAGATTGATAATTTTCCATTGTTTACAAATTACCCTTTATAGATAATCGCTTTTATTTTTAGGCCCGATTATTGAAATTTGAATGTCAAATTCAAGAATTATTTCGTTATTTTTTTTTTACCTTTGCTAAAATAAGAAAATATATTTCGGTTTTACCTATACTGATACCGAACTGTACCGAGCCAAATCGAACGGAATAATTCGATAAAAAAACCGCACTGAACCGAATAGTTCGGTCGGTAAGCTGTACAAAATTTTGAAGTACCATAATTTTGATTTACCGAAATTCCGGACGGTTCGATACGATTTTACCATATAAACACCCCTATGATCAATCCAAGTTAGCATAATACATGAGCTCAAGTACCATTATCATCGTTATATTTATTCCTAGTTGAAAAATAATTAATCGCATCCATAAATCAACGACACAAATTATTTAATTGCTATTCTTAAAATAAAATAAAGCTTTCACATTATTTTTTATCTATTTCTCATCATCATAATATTACACATTCATGACAGGATCCCATTTATTAGTAACAAGTAGTGATTACCCCAATACAATTAAATAATTTCCCACAACTAATTTAAGAATCCATAATAATTATCCATTTTCCTTTTTCAGCACATTAATAAATATTATTACATATATTTCTTTTTGCACCAAACTATAATTACAAGCCTTTTAATAAATAAATAAAAACACTTTCTCAAACAAAAGATTAATGTCTGCAAGTGCAAGCTACGCTAAAGGATCAAGAAACACTCCTCCCATGGTTAAATTTGAAACCACTCCTTCTCGAAGCTCCGTCTCTTCTTCACCTTCTTCTTGGTCAGAGCATAGTAATTTTCCACCTACATTTATCGGAGCTGATCATTGTATAAACCTCATACCGTTGTCCAATCACGGACTCCATGATTTTCGTAGTCGAAAAGTGTCGTTTTCGGGTTGTTTGAATGTGTCTCCAAAACCATGGGATAGGTTGAAGCTGTGGTGGAATTGTTTTCCTCTCATGGCTTGCCAGGAAACTGATTTTCCAGGTCCTGTTTCATTGGAAGATGTAAGTTTTAATTTATTTTTATTATTTTTTATTATTGTTTTTTGCTAATAATAATTCTTCGGTTTTATTGTTAATGAACCTGGTTACAATTACCTAATAGTCATAGTAGTAAATTAGTAATTAATCTAGTCTAGTACAATATGTCTTGTTCAAATTTATTTAATGTAGTCAACGATTATTTGCCTGAATTTCACATGGGTTTTTCTTTATGTAATTGTTAAAAAAAAGGGAAATATTGACGAATATATATGGTAATTTATATTTTTGCCTACCCCCTTAACAGTTAAAGAATCTGAAAGATATAGCATAAAATTTAGAGCAAATTACGGTTACTCCTGAGGTAAGGTAAAATTACGAAAAAATCCTTTTTGTTTGTATAATTACAACTATCCCTCAACTAATGTATTTTCTTACAAAAAAAACCCTCATTTAGTAGGTAAATTTGACATCGTAAGGGTGAAAGTATAAGACAATACATAGTTGAGGGGCTGGTTGTAATTACTCAAACACGAGGGACTTTTTCGTGATTTGGCCTTACCTCAAGGGGCTGGCCGTAAGTTACCCTAAAATTTAATGTCTTTAATCAAATTTTCATTGTACATTGTTACAGAGAAACAAGAAGTTTCCAGGACAACAAAAGAGTGGGGATAAAAATGAAGCAGAGGTATGGCACTGATTTAATTCACTTTTTTTCATTTAAAAAAAATGTTTATATAATTATATTTAATGCACATTTAATTATGTTTCACTAAATGAAATAGTACAATCATAGGGTGATGGGGGGTGACTGTAACAACTTTCTGTAACTCTTATTTCTTCTCTTTATAGTCAATTTTCCACATACATGATTCCCAGTGATTCTTTTATCTCCATTTTGGTATCTCCTATTATTAGATTCTACATTTAATTAACATTTTTCAATGAAAAAATCATCTTTTATCAATCCAAACAAAAATAATTTAAATAATAAATAATAATAATAATAATTTTATGTATACTAAAATTAAACTTCAACAATGTGAAGATCTCTGTGCTTCACAAAATGCTCGATAAGCTGCAGCGTCGACAGAGCAACGATTTGTCTCTCAGTATGCTTTCGAATTCTTTGCCTCCTAAAGTAAGTATAAATCATTATTTTTTCTTACATACTATACGTATAGTTATATAAATATGTACATTTTGTGTTTATATTTATGGTTTGTTAAGATTCAACAGATGAAAGAGCTGCTGTCTGAATTAGAAATGGTGGAAAACGAGATAACGAGATTGGAGTGCCAGATCAGCCAGCTCAAATACGAAGAGAAACACGAAAAGGAATCCCATGTGGAATATTCCAAGGCGAAACGAACCCTCGATTATAATAATAATGATCTCCATGAATCGAACGAGAAGGTGGCGTTCGATATAAAGGCCCTGCATTTCATCACCAAAGCCATAAAAGGAGAATATAAAGAGAAATGTACAAACAACTCATCAAAAAGATTCTCAACTCGAAATCGAAAAGAAGACGAAAATGCGCCGTTTCAAGAAAAAGTCTTACGAAGAAACGGGACGGTGAAACCTTCCTCCCCGTCGAGAGAGCCAAGGCATCCAACCCCATGGGTAAAATAAAAATTCCCTGTTTTTTAATTTTTTTTGAAAGTAATATTTCGCAATGCCTAATTAATTATTTAACTTGTAGTTAGATATAAAATTCCCCTCGACACCGTTACACACGGAGGAAGAGAACATTCAAAGATGGTCTCCGAATAAGTTGTCTGAGAATATAATGAAGTGTTTGGTATTCATATTCGTGAGGCTGCTTCGGACATCTAGAGCTATAGAGTTGGAGAAATCGGGCCCCATTATCCGGGCCTCGTCTAGCTTTTCTCTCAGCTTCAGGGCTGAAACAAGCTCGAATTCTAAAACGGGCCCCGCGTTTCAAAAGGAATCTCGGCAGCAAGATCCTTATGGAATCTTTGACTGTGAGGAATCTATACCGAGGGATATCGGTCCTTATAAGAACTTGGTTAGATTCACTTCGAGCTCGATGGACGCTAAGTGTATCAAGAATTCGAGCTCTGTTCCATTGTTTCAGAAATTGAAGTGAGTAACAATATTTTTTTTTTAAATGTTTGTTTTTTTTTTTTTTTTTAAATATTTTATGATTTCGTTGTTATATTTTTTCGAAAAATGTAGGGTTCTGATGGACGGTCTTCGGAGAGTTGACTTGAGGTTTTTGAGTCATCGACAGAAGCTAGCCTTTTGGATCAACATGTACAATGCTTGCATCATGCATGTAACACAATTTAATTCCTATATATGATTTTCTTTTTTTTTTTCTCAATATATATATATATATATATATATATATATATATATATATATATATATATATATATATATATATATATATATATATATATATATATATATATATATATATATATATATATATATATATTAGTTTTAAATTAAATTAAATTTAGTGATGAAAAATTAATAGTGCTTTGGAATTCTAATTCAGGGATTCCTCCAATATGGAGTTCCATCTGTTTCTAGCCCTGAGAAGCTGCTAACACTGATCAACAAGGTAAATCAAGAAACTGTTTTTCATTAGCAATTAATCATGGTACTTAATAACTAATTAATCGTATTTTAATGCCGATCGCTCAGGCAACTCTGACTATCGCCGGTAGCTCAATCAACGCTCACGCAATCGAACGCTTTATTTTGCGGAAACCATCCGATTCGCCGGACAAAGAGGTATAGATATATGTGTATATATATCTTATCGGAGCAACGATATATCTTTACTATATATAACTGAAATTCGTGCTCGTAAATTTTGATGGTTTAGATTTTGGGGAGAGGAGGAAAGGACAATAAGCAAATGATAGTTCATCAACTATACGGACTCGAGACACCTGATCCAAATATCGTGTTCGCCTTATGTTGCGGCGCTCGTTCCTCTCCGGCAGTAAGTAATTACTATAGACTAACATTAATACTAATTAGTATATAGTTTTTTTATTTTTTGTTTCGAAGATTGATCATTATTTGAAATTATGAAATGTAGGTGAAGATATACACAGCAGAAGGTGTGACAGGCGAACTCGAAAGATCGAAACTCGAGTACCTACAAGCTGCAATAATGGTGAAAAGCAACAAAAGGATCGGAATTCCCGAGCTTGTGCTGAAGAACAAGCACGATTTTGCAGATCATGACGTGGACTCGTTGATGGAGTGGCTGTGCCGACAGCTGCCTACTTCCGGAACTCTCCGGAAATCGATCATCAATTGTTTTAGGGGGCGGCGTGGTGGTGATGGGGCATATTCCGTTGTTGTTGAGAATATACCTTATGAATTTGAGTTTCAATACTTGTTGGCCATATGATGATCAATCTAATTAATAAGTTTGTATGTTGATGGAGCAAATTTTGCGCTTTCAAGACCTCACGTTGAACTCAACCCACTCGATCGTCGGAAAGTTCACCCGACGTCGGATCTAGGGCCGGCGGTGCTGAATAAGTCACCGAAAAATATTAAAGACAGTGAAAATTCAAGAGAGTATATTATTAAGGGTTAACTGCAAAAAATCCCCTAAACTTTGGACGTTTTTGCGCTTTACCCCTGAACGGAAAAAAGTTGCACGAGCATACCTGAACTTGTTAAATTGTTGCACCGATGATTAAAAAATCCATTTATAGCAAAATTCCTGCCTGAATTGCACACGTGCAACTCACACGTGAAAATGAAGGGGCAATTTCGTCAATTCACAAGACTTTCAGATAAAAGAATTAAAAAAAAAAAAAATCAATTTTGTTTTTTGGGGTAAAGGAAAAAAAATGAAAGCGGGTCAAAATAACCCGGAAAAATTCATCTGGGAGTCGATGAGGAGTACATCGGTGGTGGGGGCAGCTTCTTCACAAGGTAAAGCTCTGCCCAAGCTAATGGTGTGGCTGATTCTGTTCGTTTCCGCCACGTATGTTGTGTACGCATTGAAGCTGGTTTCCACCTCCCACACGGCCGCCGCCGCCTGCGGCGGCGAGGACTTATTCTCCAATCGCCACCCACAAACCGTCCGCCTTGCCGAACCGACGGCCGGAAACGACACAATTGCAACCGCAGCAGCCGTCTCTTCCAAAACCCTAACGACAACACCGCCGCCGCCGCCGCAATTGAACGACAGAACAGGGGTGGAACACATAGTGTTCGGCATCGCCGCGTCGGCGAAGCTGTGGGAGAAGAGAAAAGAGTACATAAAGCTCTGGTGGAAGCCGGAGAACCGAATGCGGGGAATCGTCTGGGGGAAGAATTTCTACACTTGAAAAAGGGGAAGAATTTCTACACTTGAAAGCTGTGACCAAATTATTATGAATTTTCGATATGAATTCATTGGAGATTAGGGATTTTTCATATTGAATTTTTAGTAATTTTATATGATAATTTCAGATGGTGGTGCGGCGGCGGAGATGATGGTGGTGCGGCGGCGGTGGAGAGAGATGGTGGTGCGGCGGCGATGGAGAGAGATGGTGGCGCGGCGGCAGTAGAGAGAGATGGTGCGGCGGCGGTGGAGAGAGATGGTGGTGCGGCGGCGCTGGAGAGAGATGGTGGTGCGGCGGCGGTGAAGAGAGATGGTGGTGGCGGTGGTGTGAAAAATCTTCCCCTGTTTTGCAGCAAGAGGGACACGAAGAAGATGGGTGGGCTTTTTTTCTTTTTCTTTTTTTATTTTTCCTTCTTCTTTTTTTTCTTTTTCTGTTCTCCTTTTTCTTTTTATTCTTTTATCTGAAAGTCTTGTGAATTGACGAAATTGCCCCTTCATTTTCACGTGTGAGTTGCACGTGTGCAATTCAGGCAGGAATTTTGCTATAAATGGATTTTTTAATCATCGGTGCAACAATTTAACAAGTTCAGGTATGCTCGTGCAACTTTTTTCCGTTCAGGGGGTAAAGCGCAAATACGTCCAAAGTTTAGGGGATTTTTTGCAGTTAACCCTATTATTAATGTTAAATTGTAATCCTAATAGGGTTTTCCATTTGGAGAATTATACATAGATATTTCCTAATTTAAGATCTCTCCGTTCGTCCGAGATTTACATTAATTGATCAATTATCGATCGTAATTTACATACTTTTTTCAATCTATTTATGAAAATTATGTTAAGATCTTCGAGCTCGCCACATACCACACCGCGACCACTCGTGTGCTAATGACCTTTATACGCGCGCAATTTTTCGACAAGAGACGTAAATTATACTAGGCTAACTATGTGTGACAAATTGAATCTAGTGACCGATTGTTTGCACCTTGATCTCATGTACACTTGGACTAATTATTAAAAAAAACATAGTTAGGGTTTCGAGATTAGGGCTTGGACGCAATTTTGGATACCCGTGCAGGTTGCAACAACTATAGTTTTAATTTAACTATAATTTGCAAAGATAGTAAAAACAAATGAAAATCAATGTTCAGAATTTACCTATTAATTTTGCTATACTGTAAGCAAAAAAAAAAAAAAAAAAAATGTATATAAAAATTAAGAAAAATAAAAAGCAAAAAGGAAAACCAAAGGGCGTGACAAAGTGCAGGGTAAAATTGGAACAACAACAAAATACACAAACTATAAAAGCGACTTATAATCAGCCCCAGAAAACGCAAATTTGTTCGAGACGTTTTCCATTGTTTAGATTGTAAAACTCTTTCTTCCTACACTAATTACGAACGAGGCCCGTAATTTGCTCACAAGAAACACATTCAGAATAAACAAATTGCTGGGCGTGGGGTTTGAGTTGGCGTATCTAGGGATTCGTCAAGAAATTTGATTTTCTTTAAAAATCCGTAAACAATGTCGGGAATTCTCCCCGTATTCTGATTCCAGAATCTAGGGTTTAATTTCGCACTTGAAGCTGAAGGTAACTTTGTTTCTATTTTTTTTTACAAATTGTCGCTTTCCCAATAATAATCACCGGTGGTTTGAATTTTCATGCATTGCCGTGGTTTGTGTTTGTTCTGTGTTCATCTGTTCATATGTTTTATCGGTTACATAGGTATGGAGTGCTTGTTTGTAGGCTGTTGCATGTGCTTGTATCTCCCCTTATTCTGAAAATAAAATATGAAATCAAGTTTGATTTAGTTTTTTCCCCGTATTATAGTTTCGAACAATCGAATTATATCTAACTAGCGTCGTTGTGTATCAGTCGGATTGTGGATTAGAGTTTTAGTGAGGGTTTAGGAATGATTGCAACTTATCGACTGGCAGTGAAGAGTTTGTAACCCTGAAGTTTCCAACTTTATTCTGTTGTTTTTGTCAGAATTTAGAGTCCACAAAATTGTGGATATTACTGCAGCTTGAGAAGAATGGTGAGTGATACTCGTTCTGCTAGAAGAAGTAAGGAAGAAGCAGATGACAGTAGTACAAAGAAGAAAGTGAACTTTCGAAAAGATCCGTCAACTCGCAGTACTGATGTATCAGATGCAAGATCAGCTAGGGAAGAATCTTCGTCCAGGCCAACAACGCCAAACCCTAAAAGCAGGGCATCGTCCAGACAGACGACGACGAGTCCTCAAATTATGCGCAAGTCCAAGCGTCTCGATAAGGGTTTGCCGGCTTTGACACCTCCCATGAAGAGGAAATCTGAAAGACTAGAAAAACACAATACACCAAGTCCTGTTAGGAGGTCTGACAGGGGAAAGAAAAATTTAGTATCAAATGCTTCTGGTTCAAAGCAGCCTGCGAAGGAGCTTAGTTCGTCAGGGTCGAAGAGAAGGAAGGAGAAGACCTTGATTGAATTGACAACGGAAAGCAGAAAAGCTGAAGTTGACCTGGAAGCTGTTGGCAACAAGAAGAGAAAGATGATGGATGGTCGCTCTTTCAAATCTCTATTTAAAAAACAGCGGAGTAAGGAAACCGTGCTTGGTAAGTTAATTAATCTCTATAATATCACCGTAGTTCAATTCAACTGGAACACTTGCGAGCCTTATCTTCGTTTATAACGCATTATTTAGTCCACATTATCTGTTTGGTCTCCTTCGTTCTCGTTATAACATATCACAGGACATCTCGTGTCAAAGAGGTTGTATTTTGTTTTTTCCATTTTTACTTTTTGGCAAATTGAGTGTGGTTACTAAGTATGGCTTAGAGATTGTATGTGCACGACTGCACGCCCAGTGACACATTTGTAGTTCCTTAATATGCTGACTTATGCGTAAAGTGAAATATTTTTATCGTGTCTTTCATTAGATGGTGATGGAGATCTGGAAGGACGAGATAAATTATCTGATGTTTGCAGTGGTAATAGCAAAGGCGTTGACTCTAAGCCAATAGGAAATGATGAGGATATTAGTGATGAGTGCAATAGAGGGGTGGTGGGGAATTTAAGAGACGAAAGTATTGATAAAACTGACAATGAAGCTACTCAAAAGTCAGTCTGTAGTTCCAAAGGCTGTCACACAGACATCGAGAATGACGTCATTGTGGATTCCGGCCTTGGGAACAATGTTGTTGGCCAGCCTTGTTCAAAAGACTCTCAGACTAGTTTGAGTGTCCGAGAAACGTTCGATAATACTGAAAGATCATCAAAAATTTGTCTTTCCACCGACAATATAGATGCTCAAAAGTCAGTTTGTAGTTCGAA
Organism: Erythranthe guttata; assembly: GCF_056151865.1. NCBI lineage: Eukaryota > Viridiplantae > Streptophyta > Magnoliopsida > Lamiales > Phrymaceae > Erythranthe > Erythranthe guttata. The sequence continues at coordinate 22,482,557 of NC_142546.1, forward strand.
AGGCTGTCACACAGACATCGAAAATGACGTCATTGTGGATTCCGTCCTTGGGGACAATGTTGTGGTTGATCCTTGTTCAAAAGACTCTCAGACTAGTTTGAGTGTCAGAGAAATGTTCGATAATACTGAAAGATCGTCAAAAAATTGTCTTCCCATCGACAACATAGATGCTCATAAATCAGTTTGTAGTTTGAAAGGCTGTCACACAGACATAAAAAACGACGTCATTGTGGATTCCGGCCTTGGGGACAATGTTGTGGTCGATCCTTGTTCAAAAGACTCTCTGACTAGTTTGAGTGTCAGAGAAACGTTCGATAATACTGAAAGATCGTCAAAAAATTGTCTTTCCACTGACAACATAGATGCTCAAAAGTCGATTTGTAGTTTGAAAGGCTGTCACACAGACATCGAACATGACGTTATTGTGGATTCCCGCCTTGGGGACAATGTTGTGGTCAATCCTTGTTCAAAAGACTCACACACTAGTTTGAGTGTCAGAGAAACGTTCAATAATACTGAAAGATCGTCAAAAAACTGTCTTTCCACTGACAATATAGATGCTCCTGAGTCGGAAAGTTCAACTTCCTTGGCAAGATCACAAGATGGTTCTGCAAGTTCAGGTGAGAAATTTATGTGCACAGAAGGTATGTTCTACACTATCGGTAGAAAGTTAGATCTTACAATATTAAGTGTTGGTAAATATTTTTTGCTGGCAGTTGCAGAAACTACTCCATCACCATCACCATCACCATCATTTAAGTGTGAAAGTTGCGATCTTCTGGGGACTTGTGTTCTATGCTCTAAAATCAAAAGGTATGCTTCAACCTCTACACCGCAATTGCATTCTACTTTCTAGGCAATGATTTTTTGTTATTAGTTCTATGATCTTGTATGTGGGGGTCTGACTGACTGGTTTTCTTGCTGCACAACTTATGTGTGATACTTGAAGCTCTTTCCCTTCACTCCCCCCCCCCCCCCCCCCCCCCCCCCCGAACGAAAAAAAAAGAAAAGAAAAGAAACCGAAAAAATGTAAGTTTTCCTGGTTTTGCTGAGATAATTTCTAAATTTTTGTAACATTTTGTTCAGGGTTGGATATGATTCACCAGAACAGGAGCTGTGTTCTTGCAATTCTGCAGTGTGCAAGGAGCTAGGCAGCATCTCTACATGCAAATGCAAGGTTGGTCTTTAATGTGTACAGCATATTGTATCGACTAAAAAATTTGGATATGTATTTTGATGTTTAATTTGGTTTTGGTTGTTAGTGTTGTGGTTCTTGACAAGTCAAAAGTCACTCTCTCTGCCTAAATCTATACATGAGTCTGCATACCTATTAAAGAATGGCCGGACTTTTGTACTTGGAAGGGAAATAGACTGCATTTCTATATGTTTCATTCAACTATCACATTTATGTTCTATATGATTTGTGTAAATCAACTTTCCTTCATTGATCAAAACATAATCCGCGTAACTAGTGGACTAAGCTTGGGTTTTTTCACTAATATTATGTAGTTGAACTGCCCACAACATTTTTCTTTGTGCTCTGACAATACATTTGATCTTCATGTGGCACCGGCTATTATATAATACGATTAGATGTTTCAGCTGAAAAGGTTTTCGTTTCTTTTGCACTCGTGTTTGGTGTTAGTGTTACATACTCTGCCAGTCTACTGTGTTAGGTACTTGTTGTCCTCCTAGTGGGTGATCACTAAGAACTCACTCTGGCTCTTAAGATATTCTGTTATTTTGTGTAACAAGATTTCGGAGTAATCTACTACTACCACATCTGGGTTATGAGTGATGGCTCTTCTGTTCAGAAAAAAAATGTTCCAAGTGTACTATCAAACCTATATTGGGGTTATCTGATTCAGAATGAGTTAGTTATTGGAGAAGGCAGAGCCTGATTGATGACAGAGATTGACTAATTACCCTTGCATATTTGCCATCTTTTAGCCACTTTTGGTAGTTATAGTTAATATAACATAAAAATTAAGGTCTTAATTTCTGATCTTTGTGTTTACTACAAAGACACTTCAAAACTTTTGAGGAGTGAGAACCTCTTTGTTATTTTTTTTGCATTTGCACAAGCATTGGGTCAGCATATAATGTTTATGTGATCCAATTAGATTCCAGCATCTGGGTGTTGGTGGAAGAAGAAAATAAAGAAGGGAGAGCAATAATAGGAGAAAGAATAAGGAGAAAGGAAAGAGTACTGGTATATCTGAACTGAATTTATACAAAGTAGTAAATTGAAGTTTAATCTAGTATCTAGGCAAAATCTAATAGCTTTAAATCTGGTAGGTAAGTAGCCAGTGATTCATTATTGAAATAGTAGCCAGAGTCTAAGCTGACAACTTCTAAAATCATCTTGGACAACATTATATAAAGTTTAGGAAATTTCGTCCGGTCTTAAAACCTATTGACTTTGGAAATTAGAGCATGAATTGACAACTAATACAGATCTAGGAATTTTAAATATTGTTTGAATAGCATATTAAAATAGTTCAACACACATAATTCACCAAATAATAACCTAAAAAATGAAAATATTTATTTAACCACTATAAAATTTCGTTTATCCATTTTTTATATCTTATTTACCCAAATTTAAGTGGGTTTAAGTGAATATCAACATATGGATTTTCCTGAGCTGTGTTGTCTCCGGAAGATGAAGATAGCTAACAAATTGAACAAAATTGCTTCTACATGTTAGCTTATACCTTAGCACCATAAACTACATTGAAAATCTGGATTTACTCTTTGACTTGCTCACTCTTTCTGTCTCATTATGCCTTCCTCTTATTCTCTTTTTTGCTTGAAATAATCTTGCATGCTCTGTTTCTTCGTGGTCCTCTTTGCCACTGAGAGAATTTATAGTATTAAATTGTGGCATAAGATCAATCATTTTGAGCTACCTAACTTTGTATTATTAATTATTGACTGTATTAAAGGGAAGGATGACTATCTTTTGCTTTCTCAAACTTGACCACTCTAGTGAAAACATGTTTTGTGATTCACTTTGTGCCTTCTTTCAGCATCTGCAATCTCATTTTCTATGCCATGGCTAATTATTAATTTTCTATATAATGATTATAATTTTAATTTATGTCATTGACGTAAAAGTTGTCATTTAATAGACAAGCTTATTGATTAATAGAGAGCTGTAATATATGATTGTGATCATGCTGTTTTCTGGCAATGCTTTACGCCTTAGGATAGAAGCGATCAGGGAGCTGCTGTCACCTCAGAATCTGCTGAAAAATGTGACTCCAGACATTTATTGAAGGAGAGGCGTGCAGATTCTCAAATGAATGGTCATGAAAATGTTTGTGCGCTGTGCGACAAAGGTGGCGAACTCCTGTGGGTAAAACCTTTGTTAGGGCTCTTTCTACCAAATTGGTCATTGATTATGAAATATAGATCAGAACATTGTTTTAATTTTTTATCTGTGATTGATGCTCTGGGTTTTCAATAGTTTTATACAAAATGAAAACTTATTGCTTTCTTTATTCTTTTCTTTAACCGTGAGATTTTTAGGGTTTGTCTTTACATGCATTTATAGGTGCTGTGAGGGAAAAGGTTGCATGAGATGCTATCATCTATCTTGCCTAGATCCCCCTCTTAACGATGCTCTGCCAGGTGTTTGGCACTGCTCCCAGTGTGTAAAGAAGAAGATTTTATTTGGTGTTCACTCCGTGTCAGAAGGAGTCGAGTCGATTTGGGATGTTCGAGAAGTGGGGGTTTCAAATGCTGAAGGTCTGACATGTTTATTGAAATACCTACATTCAAGTCAAAACAAATGTAGATCAATCCATCAGATTATTGTGGTTATAGTCAATCAAAATGTTGACAGTCATATATCATTCATATTATTGCTTCTGATTTATCGTTTAATACTGTATTCTGATGGTAGGAGTTCGACAGAGGCAATATCTTGTTAAATACCATGGTCTTGCGCACATTCACAACCATTGGGTGCCAGAAACACAACTGCTGCTTGAATATTCTTCTCTTGTCTCCAACTTTGTCGAGAAGGATCAGGTTAAGTTACTCTCTGCTTAAAAGTCTAGTTAGATTGCCAAAAGTCTAGTTAAATTGTCAGATTAGTTAGTCAATACAAATATGATACGTATACTTGTATTCATGTTTTGTTCTCTTATTCTGCAGGCTGTGAAGTGGAGTCCGGAGTGGATGGTGCCACATCGTTTGTTATTGAAACGATATATTCAGGATAAAATCTATATAGCTTCTTCTGATGTTATTTCAGTATGCAATTACGAATGGCTTGTGAAATGGCGTGGCCTTAGTTATGACCATGCTACATGGGAGTTGGAGGATTCCTATTTCCTTAGCTCACCTCTAGGTCAGAAACTAGTGAAGGACTATGAAATTCGTTGTCAAAAGGCTAAGCAAGAAGTTAATAAGGTGACCCGTCTGTCACATGCAGTTATTTATTTCTTGTTTTTTGTTAGTTATGAAACTGGACGGGTTGGAACTATAGGTAACAGGTATGACTATGTAGAATCCTACATAGACTCCATGGCAGGAATTTTGCTGTTGTATTCTCATTTCTTTTGCTTTCTTCCTCCTAGAGGTTATTCCAGTTTCACTCACCAGAATAGTTGCATATGCGAGAGTACTTGACATGGTTGTCCAGACTGTTTGATTTCTTAATAGGCACCGACAATAGGAATCTAGGTTTGTACTCAAGGGTGTTAGATTTTTTAATTTTTTTTGTGGTAAAAAGTATAGATGACACGTGCTAAAAGGGTGGGTTAACATGCTTATGGGGGTTCAGGGGCAGCGCCCCCTATTTTTTAGGAGTATTTATACGAAGTCATAAAATAGATAAATATTTTGTTGATTTAAATTAAAATAGCATAAATCAATACATAGACAAGAAAGTTATACTACATAAGTTTTTAATAAAACTTTATATTTACCCCCTAAAATTTCAATATTCAAACACGTGTATAAAAAACTTCAAAATTCAAGGGTGTGCAAGGGCACACTTGCACCAAGTTAGACCCGCCATTGGGCACTGATGAAAAAAATATAATCTACTATTACTGTTGCTTCAAGGACAAAGATACCACAGTTAGAGACTAAATCGTTGACATTCTGAGGGTTTAGAGTAAATATATTTTTTTATTAGTTTAAGCCCATGTATGAAACTGTACACCAGCCGTAATGAATGGATATACCGATTTGGGTTTTGGATTTATTGGATCTACTCATAGCTGAAAATAATACGAGAAAACTACTCATTCTTGCTGGAGTGAGTTTGATATTATGCATATGGATATTGCCTGTAACTGATGACCTTATTCAGTGTCATACTGTGATAATATTTTACAGTCTTCTGATCGTATATGCTTCGATAGTCCTTGTTTAATATTTTGGTCTTTGCTGAATTGCCTGTAACTGATCACCTCATTGAATGCCATGCCATGATAATAGTTTACAGTCTTCTAATAGTATATGCCTCTATAGTCCTTGTTTAATCTTTTTCTCTTTTCTGACACTGTAGCATCACAAGGGATCTGTTGTCAAACTGTCAGAGCTTCCAGCCAATCAATCACTTGTCAATGACAATGATGTGTTGAAAAATGTGAATAAGCTACGCGAGTTTTTGCTCAAAGGTCAGAATGCTGTTGCTTTTAATGATCAGGTGAGAGTCGTCTCGTTTGTTGATCGAGTTCATTTAAATAATAGCCTTTCTTATATACTAACTGACTTCCGCATTTTTGCAATCAATTGAAACTCTTCCTCATGTTCATGGTTCTTACGAAAATTCTTGTGCAGTGAAATCAATTTCAGTAAAAAAAATAGGACTCGGACTGTGTAAATGTATTTTGATGCAGATAGTGATTAGTGTATCTTTAAATGTAGAGAATGAAAATCATATTCCTGTTGGTTTTTTTCTGAGAAATATTATCTATAACTGATGGTGCAAGTCCATTTTAGGTAATACTTCAATACAGCAAATTCTTGTAGGTTATTGCCTTAAGCTTTTGAAGCATTCCTTCCTTGATAAAGAGATAAGATCCTTTCTGGTGTTTTTCTAATCATTTAGATGTAGAAGTTACACATTTCTTCTTGGTTGCGATCTTATCAGGCTTATACTTTTTCTTTAGCAAAATATTGGAAACTCGTCTTCAGTTATTCTCTTCCCTTCACAGGCATCTCTCTCTCTCCTCCCCTCCCTCCCTCCCTCCCTCCCATATGTTATATACAACACATGTCAAGTATGCTTTCACTCTACAGGCACATCTATACTGGAGTGCATCGCACATGCCTCAAATTTTGCTTATATTTTTTGTTTCTCTTTGCTGCTTGTTGTCTAGCAGATGTTCAATAATCCTACTTCTAGATAGCCGAGTTGAGGGTAACTGATACTCTGACTGTAGATTTAAGTCTTTGTAATAGATCTTATCAATTGTGCAGGAGCAAGCAGTGGCTATTATTCTTTTTATTCGATCTATCAGTGAGATTGGTTGGCCTTTCCTAGTTGTTACCGCCTCTAGCTCAGTGTCTCATTGGGAAGCTGAGTTCGCAAGACTGGTGCCATCAGTTGATGTTGTTGTATATAGTGGAAACAGAAACACCAGGAAGGGGATCAGAGCATCAGAATTTAATGAAGGAGGTAGCCGTGTGATGTTCCAAGTGCTACTGTCTTCTGCAGAAGTTGTTTTGGAGGTACAGTTGCCACGGCATCTTTATTGTTTATATTTAGAAGCGTTTACCACCTGGTTGGTTGTAATATATTCTCTAGTTTGATAAATTTTCCTACTTTATTTATGTCCTCTCTCCTTAAATGTTGCCCATAACCACTAGAAGTTTAATGTTTCTGTTTGGTGTCAACAAAATTATAATCTGGGAGTAAGATATGTTGTCCTTTCCAGGCGGGGCTGGGACAAGTTATAGTCAATCACTTTATGGTTCAGTTCCCATTTATTGTAATATTCTGTTTTGTAATATAAATCAATCATGCAGGATCTAGACAGACTGAGAAGCATAAAATGGGAAGCAATTGTAATTGATGGTTACAAACAGTCCGAGTTATCAATTGATCTCGAACAAATTAGGATACTCTCTACAGAGTTGAGGATACTTATCCTTAGTGGTCAAATAAAGGTGCGATACACATCTGGATCTTTGATCTTTTTCTTTATTATACTTACTTCTGTTAATATCCCATTTCAAACTTCTCAGGAGTCAACATCTGAGTACCTTAAAATACTATCATTGCTTGAAAGTGATGGTGATTTTGACAAACTGGCGGGCTTGAAGTCTGATACAAATGAGAATATTTGCAAATTGAAAGATAGATTGTCACGTTTTATTGCAAATGGAAGCACTTCTCAAGTGTCCAGGCTCATTGAGTATTGGCTTCCGGTTCAGATGTCAAATTTTCAGCTTGAGGAGTATTGTGATACGCTTCTTTCAAACTCTATTTATCTTCGCTCTTGTTCGAAAAATGATCATGTTGGTGCCCTCCAAGATATTCTTCTTACTGTTCGAAAGGTTTGCTCGGTCATTTCTCACCAATTATATGACGATATGCACACATTTCATTATTTGAGAAAATAGTCTTGACCCATAATTCTGTCAAGGACGAAGAGTAACTGTTTATGTTACTTAGAAACTGTTTGACTTAACTCTTGTTACTGTCTGATATTGGATTGCTGATGTTTACGGCTGCAGTTTTGTGATTAAATAAATCACAGCCAATCATCTACGTCTCATCTTTTATGTTGGGAAGATTGCATTTTTAATGTTTTGGTGATTTGTGCTGTTAATCAGGTTAGCATTCTGATGACATGTTATTTATTTTCAGTGCTGCGATCACCCTTATCTTCTGGATTCCTCTGTACAAGGATCCTTGATTGCCGAGCAGCGTCCTGCAGCCGAGATTTTGGACTATGGGGTAAAAGCAAGTGGCAAATTAGAACTTCTTGACTCAATTCTGACTGAGATTAAGATGCGAGGGCTACGAGTACTTGTACTTTATCAGGTATATCGAACTAGAGAATCTTTTTTGAAAACATGCATGAGCTGCTTGTTTAAGCATCTCGTTCAGTTATTTATACATGTGGGCCTGCCTATTATTTTGCTTTATAGGTTTATGAAATGTACTTCTATCGTTTTATCAATTCACTGTTTTTTAACTACTTTATTATAGTTGATCATTGGCTCAGGAGGGGCATCAACTGGAGATATATTAGATGATTTTTTGCGTCAAAGATTTGGTCAACATACTTATGAACGTATTGATGCTGGGGTTCTCCGTTCCAAGAAACAAGCTGCTCTGAATCGTTTTAACAAGAAGGAAACTGAACAGTTTGTTTTTCTATTAGAAACTCGTGCTTGTGCTTCAATAATTAAACTTTCATCAGTGGATGTTATTATCATATTTGATAGCGACTGGAATCCAGCAAACGATTTGAGAGCACTGCAAAAGATATCAATTGATTCAAAAGTTGAGCATATCAAAGTTTTCAGGTTATATTCATCATTTACTGTTGAAGAAAGAGCCCTGATTCTTGCAAAGCAAAACTTAAATCTTGATAATAATTTGCAAAATTTTAACCGGACCACGAGTAATACTCTCCTCCGATGGGGTGCCATGTATCTATTCAGCAAATTAGACGAGTATCATGCTGATAACAAGTCTAACTTGGCTTTGAACGTTTCATCTGAACAATTGCTTTTGAATGAAGTTGTCAAGGAGTTTAAGGCCATACTTTCAGGAAGTGAGAATACCGACTCAAATTCTATCATTTCGAAAGTTAAGTTGGGTGTTGGAAGCTACAATAATAATGTTTCAACGCTTGGTGAGACAAAACTTGAGTTGAAAGATGAAGAAGAGCCTCATATTTTTTGGAGGAACTTATTGGATGGGAAAAATCCGCAGTGGAAACATTTGAAGGGGCCATGTCGGCGGAATCGAAAGAGAGTTAATTACTTGGATGGATCTCCAAGTAAATTAGAAGCAGAGAAACATGACGTGTCAAAGAAACGTAAAAAGATGTTGAATAAGAATCCGGATCCTGCCATAGTTGAAGTAGAATTAGGAGTGCACCAAGTGGCTCAAGTTGCTGTTCCTGAGGGAGGTAATAGATATCCTGAAAATCAAACCCTGTAGTCAATCTTATGTTTACTAATTACTAAAAATGTTAGGAGAATTAGGAGAAGCATATTGTAATTCAGACCTCTACAAAATGTTACTAAAAATGTCTTATGGTTATGCAGGGCATTCTACGACAATCAAACCCTGTAATCAATCTCAAGATTTGCGGAGTGACAGCACCCCCAACAATAAACCAAATAGCATCTCTGTCCAGAGCTCTTTTGGTGATGAGGCTTCTGTGGCTGTGTCAGAGGAAAAAAATGTATCATCTGATGAGAAGAAAAGCCTCCACAGTTTTCTGCAAGGGGAGATGACGAGACTATGCCAAATTCTGAAAGTTTCGGTAAAAAGCTACCGTTAGCCTTCTTTATACTTCATTGGCCGGTTCTTTATACTTCATTCTAAAAGTTTCGGTAAAAATCGTCTTCATTGTGAATAGAGACGCAAACAGCTATATACCCATGCATCTTTCTCTCTAGTACATCCATACCTTCATATCACCCACATCCCAGGCTATCAAAAATGCAACCATACATCTAGTTCAGATTTTGTCTGCTCTGAATTTGGTGGCAAAGGTTTAGCTTCCCCAAAACAGATATGTTTCTGTGTTTTTTTAGGGTGTGGGTGTCGGGGCAATTCTGTTGTGTGTGCAAGAAGAGTAATTAATGAAACACATGGTAGATTGACATCTATATAATTTCTTGGTCAATTCTATAGAATTAAGTGGTTGAATTGCACCCCAAATAAGTGTTAGACTGGCATAAATATGACTATACGGATGAGTGGATGACTAATCTTGAAGAGGATAACATCCTTCTAAAAATTAATTTAAAGCTTGAGAATAGTTATGGAATAAAAGTAACATTTATTGGATATGATTAGAAGTGAGAAAATGTTAGAAGAGTCTTCTGAGTAAGTCTCCTCTTTGATAGAGTTTCTGCATGACGCTGCTTCCTTTCTTCAGAGAAAGTAGCATATAGTGGGCTAATTACTTCTTAATCAGCCATGATTAACTTTCTCTGGTGTCAGTCAAGTTTAAGTATATCCTTTTAATTCTTTTACTGAAGTTGTATGGAAAAAAGGCTGCTGCATCTGAGTTCTTTTTTATATTACTCAAGCGAAGGAATAATTTATTTTGTTCCCTCTTTGAATTTGTTTTAATAGTTATTGTCTAGATGAACCTTGAACCTCATGATGACATATTTGTTGTACTTCAGTTAGATCACCCCATTTATTAATTACTGTCTGATCTGTCCACACGGCCTCAAAATGCAGGAAGAAGTTACTAATGTTGCGAGAAGATTTTTGGATTATGTTATGAAGAATCACCACTTTAACAGTGACTCACCATCAATTGTGCAGGCGTTCCAGATATCTCTGGTCAGTTTCTTTTCAGAGTAGACTATTAGAAGATATGTAGAATTAGAAAAAAAAACTGAGTTTGGTAATGTAGCTCTAGCTTGCATGTAGTGCTTTACTTTTTTCTTCCCAAATCCCTTCCTATTGAATATATGATAAAAAAATTGTTTTTGCTAGTGACAAGTTCTTAAGGCTTCATGTGTCAAGTATGGTGTTCACGCCACATGTTTTGTGGAGGAGATCTGTATGTCGCATGAAATTGCTTATTTTATTTAAAAAAAAAATATTAACATTTATATGAAAAGTTCTCGGGGATAAACAAATATTGTTAATTCCATACTTAACTCCCAATCTACCAAAACTCCAAAACAAATATTGTACCAGTATCCACAATTTATCGAAGAAAACCAATAGAAACATGGAACAAAGTCATTAAAAGTAAATTGATGGGGTTACTCATTTAAGACCTATATGAATCTTGCTCCTCTTGGATTGGAATGCTAGGCTAACTTTGGCGTGGTGTATATTTCTAGTGGGTTGAGGGTAGACCATTAATGTGCAGCAACATTTTACTCTTTTTTCCTTATCATCTGTTGATTCACATAGTCAATGGGGTTTTCAAGTATTAGCCAGTGTATTTAATCTATGTGCTTAGCGTCTATCCATTTTTTTATAACGACATAGTATTCCTCTTCATATGCTTTTCCTTTCTAAATTAAAGGAATACTTCTCTGCTGACTCATGCACGCTCTAATAGATTTGATTGTACTTCTACTCTATCAGTATTGGAATGCAGCGTCAATCACAAAACAAAAAGTTGATAAGAAGAATTCACTCATGTTAGCGGAACAGCTTCTGAACTATCAATGCACTGAAGAACAAGCGAGCACGGTTTATTTAAAGATGCGATCTCTCAAAAGAAATTATTTGCAATGTTCAGAGAATAATATTAACTCAGGCAGTGATTGCTTGATAGCTGAAGAAGATATCAGCAAAGAACCAAACGTTAATGAATGGAGCTCACAGTCGTCGTCACATAATGCGAGAAATTTGAAAAATGAGATTACAGAAAAATCTGCTAATGAAGAGCATTCTGAAGGGCAAGTCCTTTTACAGCAGAAAGTGACACCCAATGATAATAAAACTGCTTCATGCGAACTAATTAATAAGTTAAAGAAAATACAGAAAAAATGTGACAAGAGGACGAAGAAACTTGAAAGGAAACATCAACAGGAAATTCAGGAGTTCCACCGAGTCTGGGAGGAGAAAAGGGTCAAATTGGAGACAGATCACAAACTGGAGTCGGCCTTTATTCGGTCTATACATGGTCAAGGCTCAGTGAGAGTGGACAAACTCAAGCTTTTGGATTCTAATTTTGCTAAGAAGATGGAAGAGCACAATCTCTTAAAGGATGTGCAGTTTAGAGATCTTGAGGCAGAGCAATTAGCTGCCATAAATGAGGAGAGACAAAAGGCAGCTCTGTGGCTGGATAAAGCAAAAGTCTGCTCTAGTGAAGTAGGGACCGTCAATAGGCCCCAGTCACTTGGTTCTCAATCTGGGGATGACGCCGCACCTTCCATAACATCCAGTAGTCCACCAGCTGAGGCAATAGACCCCGAAACTCCTGTTGAAAACTCGGGAACTGCTTGTGCACAAAATGGAGGAAAAGTTGTGTCCTTGGAAAATTCATCGTCGCGTATGGTTGAACATCTTAATTTATCAAATAATTCCACTGATAAAGGGGAAACTGTTTCTGCAGACTTACCTGCCCCTGTGGAAAAGGTTTCTGATATAATTCAACCAGTTGAGCTGAGTGAAGAGTGTCCAATAGAAGTGTCCAAAACTGTTCCTAATAAATTTGTGGGGCGTGTCCACCCTGTTGAATTAAGTGGTGCATCTAAGGAGTCGTCAGACCAAGGAAGTGGAAATGCTTTGCCTAATGCTTTGGTGAGCCAGAAAGATGGAACTGATGAAACAGCCAGTGGAGAATTATTACAAAGCCCAGGACAAACACTGGTGCATTCAGAGCAAACTGTAGCCATGCCCGATTGTTCTGACTTGTTTGCAGGGCAAGTATGTACTCTTTTCCTTTCCTAAGTTATATACTTTTGCTCTCTTTCCTTCTAGTACATTATCTTTAACTGCGAAGCTCATCTGGAAATGATTGACCATCCTCCAGTTCTCACTTATGATTTCTCCATACAATATTTCGTTTTGAGAATATGTCAACAAAACTGCAGCAAGAAGTTAAACTTCCTCGAGTTGACAAATTTACTTAAAATTCTCGATATAATATTTGCATTTAAATATTCTTGAGATTGTGTTAATGAAACTGCTATTTTCTGATAGGTACAACAAGATAAGCTTGACCAAAGTTTTGCTGCTGCTGAAATACGAGACCTAGATGCACCAGCTGTGGAAAATCAGAGTACTTCTGAGGTAGCAAGATCAGCACTTGTTGATACTGTTGCTCCCAGTCCCTCCATTCCTGAAGCAACAGTAATAGATGAAGTTGTGACTCCTATACCGACCAATCTTGAAGCACCAGTAACTGATGAAGTCGTAAACCCTGTAGCATCCAATGTGGAGTCCCCAGTTGATATATCTCTTAGCCGCAATCAGTCTCCAACCATTGAAGACCATGATCAAGGAAGAAGCTCCTCTCAAACTGTGGAGCCTAGGGTGACAGGAGTGGCTCAAGAATCTATTTCTCGAAGTGCGGAAAATGTGGAAATATGTAGCAGCGGTCGCCTTGATATAATAGTACCTATGACAGGTGTTGCTCATACACAGAGTGTAGAATTATCTGATGTTTGCCAGAATGATATTGCTATACCCCAAGTAAGGATGGGCACAGCTGGGCAGCCAAATCAAGCTGGTCTGCAACTCGAAACAGGTGCAGGCCATGGTCCTAATTACTTTCTTGCCCCTCCTGCTCATCGACACATTTTTCGGACTTCAGCTCCATCGTTTGTAGCCGACCCACTACAACATGAATTAGAGAGGATACGTAAAGAAACTGAGCAATTGGAAAAAAACCACGAAAATATGGTCATTGCCGAATTTCTTCTTGATCGTATTCTTTCTCATTTTCGTGTCAACTTGTAATAATCTCTCTTTCTCTCTCTCTTGACAGATGTCACAAATAAATTCAGATTGTGAGAAGGAGATAGAAGAAATTATTACTCAAATACGTAAGAAATATGACGTGAAACTTCAGGAGACTAAGGCCGAATTCAGATTGAAAAGAAATGAACTTGAAACGAATCAGAACATAGTTCATATGAACAAAGTATTGGCCGAGGCTTTCAGATTGAAGTGCAGATCTAAGGGTGGGGATCCCAGGGCTTCTGGGCTCCCAGTCATGGAACAAGGTACGGAAATGATTTTTTTTGGTTTCTGAATTCGATTTTTTCTCCGTCCAGAATCTCTACATCCACATTAGTCTTTCAATATGATTATCGCGAATTTCCTTGGCAGGTCTCAATTTACTGTTTCTCTCCCTCCTTAATATCATTGTCGATGAAGTGTTCACTGTTGTACCTCATAGATAACTTCTGGTTTCGTTGGTTTTCATGCATAATCCATTGTGAGTTGATTTTAAAAACAAAGAAAATCACTGCAGACTTATTTGTTTAGTAATTTGATCGGCATTTGATTGATGTATTTTCTATGCTAGCTATGCTTCTAGTTCTTGACCAATTCTGAGTGTGGTTATGAATGTGGACTTATTAAGCAGTTCAGACATTTTGTGGGTGTATGCTTTTTGTTTGTCCATTTCTGCTTTACATTTGACGACGTGTTCATGGTCCAGTGACCATCGACCATTGTTTAACGTGAGGTGACTTCCACTGTTAGAGTATCAGCTGTGGTCTGACATTCTGCGGTTATTTGTTTTACTGCTTGCATTTATCCATCTTCTGTTATTTTCTTCTACACGTCTTGGGAATGTTCTAGAAACTCAACCCGTAACATGATTTAGTCTTGCATCAATTTTTTGGGTTCTGCCGTTTTATTTTACTAGTAATGTGCGCTTCTCAATTGTTAATAATTTGCCTGAGATTTTTTTTGGGGCTCTGTTGCAGGTATTTCATCCTTGTTCATGCCACGGTTACCTCATTTATCGATGGCACCACCAGCGAGACCTTCCCCCGGTCCAGCTCCAGCTGGACAAACCCTGCAGCAGCAGGTATCACGGCCACCTTCTGTGAGACCACCTTCCCCCGGTTCTAACCAGCAGCAGATCACAGCTCCAGCTGTACAAACCGTGCAGCAGCAGGTATCACGGCCACCTTCTGTGAGACCTTTCGCCGGTCCTAGTCAGCAGCAGATTGCAGCTCCAGCTGTACAAACAGTGCAGCAGCAGGTACTACGGCAACCTTCTATGCGACCTTCCATTGCCCCAGGTCAAAGTGTTGCAGCAGCAGCAACTCCTCCACTTGTACAAGCCATACAAGACCTTCTCTCAAGTTCGTCGTCTTCTTCCAGACCACCCCTACTCATTAGTTCCATCACTCCTACACGTAATCCCCCACGTCTTGGTTGTGAAATTCGTTCGCGGGCCCCACACCTTCAACCCTTCAGACCAGCTGCTTCCATACCCCATTCATCTTCACTACTACAACAAATGCAACCTTCTCAGCCTGGTTTACAGACCACTCCTTGGCCACCTGGCCCACAAACACAAGCACCGCCACCAAGGCCACCCTTAGCTAATCTGCCAGTGCCTACAGTGGCGGCGGCGGCGGCGGCGACTGACAGGTGTCATAATAATGGCGGTTCGAATTTGCCTGAGATTTGTTCTACTTTTGGTACGTTGGAACTGTCTGACTTGGAAATTATCAGTAATGTACAGGATAACCAGACATCTCGTGTTGTTTGCTTATCGGACGACGAATAATATTTGTTCAGATGCAATTTTGAAAAGTACCCACAGGTGGGGTACTTATCTGGTACTTTGTTAACGACTTGATGTTGTAACTACTAATGATGGTGAAACTGACATGATTATTAACCTTTTGTCTTTAGCTTAACTTGATATCTTTGTTTTTTAATTGCTAAGTTGTTTCAGTTTGGGGTGGTGTGATTAATTAGAGTGAAGTTTAAAGAATTTATTGGGAATTACTTGTCACCAAAATTCGATTTCAAGTTAAATGTTCGTTGTAAATCAACTTACAAACCGCTCGGCATCTTCAGAAATCATGTATGTTTTCGTTCCTACAAAAATCGAAGATGAAAATGTAACATTTAAATTAGGGTTAACTGCAAAAAATCCCCTAAACTTTGGACGTTTTTGCGCTTTACCCCCTGAACGGAAAAAAGTTGCACGAGCATACCTAAACTTGCCAAATTGTTGCACCGATGAATAAAAAGTCCATTTATAGCAAAATTTATGCCTGAATTGCACACGTGCAACTCACACGTGAAAACACAGGGCAATTTTGTCAATTCACAATATTTTTAGAAAAACAAAAAAAGAAAAAAAAAAAAAAAAACAAAAAACAAAAAAGTAACCACAACCGGTCTTTTATTCCTCTCTTCCTCTTTTGCCGACGAACAGTGGAAATTTCAAAATTTCATTCACTCGCCTGAAAAACATGTTCTGAGAAGAATTGATGAAGTAATTATAACAAATATTAGCTATTTTTTATCCTCTTCTCCGTCGCCCATCTGTATGGGCTCGCCCTCACTGTTCTCACCAAACTCGCCGCTGCCGCCCACGGCTGACAAAACCGAGTTTTCAGGCCGTGCGATTGGGAAGGCGGCGGCAGCGGAGGTTGTCCACCGGTGAGGAATAGAGAGAGACGGTGTTCGTCGGAACGGAGGGCGGTGTGAATTTGGTGGCGCTGGATGGGTCCGCGGTGGTCGGGATTTGCTTCGCCACTAAGGTTGCTTGCTCCAAATCTGCAATTGACTGTAAATCCACTTCGTTTTCGTCTTTGAGACCACAAATATCAAAATCCGTCAGATATTGCAGAAAATTATACAGATTTGCTTGTGCCCAGAAGGAAAAAAAAAAAAAAAAAAAGAAGAAAACTGAACTGTTATTGAGTGGGATTTGAAGGGCTTGATAAGATTTTGGAGTGGGATTTGAAGGGCTTGATAAGATTTTGGAGGAAGCTTTTGATTTAATCATCTACAGTTGTTACCATTTATGTGGAGAATTTTTTTGTAGGATTAATTAGTAATATGAATGAATGTATTTTCCATTGTAATCTGAAGAAATTCATGAAATTGCGTGTGAAATTTAATTTACGAAGCAGGTCAGAGTTGTTTATGTCTTGGGTAGGTTTTTTTTTTTCAAGGTGGTGGTGCGGTGGCGGAGCAGATGTGGTGGTGGTGTAAAAATCTCCCGTCCCCTGTTTGGCAGCAAGAGGAGAGAGGAAGAAGATGATGGGGGTGGCCACTTTTTTTCTTTTTCTTTTTTCTAGAATAAACGGGAGATAGAAAAGGGGGTGAGGGAAAATACTAATTTACCCCATCTATATTCACGTGCAACGCACGTGATTTTGATTCCGGTCAAAATTGGCCAAAAATGGACTATTTCTTAATCGGTGCTAAAAATAAGTAAGTTCAGGTATGCCCGTGCAACTTTTTTCCGTTCAGGGGGTAAAGCGCAAAAACGTCCAAAGTTTAGGGGATTTTTTGCAGTTAACTCTTTAAATTAATAGAAAATATAATTTAGTTTAATGAGGCTAATTTAAGTTTATAAATCATAATTGAACAATTAAATTCATTTGCCTAATTTCAGGTCAGTTGTACGAACAATCTACTTAAAAAGAAGAGGTCGATAAAAGTTCTAACTGCTGGAAATATATGAATCTTAATTTTGAATACTAATGAGTATGATTTGTGTATGGTACACGCATTTGTCTTCCTTAATAGCTAATACGTTTATGTCTCGTTTAGTTTACAAAATAAGATTAGTCAATATAATATTAAATATTCTAATGAAATCTAACTATATTACCGATGATCCAATAAAAACATGCCTACAAAACAAGATAAGTTATGATAACATAAAATTTGCGGGTCGACCCGACAAGTTATTAGGAATATTGTACATCAAATAAAGTCAAATAAATTTTCAAAGAAATACTCTATTTTCTCCCTTTTACAAGTCAAGTTTGATGCATGATATTAATAAAACAATAAATAATAGTACTAATACTACAATTGGATCAAACAAATCTAAGAGAAAACTCTTTCCCACGACCTAATACAATTAATTAGATAGGACAAAACAAGACTATATATTTTAGAATCACAACTTGCATTGTTAGACTTTTTAATATTTATTACATGATTAATTAATGAATTAGTGATGCCTAACCTTATTGTAGTATCCTACTTGTTGTTATTAAAATGCACCTCATTTTTAATTATACTCCCGCGGTTCTTAAATCTATATCATTTTTTACCTTAGCACCGTGTTAATAATTTCAATAAATATGTCTTGATTTTAGGAAAATAGACAAAAACATCATTTTTTACTAATTAATTCAGAAATAATGTTGGAGAATTAATAAGAATATAATTAAAAATATGTAATAATTAACGCAACATTGAAATTGTAAAATGACGGATATTTTGGAACAAAAAAAATTCTTGAAATAGACAAATATTGTGGAACAAATAGAGTATCGTCTTATGTTTAGAAGATGGAAAATTCCAGAAAGACCAATAATTAGTAAAATACAAATAACAAATGAAATTCATTTACATTTTTAATTGCAACGTCATTCAAACTGACATCATCATCAGAATTCAAAATTACACGAATCTTGTAATGGAAAACAGAAGTTTAAATAATCAACGAGGAATCTGCACATTATTATACATAGTTGACGTCAAGATAGATCTTATTAATACTGTAATACAGAAAAATAAAAAAATAAAATAAGGAAATCATCGAAATTAAAACTGGTTTTCAAATATATAAATTTTTAATGAAACGATGTGTGTGTTGTAAAATCACGTTATATAAGGTACATACATAGTAATTAAACGATACGCCTGATTGTTTACACTGGGTAAATTACAATCGTAAATCTACATAATCACACTCACACACACTTATGTCATATGTGCATTAATTTCCAACGAATTGTTTAATCAGATTTCAGACGCCCTCATATATTTTGTTGCCAAACAACCCACCAATAGGGTTAGGTAATTATAACTGTAGTTAAAGTGACAAGATCTATGGCTAGATATTCTTCATGCCACAGGTTAAGTTTGTTGCTGACGTGTGCGGTTTAGGAATTAGGACCCTTGTATTTTAGAGGCATGACGAAAATAGTTTGTCAATTACTACATTCAATGAATTCAATACTCATAATAGCAACTAAATTTAGCTTGTTTGGATGAATTATAACGGTGGATTAAAATTTCAGAACAATTTATCGATTTCTTCGTTATTGCATTTCGGGATACAAGATATGAAGTGAGTTTGAGGGAGAGAGTAGAAATCTTTATATATAAAAGAAAGAAACGCATCTTAATTAAGAAACTTTAATGATATATCTTCTTTATATATAAACGAAAAGAAACGATAGGACAACCTAGTCATTATTATAGTACAACGTGCATGGTCTGAGTTTTGATCCATATGTAAAGACTAAACGAGTTTACATCGTTGACCTTCACGTCTTTCGTGAAAGGAAAAGTCAATTAATATTTCACATTCAATAATATTTCCTAAAAATTGCAGAATGACACCATAATCTGTCCAAAAAGGAAGATTAATTTCACATTAACAAAGACTGTTCCCATGTTCACCCACATTGTACATACATACAATAAAAACTCTCTCTCTCTCTCTCTCTCTCTCTCTCTCTCTCTCTCTCTCTCTCTCACACACACATGCACACACGTAGGTGCGCGCAAAAGTCAACCCCCGCCAACCATTGTCTTACATACTAAAGTGTCATCATCATATGTATTATGTATATATACTATATATACACACAGGTACATATGCACACACTCATCATACACACACACACACACAGTTCTTCATTCAAATAATGGACTGCTAGCTCGTCCACAACTTTTTACTACATGCAAATATTTCGAAAAGCGCGCGTTAAATATTAATAGCTCAACAAATTGCCACCTTAATTTGCTGAACAAGTAAATTTCACTCTACTCCAAGGTACTCAACTTTTGCAGTTTTAAGTAATAAATCATCTTTTATTCCATTTTTAATTTGCATGCTTGCATCATTCGCCAAATCATGTCCCCAAAAATCGCTACCGATTGCAAAAACACACCGTACAATAAATATGACTTCTTCATTATACCATGTGCCAGAAAAACGAATGAGGTGGCCGGCGGCCGTGTGGCCGTACCAAATGATGTCGTAAGAAACGTGTTCATCACAGAGAAAGGCATTCGATCAAACCCCATGTGATATATCTATCCCTTTTTATAGCGCAAGCAATTAATATTTTCTCTTATTCAATTATAATTTCATGCTGGCTATATATATAAAAACTTTGCATGCGCGCAGATGCGTTTATCACGAAGCCCATCGTTGCGAAGCGGAGAATATCTGGAAGGAATGCTGAGCAACTACATGGGAGGAGTCACTAATAATAACAACTATAAACCTCGACCGGCACAAAAGGCCACGTCATCAGCTCGTCTGGTAACAATACTAACATGCCTGCAATTCGGCTTCGCAATCTACGCCACCTCCCTCCTCTACTTCATGAGCCCCTCCATCGACCTCCGAACCCGCCTCGCGCAGCAATGGAAGCAGTTCACACTAATGCCACCCCACATTATAACCCACTACCTATGCTGCACGGACACTTCTAGAAGGTGAAGAGTCCCCGTATCCGATACTTGGACACTCGGACACTCCCGGACACTTCTCGGACACCCGTGTCGGGCCGTGTCGTAATTTCGCTAAAAGTAGGACACCCGTATCGGGCAGTGTCCACAATTTTAAAAAAGTTGGGACACTTCTCTTACGTTGTAAAGGAGAGCTCTAATAAAAAAAAATGCGCATTTTCTTTTCTCTGTAATACACATTTCCTCTGTTTTCTTTGTGAGTCCACCAAAAACTCCAAAAGTCTAGCATGTGACGGCGATCAAGAACACGAGCAACAAGGGCGAGTGCTTCTCTTATGTGATGGCGACGTATACATATTTTTTACAATTTATAAATGTACCCCTATATTTTTATTATTTATAAATATACCCCTATATTTTTTATATTTACGCGTATCCCCCACGTGTCCGTATCCTAGTTTTTTGAAAATGCCGTATCACCGTGTCCGTATCCGCGTTTCGCCGTGTCCACGTATCCGTGTCCGTGCACCATAGCCCACTACCAAGAAGAATATTCCGAGAAGAATATTCCCGGCCCGATCAACTCTTCACTAGTGTGCGAGCAGGAGAAGATCGATTTCGAGCAGAAGAAATCAAACGACGCCGTTATGATCAAGCTGAAAACAGATCTCTACCGAGAGATACTCGATTTCCAGAGCAAAACCTTCGGCACGGAGACGCTCCACGAACTGATGGCGATGGAGTCAAAGTGGGACTCGCGCGTGGCCACCACGACCCCGAAGGTCACCGTCATACTAAACCATTTCAAGCGCAAAACCCTATGCGCCCAAATCGAAACCCTACTCCACCAAACGCTGCCGTTTCACCACATCTGGGTGCTCTCCTTCGGCAGCCCCAACGAACGGAACCTGAAATCAATCGTCGAGAGCTACAACGATTCGAGGATCAGCTTCATCAGCTCGACCTACGATTTCAAGTACTACGGCAGATTCCAGGTGGCGTTGCAGACGGAGGCGGATCTGGTTTACATACTCGACGACGACATGATTCCGGGGACGAAGATGCTGCAGACGCTGGCACACGTGGCGGGGACGGAGAAGTACGAGAATTCCGTGCTGGGGAGTATCGGGAGAATACTCCCCTTCCGGCAGAAGGACTTCACTTTTCCGAGTTATAGAAAGTTCCGGTCCAAGGAGGCCGGGCTTTATTTGCCGGACCCGGCTTACGGGATCACGATCGACCGAGTTGTTCGGGTCGATTTTCTTTCGAGCTCGTGGTTTTTGTCGGCGGAGTTGGTTAAGACTCTCTTCATCGAAACGCCCTTCACTTTCATGACCGGCGAAGACTTGCATTTAAGGTATTATTTAATTTTCCCTTAAAAATAAAATTAATTTTCTTTTAATAGGAATTTTGACAGTCTATGTTGGCCTATTTTGGATTTAGTCCTCTAACATTGTCGTGTTTACATTTACATGCAATAGCTTTACAAATATAGTTTTTTTTTTCCTATTTTGTATGATTTTTTTTTTCCCTAATGAGGAGACTAGTAAATTTGAGGGATTTTACTTATATGGATACTTATAGAAATTATAAATTCGACATCTAACTTATCCGTGATAGAAATTTAATTATGCGAGATGCCGAATTTATAAACCAAGTTAGAGGACCGTTAATAATGTTTGAGCTTCCATATAAATAAATTTTGACAAGTTTATTAGCTAAATCATCAATCAACAGGTAAAATTCACAGTTTGAGTGAAATAGAACAAAAAATGCTATATTTTTTTTTTTTTTGTAATTATTGCATGTAAAATTGAAATATGACAACTTTATACCGAATCCCTAAACATACCCCAAATTACAACATTAAAAAAATATTTTAATATGTTCTTTTTTCATGTAAAATGTGTTATTGATTTCTCCAAAAATATGCAAAATGATGCAGCTATCAGCTTCAAAAGTACAGAGACGCCGGTTCTTTCGTGTTGCCGGTGGACCCCACCGACAAAGAGACGTGGGGCGACAGTGAGCATAGGCTTGCTTACGTTTCCGAAACGACCGTGATCTTTAAAGACATTGTCCAAGTGAGAGATGATCAGTGGTGGAGGGCGCTCTCCAACGGCTACATTACGCAGTGGGCGGCGATGTATCCTCAAAAAATCGACGCCCTTTTCTACGCACATTCCGTCGAAGAAATTACGGCCCTCGCTCCTCTTATAGAAAAGATCAGAACAACTCCGGGCAAGAAAGCGTACGTTGTCGTTTCGGGGGGTAAATTTTGTCCATGCGAAGATGCGGTGAGGGCTTTGAAGTGGCCTAAAGCGGTGTGCAGGGAGAGAAGGTTCAAGATTTTCGACCTCGGGATCGGTTTGCTGTCGGAGAAGTCGAAATCGGAGGTGCCCGTTTTGCAGGCGGTGTACGCTAGCATGAGAGGGTTGATCAAGATCCACAACCCGAGCATCGTGGTGGCGGTTTCCGATATCGACGGACACGTGAAGAAGGCTTTGAGAATGGCCTCGGAAACGAACTCGAACGCTTCGGCGTTGGTGCTTTTGCCGAAAGCCAGTGTCCCGAAGGCTCTGTGGATGGCCGATCTTCGACCCACAGCGTTGCCTAGTAAGATCAAATCACCTTTTGTTTTGAAATTTTGAATATTTTTGATGCATCAAGGAAGTGTCAAATTCCAATTTAATTTCATGTCCCGCATCAATTTCTCTAACCGATAGTCGATCGTCAATATACACAGATTGGAACAAAATGAGGCTTTCGGTGAGCATCATCACGCAGAATCGGGCCTCGTCCCTCAGGAGGCTGCTAAAATCCCTGAGCGACGCCTACTATCTAGGCGACGAGGTTCCGATCATATTCAACATGGACAGCAAAGTGGACGAGGCCACTCTAAAGCTCGTGAACTCGTTCGAGTGGCCCCACGGCCCAAAAGTCCTCCGCAGACGGATCATCCAAGGCGGGCTTATTCGGGCCGTCAGCGAAAGCTGGTACCCTTCCACGGACGACGATTTCGGCCTACTACTCGAGGACGATATCGAAGTCTCCCCGTACTACTACTTATGGGTCAAATACGTCCTCTTAGCCTACCACTACGACCCTCAGGTTTATTATTATTTTTTTTAATTTTTTTTTTTAAATAAGGATAGTTACTGATTCCCCAGTTCACTCTCAGGTTTCGTTACCCGAGCTCTCGTCGATATCTCTATACACGCCGCGTTTGGTTGAAGTGGTGAAGGAGAGGCCGAAATGGAACGCGACGGAGTTTTTCCAACGGATACATCCAAACACGCCTTATCTACACCAGCTGCCGTGCAGTTGGGGTGCGGTGTTCTTCCCCAAGCATTGGAGGGAGTTTTACGTGTACATGAATATGCGGTTTACGGAGGATGCGAAGCAAAACCCGGTTCAGATTCCAAAATCGAGAACCAACGGGTGGCAAGCTTCGTGGAAGAAGTTTCTGATTGATATGATGTATCTGAGGGGGTACGTTAGCCTGTACCCGAATTTTCCGGAGCAGGCTAGCTTCTCGACCAATCATATGGAGCCGGGTGCGCACATTAGCGCGAAGGATAATGTTGTGAAGCACGATAAGACCGATTTTGAGGTGCCGTTGTTGAAGAGGGATTTTAGGGATTTCTTGCCGAACGGGAAATTGCCACCGGCGTCGAAGCTGCCGTCGTTGAATTTGTTCAATCAGGCGCTGTCGCTGAAGGGTTTGAAATCCGCCGGAGCGAAGCTGGGGCAGGATGTGCTTCCGTGTAACAACGTGACGGAGATTGTGGCGGTGGATCATGAAACAGGGCTGCCTTCGCATTGTGCGGCGTTTTGATGAATTTGATTTTCAAATTTAAGTTGGTAGATTTTCCCGCTTTTTTTGTTTGTCTGAAAATGTAAAAAGAAAATTGCATGAGGACTGTAAAATAATAAATGGAGTTTAGAATGGCCACTCTGCAATTCAATTCTCTCATGAAAAATGATACTCTACACGGATTTCGAGGTTTTGTACAATTTACATCTGGTGAAATACATCAATCCAGTTTTACACGATTGATCTACACTTAATAGCACTCACTCTCTCTATGTGTATGTGCGTGTAATTAGTTATGTCGATTTACAGTTTAAAACAACATGATGTATTTCACCATGTGTAGAATCTCATAAGTCCGGAGCTTGAATATATTTTATGCGCCACGTGCGTATACAAGGGGTTGATTGATAATATATTAGTAGTAGAAGGGGGTATAGCGATACAATAAACAATACAAGGGGTAAAAGTGAGATTGAGTCAGAGTATGAGGGAGTTATATGGAATTTGCCAATTTCTTATTAAACAGAGTGTAATTGCATTTAAATGTTTGTCGGTTTCATCACTCCCACCAGCAAAAAAGAACACTTAGCAGTTAGCAAACATTCACACCGATCTCTTACTCTCAAGCAATCGGCTGCGATTTTCGTAAGCCCCTCAAACCCTAGTTAACTAGTTCTTGCGTCGTGGTTTCGAATTTGATGTTTTGATTTAATCGAATTATGTGTTAGTTATTTTCAGTTCTCTCTCTTCGTGTAGTTGGAG
Source organism: Erythranthe guttata (assembly GCF_056151865.1). Lineage (NCBI taxonomy): Eukaryota > Viridiplantae > Streptophyta > Magnoliopsida > Lamiales > Phrymaceae > Erythranthe > Erythranthe guttata. Next base: position 22,507,426 of record NC_142546.1, read on the forward strand.
CTTGTGGTAATCGATATTTTCACGGATGAAAATAAAATTGAGAGGTTTCTTTGGTGTTATGAAATTTCAGTGTGTTAATCAATAATATTAGGCTCAATTGGAACATTTTAGTTGAATTTTCTGTTTTTCCTACTGCCATCCTGTGTTTAAGATTTTATTATGTACTTCTTGAATTTGTGAGATGGGATGGGAAAACTACAGTTCGCTCAGTTTTAAGCAAAGATATGCCGTGTTCTCGGGGAGTTATGTGTCGGTGATAAGGTTTTAAGAAACGGTGTATTTATCTGATATTGCAAAATGCTGGAAATGTAACTTGAACTTACTTGATTTTCGACTTTTTGGTGTCAGCAAAAGCCTTTCAATGAGTTGTGAACTGGGGAATTGGAATTATCGGTGATAAGGTGTTTGCTTTGTTTAAAGAAAATTCATCAAAAAGAGTTCTAGTGGGTGATGAAAATTATATGTCTTTGTGCAGCGCAATTTTAATTGCTGTATGTTTTTATAGGAGTCCAATTGGCTGGGTGCCAACTCAGATTTGTTACAAGGGGAAGGTATAGCGTATCTTCCTAGAAGTGCTCGTGATATTAGGTTTTTGCCTAGAGTTGAGCAACTTTTTCCGTCACAATGAGAACCTTGCATCGGAGGTTTGTAGAGCAGCTGATGTCGATTTACAAAACAAAATAAATTCATGTCTCGGGCAAATGGTGTGCTTATTTGATTTTTTCGTTTCTTGCTCTGTATGCAGTGGGGTTTGTAAGAAATCAAATGACACTGCTCGACTCCTTCTAACGACCATCATCGGCATGGTGTTGGGATATTTTATAGGTGTTTCATTTCCATACGTTTCCTTAAATAAGGTATGATCCATAGTGTCACATTACTTTCTAATCGAGGATTTTGTCACCAATTAGGTTCATTACATTTGTCTTCTTCTGGCAGATTAATCTACCTTCAAATTTGGTGAAACCTCTAGATGTAGCATTTAATGATGATCCTCATAGTTCATCTAGTCGTAATGTTCCTGAAAATCTCACTTCTGGTACCACTCCTTTAACACCTAAGGTACTCTTTTTGCTCATACATATTCCTTTGGTGTCTTTGTCACTTTCATTGAAACTTTGAAGTTTTCTCATTTTACAAGCAGTGATTATTGTCCATCACTAGTGGTACATTTATATTTACAAACTCAATCTTGTGAACTCCAGAAATATCTTCGACGAAATTGTTTACCTTTTGCTTGTCTTGATTGTGGAAACTTAGTAGGCGTCTTATTTCTTTCTTGATCCAGTCTTTTGCTGATTGATTTGGCCTGGATCTATGGTTACTACATTCTTTACTTTACTTTGTTGGTTTTTTTTGACTTTTGACGTCTGTTTAAGATAATTATTAATACGTGTTTACATTTTATTTTATTTTTGGATTTTTCGGTTTCAGATGTATGTTCCTATAAATCCCCGTGGAGCAGAGTCTTTGCCACCAGGAATTATTGTCCCGGAATCGGATTTGTATCTGAGAAGATTATGGGGTGAGCCTAGTGAGGTAAAATTTGAAGAAAGTGGATATGATTAATTATTTATCTCTATTAGTTTACTTTGATAATGTTTAGATATGACCTTTTCGAACTCTTGGAATGTGAAATTTGGTAAGTTAGAAATGACTGTTCCACTCATTATCCTTTTGCTTGAATCTTGATCTGTTGTCTTTCAGTCTTATGATTGGGTTTATTCATTAGCTGCCATAGCAATTGCCAATAGGAGTCTTAACAATTTTATGTGACCTCAAAAAATTTACATGTATTATATAATAAGATTTCATAGCATCGGGGTTGTCCTTACAACTACATGCTGGAACTTTTAGGACCTGAAAAGGAAGCCGAAGTACCTAGTAACCTTTACAGTTGGTTCGAATCAAAAGAACCACATTGATGCAGCCGTGAAGAAGGTTAAGCCAGTTTAATTTTTTTCAGATAACAAAATCTAAAATAGATAGTATTTATTAGAGTTCCATCACATGAAAACTAACTTCGATATATTGTTGTAGTTTTCAGAGGATTTTCAAATATTACTTTTTCACTACGATGGCCGAACCAGTGAATGGGAGCAATTTGAGTGGTCACGTCGAGCCATACATGTTAGTGCCAGAAAGCAAACAAAGTGGTAATATTCCTCAGGTTTTCTATGCCTGAAGTTGCTAGAGGATTCTATTGTACCTATAAACTTAAATAACTAATCAAGGAAGGTATATCTCAGGTATCCAAAAATTACAAAATTGAACTCCCAAAACTCGAATAAAAACCTGCATTTTAATTTCATTCGCTCCGAATCATTATCTAAATGAAGAGTGATTGATAGGGCTGAGGTACATCACAAGTCAATAACTATTTTTAGCACCCTTCTTTGTTTCAAAGCAATAGTAAAGTATCGGTGCACAAAACAAATTCCATGGGGAGAATTTGTAAGAATTTTTCGAAGTGCAAAAATTGAAATTTGAGTGTATTGCATTAGATTTTTAGATACTCAACACCTTGCTTTTGATGAATTTACAATACTGTGCTTATAAATTTCATTGGATTGTTTCCACTTCCGATGACTTCTCTCACATTGTCTACATTTGTAGGTGGTATGCAAAGAGATTCCTGCTTCCGGATGTTGTAGCTGCTTATGATTACATTTTCATTTGGGATGAAGATCTTGGAGTTGAACACTTCAACGCTGATAAGTAAGAATCATTTTCTGCAGTTCTGTAATACTTATAGGTCTTTTTTTAGTATTAGTGACTTGTACTCGTTTACTGATATGACAATTTCTGCACATGCCAGGTATATTCAGCTGGTTATGAAACATGGTCTAGAGATTTCTCAACCTGGTCTTGAACCCAATAATGGGCTGACGTGGCAAATGACTAAGAGGAGAGGTGACAGTGAAGTTCACAAGTAGGTTTATCGATTCACAATCTAATACCCCCCCCCCCCCCCCCCCCCCCCCCCCCCCCACAACGAATAAAGAAAAAGGAGATGATTGAATGTTGATGACCAGGGATACGGAGGAGAAACCAGGCTGGTGCAGCGATCCACATTTGCCGCCATGTGCAGCGTAAACACTATTCCCCACTTATATATCTAAATATGTTTGTTATTCTGCACGTATTTCTATATACATTTTGTGCATGCATCTAAGTCCTGAATTCATGGGTAATGCCAGTATTCCCATCAACTGGGAATTAATGTTTGAGACTGTAAGAGCAATAAGATTAAAACCGGAAGAAACCTAACCAATGCATCACTCGAAAGTGACAAATAATTATGGAACAAAAAATTCTCCAAAGCGACAATTAATTCATGGGCTTTATAGATAAACAATTGGATCTTCGTATTTACTATAATCTCAATTTAATGCATTCTCGCGTGGAAAATGCTTAAGAATAAACTCTATTCTCCTGCCATTTTTTCAGCTTTGTAGAAATTATGGCTCCAGTGTTCTCTCGTAAGGCTTGGAGATGCGTTTGGCATATGATTCAGGTATGTCTCGTTTTGGAGTCATATGACTCTGCATTAATAGTTATATTATATTTTCGTACGCATTTGGTTTCTGTTTCGGCATGTTATTCAATACCAACTCTTTGTGCTCGCAGAATGATTTGGTACATGGATGGGGATTGGATTTTGCTTTAAGAAGATGTGCAGATGTTAGTCTCTTTCTCATTCTTTGTGTGTGTGTGTGTGTGTCTGTGTGTGTGATTGTAAAAATAAAAACCGTACGGTCATGAACTCTGAGATATGATGAAGGAATCACTTGATGAAAATCTTCCGATCACTTTTAGTTTTCTCCTGCAGCCTCCGCATGAAAAAATTGGTGTCGTTGACTCGCAATGGATTGTTCATCAAGTGATTCCATCATTGGGAAATCAGGTCAGTATTCAATAACTTGTTAATATCCTCAATTATGATTATTATCTTAACAGAATAATTATTAATTTCTCGACACTCGGTGAACATTACGCAACCATGATCACTATTTAAATATCGGAACGAGATTCGTCCACGTCTATGCATGTTAGATAAACCAGAATGAAATTCATATGTTTTTTTTTTTTTGAGTATCAACTCACTCAATATGAAAGTCGTACTAAATCCGAATTTGTCATGGATTCTCAGGGAGAGTCTGAGAATGGGAAAGCTCCGTGGGAAGGGGTACGTATATCCAGACCGATGTGTACCTTTGTCTGAATAGTGGTTCAATCATTTCTCCTCCTGTTTATTGCAAAATTATCGAAGCTATTTTTCATTGAACTTGTATCTCACTATCATTGTGTTTGGTCTGCTTCAAGACACATTTCGGAGATCAAGAATGTCGGGGAGTTGGATTTTAAATATATTTACATTTTTTTACGCAGAAAAAGGTGGTTCGTTTTTTATATCCGAAAATATTTCCAAAGAACAACTACGCCCTATTTCAAAAGCCCGCATCCTATTTTCGTCAGCTAAATTGAATTCAAACACATTTTCATCTAACATACTTCTTGAAAGGGGAATGTGCTTTTTATATATAGTTTATATAACGTGGTTTTCTTTGTTATAGGTACGGGAGAGATGCAGAAACGAGTGGGCGCGCTTTCAGGATCGCCTTGCTACTGCTGACAAGGCATATTACACACAGCCTTTGAACAGTTAACTATGGTCTCTTCTCAATCTATCTTGTACATTAATTGCTTTCTTCTTCTTTTCCTCCCCTCCCTATTGGTTTTTTTTTTCCTGAGTCCTATATAAGCTTCTTTCAGCTGTATATAATATATATAGTGCAGAAAAAACACCGTTAAATGCAGAAAGACGAGTACATTATTAAAATAAAATTAAAATAAATAAAAATAGAATAAGTACTTTAATGATTTGCAAATCGTTGTAAATATGAAATTATTCCCCAGAAAAACAAAAAATAAATAAAACAAATGAATTTATAGTTTATTAATAAAAGAATAAAAAGCTCCATTAGAATAAGATTCAAAATACAATGGCACACCAACAATTGAACATGGAGTTGTGTAATTGGTTCTTTTCTCGGGGTTGGTTACAGTTTGTAAGGTGGGGTTTTTTGTAAGAAAATATACAGTTCAGGGGTAGTTATAATTACCCAATCAAGAGGAGTTTTTTTCGTAATTTGATCTTACCTTAGGGTGATCGTAAATTTAATATGGTGATGGGAATTGAGATGAAGGAATTAATTAGGGAAAAGAAAAACATGGCATAATTCATGGGGTGAATCTAACGTCACTTTCATGAGTGCAATTGAAGTTTCTATAACCTCTCTCTTTCACCAAACGAATACTCATTTTTCTTTGGCAACCTTTTTGCTTCTTCGTGAAGAAGTGCTCATTTCAATTTCTCTATATAGTACAATCAATCTTCTATAAATTAATACAGTCAGAATCAGTCAAATTCTATTTATTTAGTGAAATATACTTTTAGCACGTTGTCTTCAAGTCGGAACGAAAAAAAAAAATTATTCAAACGAGGTTAATCTATTAAAGTATTAATTTATTGAGATTCTACTCGGAAAAAGAAAAAACACATACATTAAGATACATTTATTAAAGTTAGTTAGCAACATCAATGCTGCACAGATGTGGAGGAAATTGGGGACACCTATTAATTTGTATAATGATGTCATAAATTAAATAAATTATTTAGTAACCAAGGAAGGCTGTACCCTTTGCTTATAGTTGCCGTTAAGGACAATCCCAACAATAGCCACAACATACAGACATTACCATATCATTAATTTTGATTTAATTTAGTTTCTTAGCACCCACCAAATGAATAAGCCAATATAATACTACATTTTCTTGCATTCTAAACCAGCCACTGCCCCATTCTTTCTCTCACACACACCACCACCACCACTGCCACCGTCCCTTTTAAGCTCCGCCACCCCTTCCTGCTTCATCTTTCTTCACTGGCATTGGAGAGCATACATACCTCTGTTAAAGTGAGCATATATATATATATATATATATATATATATATATATATATATATATATATACATACCTTTAAAAAAAAAAAAAAAAAAAAAACAATGTGAAAGAGTAGATAATACATTTTATTGCAATTACTTGTTTTGATTATTCTTACGATTTTCCGCAGAAGAAGATGGGAGAGATTTCCGGGTTCCAAGTAGGAGTCATCGGCGCATTGTTTCTTTCCGTTGCATCATCGGTGTCGATTGTCATCTGCAACAAGGCCTTGATGAGCAATCTTGGTTTTCCATTTGGTAAGCTAAAGAAAAAAAAGATCATCATTAATTAATTACGCGTGTTTATAATTATTCCCACGTGCTAAATTATGACGTGCTTTCGACTTTTAAAACTAATTTCCAGCCACAACACTTACTAGCTGGCACCTCATGGTGACATACTGCAGTCTTCATGTTGCGTTACGCTTAAATTTCTTCGACAACAAGCCGGTCGACATCAAAATCGTCGTGCTTTTTGGCATCTTAAACGGTATCTCCATTGGATTGCTCAATCTCAGCTTGGGATTTAATTCCATCGGCTTCTATCAGGTTCGATAAACAAGCCCATTTTTTAAACACTAGTGAATTGTTGATCCCAAAATTCAATAACGTAATTTTTTTAAAATCTTGTAGATGACGAAACTTGCAATCATACCCTTCACCGTCTTGCTGGAAACTCTGTTCTTGAAAAAACAATTCAGGCTAGTTGATTTAACTATCTTTTAGATATAAAGAAAGATAAAAGAAAATTTAAAATATAATTTATTTATTTATTATGAATTATGCAGCCGAAAAACGAAGTTCTCTTTATCGATCCTGCTGCTTGGAGTCGGCGTTGCGTCTATAACCGACCTTCAGCTAAACACCGTTGGATCAATTCTATCACTTCTAGCCATCGTAACAACTTGCGTTGGCCAAATTGTAAGCATTCGATTTTCCACGAATAAATTAAATCATCAAACCATCATTTAATTTTTTTTTAACGGCATTTTGATTTCTCAGCTGACAAATACAATACAAAAGAAACTGAACGTATCGTCAACTCAGCTGCTATACCAATCGGCCCCGTTTCAGGCAGCTATTCTCTTCGTCTCGGGACCTTTCTTGGACCAATGCCTAACCAATCAAAACGTCTTCGCCTACAAATACTCTCCCATTGTTTTGGTACTATAATATTTTCTTTTTAATCAAATATTCAAAAATATATATATAAATTTTTATATGTGGATTACGTATCGACAGGGATTCATAGTACTTTCGTGCTTGATAGCTGTGTTTGTGAACTTGAGCACATTCTTGGTAATCGGGAAGACTTCGCCGGTTACTTATCAAGTGTTGGGACATTTAAAAACATGTCTTGTTCTTGGATTTGGATACACTTTGTTGCACGATCCTTTTACTACAAGAAACATCGTTGGGATACTTATTGCACTTGTCGGGATGCTTTTGTATTCTTACTTCTGCTCCGTCGAGACCAAAAGGAAGCAAGACGGAGATGTTTCGTCTTTGTCTCAGGTTCGTCGCTTGTCTTTCTTTTGCATTACATGGATTGGTATATAAACCTGAATCACCACATTTCAGTTTAACCAAAATAAAGAAATTATAAGTTGATTTTTTTTAGTTACTTTTTTTTTTGTGTTTCAGGTTAGAGAGAAAGATACTACACTTCTACTTTTGAGCCATGAGAATGAAAACTCCAAGAAACCCCTTGTTTAGTTGTTTAAGCTTAATTGTAAATTTTTTTTTCTTTTTTTTTTTTTGTCATTTTTAAGATTTTGATTATTTAATAAACCAAGAGTACAGAAATTATCAATAGTTTTGGTATTTGTTGTTGTTATTGGTTCTACTTCTGCATCTATGTTGCACGGAAACTTCAACTTCTTAATATTTTCGTATTTCGAACACGTTCCGTATCCGACACTCAAGAACACTCGACTGCCGCACACCTTGTAAGCCATTTTTCAATGTCTAAACAATTAGAAACATGTTTGAGTAGCAAATTTTCAAATATTTTTGTCGTGTTCCCTAATTATTTACGTGATGTAATAATCTGCAAATTGATGATTGATAATAAAATTTATTTTGAACTATGTTCATACGAAAATATATAAAAAGAATTTATATATAAAGAAATATTTATACATGTTTAAATAGCATATGTATTAATATATCCTTATATTATTAATATTTACACGTTTCCCCAAATTCCCGGATCCCTAATGTCGTTTCTCCGTGTCCGTTTTTCCATTTTCTCGTATTGGCGTTTTCTTGTCCATACTACATAGCTCTACATTATCGAATTAAAATGCAAGATGGGTGAAGAAGAAAAGATGTATTATATAACCACATAAAAACAAAATGCTTTTTTTTTTGGTAAATGAATTTCCCTATCATTTGAATGTTCTTGGTCTTCCACCTTCATTGACCAACAACTGGCAACGCTATCGTCACAGCATTGTCATCCTGCGGCATGCACAGCACCACGAAATAATGGAGCTGTGTACTAGAAAATAGTACCGTCATATTTCAGTGTCACCGCCATTAATATGTTTGGGGAAGGAGAAAACAAAAATTGGAAGAGAATGGCATAAATGGAGATTCCAAAATAAAACAATATTACACCCATTTTTTTTTAATAAAATATGAAAAAATCGCTCTTGTTTGGATAATCACAACCACCCCTTCTTTTAAATATTTTTACATACAATTTATGTAACTCGGTTATTTACCGAACCAAATCGTATATTCGTTCGGTAAACGGTATGAAATGTTGGCGTACTAAAATTTCGGTTCGATTTAACAGCCCTAAATTTATCTCTGGAGGGTTTTTTTCATAAGATAATAAATAATTGAGGGGTGACTGTAATTATCCAAACAAGAGGGGAGTTTCGTAATTTGACCATAAATCAGGGGTGGTCGTAATTTACCCATAAAATAATAAACACGACTCCCTCCATTTCAAAATAAGTATAAGTTTGTGACTTTGTGTCCTAAAATAAGTATCAGTTTAAGGTTAATGCATACAAACTAAAAAAGCTAATAAATACTATTGACCTTACGGAAAATAACTCATATTTGATAAAATCGATTTCATCTTCAAATTGTTTCGAATCTTACATAAAACCGAAGTAAAACAAGTGAAATATAATATATATAAATAAAGCTAAAAAATCGGACGAACGAATATCTAAGCTCGAAGACTCGATAAGTAAAAATCTTGCGAACAAACACTTGTCATATTAAAAAAAAAATCTAAATATCATGATATAATGATGCGTTATTATCAACTCTATAAAATATTTTCATTTTTATAAAGCTCGGGAGGGCACTGAACACGAGGGAAAGAAGATAGTGGCAGATTGTGAATTTTAAAAAGGGGCGAGGGTAGTGTAGTCAATTCGTATATCAAATCATTAGGCCTTCTGTGAGATGCCGAAGCTTTTCTCACATTTGCAGTTGAAAACAAACATCCAACCAACATAAATAAAGTGTGAGAGTGAAGTGAGAGAGAGAGAGAGAGAGAGTAGAGAGAGAAAGAGAGAGAGGAGAGAGAAAATCAAAAGCAAAAGAAGGCAACCTCTCTCTTTCACGCTCTCGTGCTAACCAGCATCACCATTAAAAAATAATAATAAGCCATTAAAATAAGGAAGAACAATCTCTCTCTCTGTATATTCCTTCACACACACACACACACACACACACACACTAACACACTCGTAAGCGTACAGCGAACTGCAATTGTTTGTGTTGCACCATTATTCATTTGAAACTTGAAAAACCGTCGGTTCTTCTCAGTTTTTTTTTGAATGTCGGGTGGAAATTCGGAGGCGGGGATTTGAGATTTGGTTGGAGATTAAGTTGTGAATTGAATGGGGGTTTCACAGAGTGACGGTGGGAGAATGGAGGGGTGGTTGTATTTGATACGCTCCAATCGGATTGGGCTTCAGTATTCGAGAAAACGCTACTTCGTTCTTCAGGATCACTTACTCAAGAGCTTCAAATCTGTACCAGTTTCCATGGATGAGGTTCATTATCTTCAATTTACGTTATACTTCATGTGATTGTGTGTGTGTAAATGTGGAAGTAGAATGATGTGATTTGATTGATTTCTTCTCTTTTGATTGGATTTTGCATGCTATCTCTATTTGGAAATCAGTGGTTTCACTACGATAATTTTAGTATATTTTTGATGGGGTTGACTCTGTTTGACTGTTGAATTTTGTAGAATTATCAATAGTGTATCCCCTATTTCGTTAACGGGATTTCGGGTTTTATTTATCGGTTCTATATTGCTTTTTGTGAGATCTCCCACATATACAATCATGTCAACTGTGTGAGTGTATCTATTTGTGCCTTCACGTGAATTTGTATAGGTATTTGTCGGAGGAAATTGGAATATGCGGTTAATGAAACTTTACATTCTGCAAGTTTATAGTGTTTTTAAATTTTTAGATTTGAATACTAGTTGAATTTATATATGTGGGTTGGTAATTTATAGGCGAGATTGGAGAAACATTCTGAAAATGGTTTTGACTAATCTTGTAATTCCCTAATTAGTTTACTCGACTCGGAGGAGTTTCTAACTGATGATAATATGCACACACACACACACACACACACACACACACATATATATATATATATATATATATATATATATATATATATATATATATATATATATATATATATATATATATGTGTGTGTGTGTGTGTGTGTGTGTGTGTGTGTGTGTGTGTGTCATACATTTGTGATTTCCTTGAGTTTCTCCTTGGCAGTCGTGCGGATGGCCAAATAGTTTCTCACTTGTATTAGTAATATATGCATGATCATGTATATTGCAAATATGCCAATTGTTCTCTGAATTTTGATGTGTATTTCTAACCATCTAGACTCAGCCATTCTTTCGCTAGTCCTCCACTAGAAAGTAAATAAATTGCATAGTTCCATGTCATAAAGATTTTTCACAGCTGCTTTTGATGAAGTAATCACGAAACTAGAAGTGTCGATTTATTTTGAAATCCTTGGATTTTTTCTACATATTTTACCTTTTATGTACGTAACATAGAAAAACCGAAGGACGGTAAGTATTCGTATGAGCATGCATTATGTAAAATTTCACTATTTTTCTGTCAGGATCCTGTTAGGAGTGCAATTATTGATTCCTGCATAAGAGTGACTGACAATGGGAGAGAGAGCATTCTGAGGAAGGTAGGCAACACTGCTCGCCTAATCTTGAAATTCTAGTTTCTACATATGATGATGTTTATAACTAAAGTTCGAATTCCTTCAAATAAACTGAACGCACTTTTTTCTTTCAATTTGGAATATACAGGTCATTTTCATTTTCACTCTTTATAATACTTCTAATCACAGTGATGAACTGAAGGTGCGGCAGCTTTCTCTTCTGAATTTGTTGTTTCGCTTTAAACTCAATAACTAAATTCCTTTTTGCAATCTGTAGTTGGGAGCAAACAGTCCTGATGAAGCTGCAAAATGGATTCAGTCCTTCCAGGAATCGGCTTTAAAGGTCGAAACTGCCCTTTTTGTTATGTTGCTATACCATTATTGGGCTGGAAACTGATCTTTCCATTAATGCAGCCAGATCAGAATCAAAGAGATTTTGAATTTGCTGCACGTGAGTTGCGGTCATTGAGGTAAACAATTAAGCATCTTATGCAGTGATTGACAAAACCTCGTAAAGTTGAAATTGCTATGTTCAATGTTAATCTTTCGAGTTGGTTGTAACCTATTGAACCAATCTTTTTACTAGGAAGTCAGGTTCCTGAAGATTTACAAAAACGATAATCTGTTTTCACTTATTCCATTTTGTACAAGTTATAACATTCTTTATCCTTATGAACTTTCTTCCATCTTGCCCAGACTCAACGGTTCCAGTAAGCATACCCATTCCATTGACTGGACAGTCTACTCATCCTCAGTCAGTGATGCGATGACATCTGATGTTGTTGCACCATCGGCTTGGAAAGTTTTTGGTTGCCAGAATGGTAAGGGTTAAGTTCACTGGCCATCTCGCATAATGGGCAAATGCTTTGTCTAACATAAAAAAATTTGCAGGTCTCCGATTATTTAAGGAGGCTAAAGATAAAGAATTTCGTGAGAAGGTACGTTAGTTTGTTTCAAAATGGCATTTAAGTATTCTAAGTCTCCTCTAAGTGAATCATTTACGTATCTCGCAGTGGGATGACCACCCTGCAATAATGGCCGTTGGTGTAGTTGATGCAACTTCAGAGGCTATTTTCCAAACGCTCATGTCTCTTGGTCCTTCAAGATCAGAGTAAGTCATAATAACGGCAACATTTCAGCGCCATTTCAACTTTAAAAAAAAAAAAAACTGGTGCCCTTTAGATGCATGTGTGTCCTCATAAATCTAATGCCGGATTAAGAATCATATTGGATATCTGCGCTTCTCTGCAAATCAGAAAGATGTAATGCATGATTTCTTTACTAGATAGCTTATGTGCATATTTAAGGAGAAAGGCTTATTCTAGGTTATCCAAGGAAAATAAACAAAATAGGGTATGGTGTGCAATTGTTGTTGATGGAGAAAGTATTCTAGCCGATTGTGGCATTTTGGTGCAAATGGAGCTTCTATTTCTTAATTTTTGCATGAATATGCTACAAGGCGTATGATTCTGTTGAAAAAATGTTATCCCATTTCAAGGGACAAATGAAAACTCTCTATCATGCTATATCATGTATAGCACATATCTTTATTATAAGGAGCTTTGTTTTATTATCTTTTGTATCAATGTATTAGTTTTTTTTCTGCAGTTTCAACATTTGAGAAAGGAAAATGCACTTGTGAGGTCTTGAATTTTCTTCAATAATTTTTTTTTGGATCACTGAACGTGAGATTCAATCTCAAGATATACAGATTACATTGTCTAAGTGAAGTACTTAGGTAACGAAATTGAATCAGCACTCCCAATTTATCGCTTTGTTTCTCTTTGTCTGGCATAATAGAATTAGCTTGTGATTCCATGAAGGAAATCAATGGCTTCATTCTGGATCCAAAATGCCAGCAATTTCTTTTAAGATGGAACTTAAACCTTAATACTTTTGGAGCTATTGAATTCAGTGACTATCCGTTATAACTGATATTCATCTTTGTGCAGATGGGATTTCTGTTATTACAAGGGTTCGGTGATTGAACATCTTGATGGTCATTCTGATATAGTTCACATGCTTCTGTATCGTCATTGGCTACCTTGGTCTGATACATACCTTGACTCTGTTAGTATTATTATCATTTTATTTTCAAGAGTTGATATGTGATATAGCTTTTAGCAGGGGTATGAAACGAAGGGATCTTCTATTACGGCGCTATTGGAGAAGGGAGGATGATGGTACATATGGTAATACTTTAAGTGGATCAACTTAAACAATAATCTTTTGGATCTTAATTGGTGAGAAATAGCTATAATTTATTTATTTATGTGCAGTGATTCTGTACCATTCGGTCATTCATCACAAGTGTCCGCCGAAAAGACATTACGTACGCGCCTGCCTCAAAAGTAATGTATGCTTTTACATATGGAACCAACCGGATTTTATTTACCGTATCATAGTATCTAGCAGTGAATATAAGTGGTTTGTGCTGGTATAATGGCCATGAAAGTAGCCTTCATCCTTATACCATGCATGCAGGTTGTTAGGGAAAAAATCAGTGTCACATTATTAAAGCCCAAGTACATAAATCTTGCTGTGGCGCAAATTGGCCACTTTGTTATCGCATTAAGAAATCACTTTTGTTTTAATCTCATCTGACAATGTAAAGTGACTTATGGTTGAAGTTGCATTTCTCACAGGTGGAGGATATGTTATATCTCCTGCAAATCAAGGAAATCGTTCTGTAGTGAAACATATGCTTGCCATTGATTGGAAATTTTGGAAATCTTACGTGCAGACATCAGCAGCCAGATCAATAACAATAAGCATGCTGGGGAGACTTGCTGGTGTGCTTCATATCTATTTCTCTTCACTTCAGCCTATGAATTTATTATTCATTTTCAGACCACATTAACCACCTAAAGTTCGAAAACATCTTACTTTAGTTTCTAAAGTTTCACATTCCAATTTTGTAGAATATTCTTCAAGTTTTCTGTGTTAAATGGATGGAAATGCGCATGAGTAGTCAATATATCTGCTTGCTTGTTGGCATTTACACGCAACGTTCAAGCGATTATATGTAAATTGCTCGAATTATGGGACCTGATGTCTTTAAAAGAGATGTGTGCTAGTGTCTCTGAATGAACTGAAGTACACATATTGATTATGTATGCCCATCATCGCTCATTTGTTAATAGGAGAAGGACCTATCATGACAAAATCAACACATGAGAAACTGTGTTGAAAGTAGAACTTGGATAAGCTTGGCATCGAATAACTCTAATGCAGTCATTAAAGAATCATAATCTCTTTTGAAACTCTAGGCACTATAATTGTTTGACCCTTGTAATTGAAGATTCATGTATTTGGATAATATAAACTTCTTGGGATTGATTCAACTTTACTTGCTGTGATTGTAGCCTTGCGGGAGTTGTTTAGAGCAAAATTGGATTGTTCAGCATCTGATTTCTCATCAGGTGAGCTAATGAGCAATAATAGCATGCAGCAAACCAGAAAGGAATTGAAAGTTGAAGTTCAAGCTAGATTGGAGAGTGGTAGGAAGAGTATGGATGAAGATATGGTTAAAACACCTTCTGAACGCTCAAGTCTTGTGGGATTAAATGATGCTGCAGATGAATTTTTTGATGTTCCGGAACCTATAGATTATGATCAATCAGAAAATGGTTGGCCTTCTGACTTTGCTCCAGACATTTATTCTCAGGTATTAGCTGTCAGTTTCAGATATAAGGATGCTATTTTTATGTTTATAAAGAAAAAGGGTATCTTATCTTTGTGTCAAATGCCACTTAACTTGTTATGTGTTAGTTTTTATAACTGATCCAGTGATGTTTTATTGTTATTTTATCAATTTCGAGTTTCAGGATGCACGGCAACCCAAACTGTCAAGTGCTGCTGTATTTGTGAAAAGATTGCATGATCTTGCAGGTATGTTGGCTGAAACTCGTATATATATGACATATGCATAGTATTTTTTATTTTATTTTTAACATTTTGTACTAGATTTTCTCTTTGCTTGCATTCAGGGTTCCAAGCTTCTAATCTAATGGTTTGAGATTTTGATGCTACAGTTCAGAAGAAGGGTTATGCAGACTTGCATGAGGTGGCGAGGGAAGACAGTCTGTCATGCAAATATGGATACACTCTCTCGAAGGATCCAACCTGTAATTCTCTCTGCAGTTGGACATCAACAGATCCTTCGACGTTTCTCATTCGTGGAAAGACTTATTTGGATGACAGAAAGAAGGTAGTTTCAATTTTTGAAATTTGAATGTGGTGCACTTCTTGTAGTATCTCGTGTCTCTCGCATAGTTTTTGACTTGATAAACAGAATTGCTGATATCTCGCATCTAAACTTTTGCTCAAAACACTACTAAAGAAAAATAGCATAATATTTGATGGAAGATTGTATAAAAAATAGACATAATATGAAAATTGTGATGGTTCGGTTTTAGTTCTTGTTCTTGAGCGAATTTTTCTACTCTTTGCATGGATCAAGCAACCTTGATTTGTATAAATGCTAGTGCAGTTGCAGACATTATGCCAAACATGGCCGAAGTATTTTCTTGAATAACATACTGTTGCACTTTATTCATTAGTTTAGGTGTTCATTGATATGCTTTATCTTCCCAGATTAAGGCAAGAGGCACATTGATGGAAATGGTAGGTGCCGATTGGTTAAGGTCTGACAAGAGAGAAGATGATCTTGGGGGGCGCCCTGGGGGCATAGTTCAGGTCTGTCGTTGCTTCTTGAAGCGAATTTGCAATTTATCTATTGAAATTACTTTATGAAAAAAGAATTGCTCTGTTTACTGTGCAGAAATATGCCGCAAAGGGAGGTCCAGAATTCTTTTTTATTGTAAACATACAGGTGAGAGGCTTATTTTTTGTTTTTAATAACTTCCTTTATTGAGTTAATCTATTGCTTACTCGACTTCATTGAACTAGGTCCCAGGTTCAACAACATATAGTCTTGCTTTGTACTATATGATGAATACTCCTCTAGAAGAAGCTCCTTTGCTCGAGAGCTTTGTCAATGGAGATGATTCCTATAGAAATTCAAGGTTCAAGCTCATACCGTACATATCTAAGGTCAGAAAAGCAATTATTTCATAGTATTGTAATCTCATGCGATAACGAGTTTTACATATGTTTGCTCGAGAAGTATTCATCACATGTTTTACGTATTGGAACCCTCTTCTTTGGTTCCCTTTTAATATGAAATTTTCTAGCATGGTATGCCTTAAGGTGCATTATTAAGATATCCATTTTTTTTAGGCGGTTTTAACTTAATCCTTGACTGACAAGCTTGATATTGGAACTTAATTATGTTTATTGTAATCTCAAACTTGATATATGTACAATCATTTGTCAGGGTTCATGGATAGTGAAGCAGAGTGTTGGGAAAAAGGCATGCCTCGTCGGTCAAGCATTAGAAATTAATTATTTTCGTGGGAAGAATTACCTGGAGGTATCTCATAACTTGTCTTTTAGACCACATTTTCTTTTCAATTTCCCTTGTATGTATGCGAGTTTTCAAAAGATGGTATAAACTTTTTTCGCTGAATATATAGTGCGTAAACGGGACTCACTTTCTATACAACATTAATAATAATGTTTGTCAATAATTTCACAGCTTGGAATTGATATTGGCTCGTCAACTGTTGCGAGGGGTGTGGTCAGCCTTGTTCTAGGCTACCTCAACAATCTGGTCATTGAAATGGCATTTTTAGTACAGGTAGGTAAATATTTGATTGGTCATAGTATCAACTATCAAAAAACAAAAATGAAAAAACTATATAGTCTCGTTTTCAAAACGCGTGAACGAGAATTAGTGACTCCACTTAATTCTAGTGATTGTTAATTAGATATATGCAGTGACTAAAATTCTTTCAATGATGCTTAATTGACTGTTTTGTTGTTACACAGGCTAATACGCCAGAAGAGCTACCGGAATATCTTGTTGGAACATGTCGTCTTAACCATTTGGATGTCTCTAAATCGGTATTGGTAAAACCGTAATCCACTCTAAGCAAATATCCTCTTTTTTTTTTTTTACTATTACTATTGCTCATGAGATGTATAGAGAGTGAGTGATGGCTCTGATTGTACATGCGTGGTGTTCTTGCTATTTGCAATTCTTTTCATTCAAACCAAGTGGAAAGTTTCAGTTATCGAAAACATAGCCGATTTTGCGAATTATTTGATGTGAACATATATAAAATGTTAGGGGCATACTGGAAAAAAAAAAAAAAAAAAAAAAAAAAGAAGAAGAAAACTCGATTTGTGTTTGTCTTGATTAGAACTCGATTGCTTATTATACTAAGCTCAAACACAATTTGTAAAGCTCGATTAAAATTCAAATAAGCTTGAGTAACCATACATTGAGCTTCATTTAACTTATTTACACTTGTACTTAAAATCTATGCATTTGGTATTATCGATTTACACAGTCGAAATTGGGATAACTTGACTCAGTTTGTGCTACATTGCCACGCAAAATTGTATATAACAATTTCGTCTCGAAATAATGCAGAGGGGCCAAGTAAGGTTTAATAAGGGTGAGCCAAGAGACCCATTCTATATAAGCATGTGATATGTTGGGATTTTTTGCCCACTCGTAATAAATTCTTATTTGCTCTTTCACTAAAATATGTGAGTATGGCTACTTCTCTACTTTATTTTCGAACATAAAAATGAGATGTACTTCATTTATGGTTTTGTATATGCTACATTTGGTGGAGTACATTGGGTTGTCATGCATCGGTGGTCTACACATAATGCATCAGTGGCAATTCAGTGGTTTACACATAATAACACACTCATTTGTACGTGGGTCAAGTGACTAACTATTTGTATAGATCTACGGTGCAAAATCACTAATTTTCATTTATGTGTATCGAACCGTACGAGATATATAAATCATACTAGACTAATCATTTGTGACAAACTCAATCCAGCGACCGATTCGGACTTTGTATCAATTAATACAATTCAATTACTTCAATCGTTGGATCATCCCTTAGCCCGGTAATTATAATAACTAGTAAATTGAATTGGTTGTACCAAGTTAGTTGTGATGATTGGTTCACTTTTCTTTGGTTAATCATTAAATTCAAACCCATAAATCATGAGGGATCCATCACACCAAATCATATTATTATTAGTCACATCTCAATTCTCATGCCAAGTTTTTTAGGACAAACGAAAAAAAAGAAATTAAATTAAAAAAAAAAAAAAAGAAACACACACACACACAGTCAGATCTGCCCTTAATCACATCACGAGTCACACTCACATACATACACCATCACTGTGTGTTATGTGTGTGGGCCCCATTTGTTCATCAATCATCACAGGATAACATTCAAACCAAACTGGGGCCCACCTCGCCACACCCCAGACAAACACAAGACAATAGAGACATACTATACATCTTTTCCCTCCAAAAAGGAAAAAAAAAAAATTCCACACATCATACGGAGAGACCACCTTAGTTCCCCTGCACCTGCGCCACACCCAATAACTAACACCCCCCAATCTAATTCTAATCTAAACCTTTTTTCAGAATTAAAAAAAAAAAAAGGAAAAGAAAAAAGTATTATATATTATATTATAGATTATAATATGTACTTGACCTTTTTCACCCCAAAGTCCAAATAGTGTATATTGTAGTACAGTTCAGACAAAAGCCCAAGAAATAAAAAAATAAAAAAAAGGGATTTTATCTTCTTACCCTATCTTTCATTTTCTCCTTGTCTCTCTGCCAAAAGAACCAGAACCTTCTTCCAAAACCCAACAATGGCGTGAAAGGGTTTTAAGGGTCATTCTCCTCTCTAATATAATAAGGTACAATTTCCATTTTCACACCATTTTTTTTAATTCTTGTTTGCTTGCATGCATTTATCCTCTCTCTCTCTCTCTCTCTCTCTCTCTCTCTCTCTCTCTCTCTCTCTCTCTCTCTCGGTTTGCAAACGGGTCCTTCAGACTGGGTTTATTTTATTTATTTGTTTTATTTTATTTATTTTATTTTTCACTCTGTGTTGTGTTTTCTCAATTGGCGTTGTGGGTTTTCTTCTTCTCTTCTCCGCAGCGAAAACGGAACCACGTTGTCGTATTCGGCTAGGGTTTTTTTTAGGGCAAATGTTTGTCTGGAATAGTTGCAGTTGTTTGTAACGTTAACATACGAAACGGTGTCGTTTGACGTTGAAAAAGTGACCCCTCTTTTTCACTTGACTTGAAAAGGGAAAAAAATAAGAAAAGCTTCCCCGTTTGGTGAAATGGAAACTTTTTTGCTTGATATATAAATTACCAATTTATTTCTAAACAATTAAACTATTTACCTAATTGCCATTCTATTTTCTTTAATCGTCACTAATATTGGCTGCATGATTACCTTTGTTGGATTCTTTGACTGGAACAAATACATTGAATAAAAGGCCTTTTTTTCCGTTTGGGGCTGTTATTGGATTCTTGAGTCGAAGAAATGTATCGAGTCTTGTGTAATATTGCTATCGAGCAATTGAATAAACGAACACTCTTTTCGTGTACGTATTTCGTCAGACTATGAGTGAGGTTAAGGAGCCATATATCTGTTGGGAAGCAATTGTTAATGGAACCGCCGGAGAAGCGGAGTTGGACAATATACTTAGCATTTTGGATTATCCGATCGAGAGTTTCGAAGGTGATGAAGAGTTTGTTGGAGATTGGGATTCTACCAAGTCCGAATTTCTCGGCCCTATTCCGTCCGATGTCCTGATTGGGCAGCCCGTGATTGGTCATAACAAAACCACTCCAATTTCTCCGGTGAGTATTATCGAATGTCACAAGTATTCGGTGTTTTTTTTCATTATTATTTTTTAATGTAATGGAAATGCAATTATTTTAAATGGTCTAGATAATGATAGCTGCACGAATATTTAGAACCCCCGTATAGGTTAATTGTTGTTTGAAAACGAGGCCGACTTTTTCTTGAAATTTGGATAGCTTCAAGTAAGTTAAACGAAATTTGGATGTATTTGTCACTTTTTCATTTACTGAAATAACTTTCGGGTCGCGTTAAAATTAGATAAAGTTGTGTGTAAACGAATTTAATGTCTAATTTTTTGTTATTGTCGAGATACATTGACGAATAGATTTTTCATAACCGAGTCTTGCATAATCGCGACAACACGTGAGAGTTGAGTTTGCAAACAAATTTATGTCCTTTATTAAATGAATATCTTTAAGTTTATTCTTGTGCATCAATGCATATCAAATTAGAGGTCAAAAAGAATTACGCATTAATCATGGCATACTATTTGGTTACATATTGACTTATTTATAATATCTTTAAGTTTTCACTTATTTATCTGTTTTTAAAATTATGTTTGTTCGAACAATACATATTAAAGTAGCGATCGAAAAGAAAGAAACAAAAGCACGTGTAACATAGTGCTTTTTAACGTGTTTGGAGTGTCTCCAAAGATAGGAAAAATGTTCGTTAACTACTTATTTGCTAAACATTTGGTATTTGCCATTGTTTTCCGTTTGATGTGTCTAATTATGCCTTCTCTGTTTCTTTTTTTATTTTCCGATTTTTTTTTGGATTTGCTCATATCCCTTTTCGCCACTGCTAAAACAAACAAAGGTCGATGCAACTCCTTACCCAAACAAGTCAATTGAGGTCAAAGAACAGGGTATATTCCAAACACAAAGCCCTGTTTCTGTCCTTGAAAGTAGCAGGTCAACATCATCCGGCAAAAGCCCGCTTATCAAATCACGTATTACCAAACGAGCCCGATCCAAACGGGCAAGAAAGCCCTCAGGTTTAAGCCCATGGCATCTGATTCCAACTCTGTTTGCCAGCTGTCCGGATGCGGTGAAAAAAAGAGGGAGGAGAAAGAAACTGCCTCAGCAAGCAATTGAAAACTCCTCATCCCTCAAGGCGATTATTCAATTCCAAGGCTGCTCCGAGCGTCCGACGGAGCTGCAATCCTCCGCTGCGCAGCAGCGCAGCCCCACCGCTACTACTAAGAGGTGCACGCATTGCCAAGTCATGAAAACGCCTCAGTGGAGGGAGGGTCCGGCTGGACCCAAGACACTGTGCAATGCATGTGGGGTCCGCTACCGGTCTGGCAGACTCTTCCCAGAGTACCGGCCAGCAGCAAGTCCGACTTTTGTGCCGACCGTGCACTCGAACTCGCACAGGAAGGTGGTGGAGATGAGGACCAAAGGGCAAAACGGTAAAATCGAGGAGCGGTCGGTGGTGGTAGAGACGAGGACAGAGGGGCAAAATGGTAAAATCGAGGAGCGGTCGGTGGTGATAGAGACGAGGACCGAGGGGCAAAATGGTAAAACCGAGGAGCGGTCGATGGAGGTAATTGTTCCCGTGAGTAGTAGTAGCTGTTCGTTTGATCGTGTATGCTGAAAAAAAAAAGATGCTGGTTGTTGTGTCTTTCGTTTTCGTGTTTTTAATGGTGAGATGTAGTTAGAACATTGTACAAAAATGGAGGTGAGTTCTCTACTAGATTAGGAGAATTTAATTATCAGAGGAATTGGAGCTGTTGACTAGATTAAAAAGATGGTAAGATTTTCTAAGTGATGTTATCTTGAAATTAAGACATGTTTTTTTTATCTCATCACATTCTTGTTTGCAGGTTTTTTGTGGAAATTAAGAAAGATATATGTATGAATCTAGTTTGGCCCTAACTGTAAGAAGGAAAATATACCGTCTTTGTAGCTCAAGTTTACACCGATTTTACATTTGGTCGCTGATGTTTAATTAATTTAACACTTCAGGCCATTTTTGTCAATTCACCGTTAGTCTGCCAGTTAAGACGGTGATAAGCACAAGCTTGATTACTTTAGTACTAACGTAAAATTGAGGGAGATGACTCAAAGTGTTGAATTCTTGAAACATGAGAACAAATGTGTTTTTTATGAACATGAAGGACCAAATCTGAAATTAGTGCAAATTTGAAGGGTAAAAACTATATTTTTCCCATATTAAGAAGCAATATAATTCAGATTGGATCACAAAAAAAAAAAAAAATCACATTGGGCCTTGGGGTAGTAGTAGGCTTAAATATAGGCCTGCTTACTTAAGGCCCAGAACATTGCCCAGGCTAATCTTTTTGGTAGGCCTAATTAATTTATCCAACTACCACTCATCAATCTATATATCTATATTTTCTTTATTAATCGACAAAATACATGACGATTTTTAGTAAATTCACGATATTTTATTGCAAATATTATAAATGTAGAACTCATATGTAAGTTTTCAACTATATTATTTTGTTAAAATTTTGCAATTGTTTTTTGGTAATGAAGGAACCCGCTGCCAATATATAGGTGCACTTGGTAAATCTATATACATTCTCGTGCAATAACTTAAAAAATCATACGAGAGATGTAAACCACACTAGACTAACTGTATATGACAGGCTCAAGATCTAGTGATCGTTCGTAAAAGGATTTGAACTTGGGTGGATTGACACAAGTTCAATTGCTCCGACCACTAGTTCATCATTTGGAGGACAAATTTTGTAGCATTGACCACCAAGAATTGTGTGATACGTTATATTCAAATATCCAAACACTAATAATATAAAGAGTAAAAAGCAGTTTACCCCCTAAACTATGGCCCGTTTTGCACTTTACCCCCCAAACAAAAAAAATTTGCACGTTTTTACCTGAACTCGTTAATTCGTTGCACGGTGCCCCCTAAACTCAATTTTCCGGCAATTTTAACCGGAATATGAAAACATGTGCTTTGCACGTGAGACTTTTAGGGGTAAATTCGTCCCTTCACTTGCATCTTTAATATTAAATACAAATAAATATTAAAAAAAAAAAGAAAAAGAATAAATAAATAAAGGAAAAAGAAGCTGTTCTTCAAGCTTTTCTTCCAAACCCGTCAATGGCGGCCGCCAAAGAACAGAAGCACAGCCTGCACCCATACATCGAACTCTCCAAACTCATTGCTCTAAAGGGCCACAAATCTCCTTCATTTCAACCCAAGAAACATCGACCGCCTCCCCAAACTGCCTCCAATTTTCGCTTCCTCCATTAATTTCGCCAAAATCCCACTCCCGAAACTCGAATAACTCTCCGAAAACACAGAGGCAACAATGGACATCAATGGCGGAGAAATGGACTATCTCAAGAAAACCATATAGATATTTTACCATATATCGCAGCACATATTAAGCGAGTTAGCAGATGCAAATGTTAATTGCTATAAAACCATATAGATATTTGAGCAAAAAGCAGTTTTCTTGAGGGGGGAAAATCGAAGAGAAGATGAATGCTAAATTGGAAGAAGAGGATCAAGATAACCACTACCACCAAGAGGAGAAAGAAGAAAAATTGATGAGAATCGCCATCCTCCGCAACCCCCTCTCCGACCGCCGCATCGCCGCCTTCTCGCCCAATTCCTACCGTCTCCCAGCCTTGCCGTATTCTCACCGCCGCATATCCCTCTCAAAACCCTCAAAATCAATCACCGCTTGCTCCGTCAATCCCCCAGAATCGAACCCGTACCCGGTTCGAGACACGCTATCCGGTTCGACCCGGACATTCGCGACAATCGGCGCCGTAGCCCTAGCCGCGTCGAAAGTCATCGCCCCCCACTGCGGGGGGCTGTTCACGCTGGCCGTGAAGGTGAAGGAGCCGGTGGTGAAATCAGCGGGGCCGGCGTTCTTCGCGGCGGTGAGGAGAAGCGAGCTGAGGTCGCTGAACACGCCGCTGACGGTGGTGGCGGCGGGATGGCGAAGTGGCTGGACCTGTACAGCGGGATACTGACGGTGAGGTGCATGCTGAGCTGGTTCCCGAATATTCAGTGGGACAAGCAGCCCCTTTCCGCCATTAGGGATTTGTGCGATCTCTATTTGGGGCTGTTTAGGGATGGGTTGGCTTTGTGAGGGTGGTGGTCGACGGGATGACAACTCCTTTTTTCTTTCTTTTTTTTTTCTTTTTCTTTTTTTTTTATGTTTATTTTTTAATGATTAAAATATAGAATGTTAGTGAATGGACAAATTTGCCCCTGAAAATCTCATGTGCAACACACGTGTTGTAATATTCCGGTCAAAATTGTCGGAATATTCCTTTTAGGAGGCACCATGCAATGAATTAACGAGTTCAGGTAAGAACGTGCAATTTTTTTTTGTTTAGGGGGCAAAGTGCAAAACAGGCCATAGTTTAGGGGGTAAACTGCTTTTTACTCTAATATAAAACTTATAAAATTGGGGGCGATTTAAAAAAATATAGTATAGTAAGTTTAATATGTAAATAAGAATAATTAATTAGCATGTGAAAGGAAGAAAAGAGACAAAAAAAGGGTCCAGGATGATGCACAACAAGTATAGCTGTAATTCAGCAGTCCAATTATTGATCCTTTTTTTTTTTTTTCCTGCATCAGAGTGATATAGACCGTGTCACGTCCTAGTCATCACTATCAAACCCCAATCATTAACCGCCACGTGTATAGACTAACTTCACTCCCACTGTCTGACAGACTAAAACAGTCTCTCTCTCTCTCTCTCTCTCTCTCTCTCTCTCTCTTCTCTCTCTCTCATATTTGCCTAGTCAAATTACTTAATTTTATGAATTATCTATTATAAATAAATAAAATTGTCGAAATAACACGATGGTGATACTATAGATTTAGGTTTGTATTATATTCTTTTTATTATTTTTAATTACTAATGATGTCCGTTTGATTTCAACAGCATGATGTATCAATATAAAATTATACAATTTTATGACAACCTATCCGATACACTTTATCTAATAGCCAACATAAGAGCTTTTCTTCTTTCTTTTTATTTCCTATAATTAGGAGCAAAATCGAAAAAGATTTTGAATGTTCTTTCAAGTGCAGGTGAATTACATTTGAAGTCTTACCGTTAAAATATCTAAAATGTGTGGCGACTTTTCATTTGGTCTGATTTTGATACTATGTTAAATGACCACCTCAATCAAAAGTTTAAACTATTAATGAAATGTTAATTTAATATAAATATCCTCAATGCAAATGGCAAACTACTATTGGTCTATATTACTAAATTTGGTCATTGTAAGTTTGTAACATACTAATTTTGATTATCTTGTTGGTATATTCATGAAAGAATATTGTAAGAAGCTCCATTTTCAATACCATGCAATTCAACATAAGTGCACATGCATAGTTCTTGAAAGATGAACATTCCTCCATTTCTATCTATTATGGGAAATTTTTATTTGAATTATTGATACTTTAGATAGGGTACTACAACTCTAGAAGAACAATTAATTGGCTCTAAATGCACAACTAGGCTAATTTTTATTTATTTATTTTTGATTTTTTTTAATAATAAATGATGTATTTGTTTTTTGAAGGGACCACTCGAAATAAAAGACAAGTCCTAAAGCTGGCTTTTTTGGGCCCATGCAGAATTTGGTTCTGGTTATATGGCCTGCCAGTAAAAACATGGTAGTTATTGCATATTTTATGGGGTGTAATAATAGTAGTCCACTATGTGTAGTGTGTGTAATAAATTTACTCTCACAAAAAAAATTAATTAAAAAAGAAAAACACACAGTGTGTGTCTGAAAAGACATGTGATTTGGTTTATGTGGTATGTCTGCATCAATGTTTTTCCTCTTTCACGTACCTCTTTTCCAATATTTTCTGATGTTAAAAGTTTCTCTTTTTCATAATCAGTTTATTATATAAAATAATTCAGGTAAAGAAATAAATTCAGAGGGGAGAGTGAAGGTCACGCGCGGAAGAATACAAAATTATAGGCAGACAAAAACAAAAAAGTTAACCATGGTAAAAAGCAATTAACTGACAGAGAGAATTTTAAACCGGGATTAAATATGTCAGGTCATAGAACTGACCGGTTCAGATATAGAACCCGTACAGTTCGAGCCAGCAGTTTAAAGGCCGTGTCCCCCTAAAATATCCATTATTATCTCAACCGCCCCAAACCCCACTTTTTTCTCAACTAAATACCCTTTTCTTTCTCCTCCACTATTATTTTATAGGTATATTACGATTATCCCATGAAATAAGGTTAAATTACAAAAAAAAACCTCTTATATTTGGCTAATTACAATCGTCTCCCTCAACTATGAATTTTCTTATACGTCCACCTTTTCAGTACCAAATTTAGTGGAATCTTCTAGATTATGTAAAATATTCTCAAATTTGTACATGTTTTACTGCATTCGAACTCCGCATTTTGAAATAAGACGATCATAAAATGTGTCTCCCGGTTTTGTAATCTCTGATTGTGGTGCATCAGACACATTACAAATTGGAGAACTGTCCACATAATTTAGAAGATTCTGCTGAATTTCAGATCATAAGAGTGGATGTGTAAGAAGATTCATAGTTGAGGGCCTGATTGTAACTACCCAAACATTATGAATTTTTTCGTGATTTAATTTTACCTCAAGGATTGGCCACAATTTATCCATAATACATATACTAGGGGCAAATTACGGCCACCCCGGAGGTATGGCCAAATTACAAAAAAAAAAAACCCTCTTGTTTGGGTAATTACAGTCACCCCCTCCTTTTAAATATTTTTACATAAAATTTATGTAATTCGATTATTTACCGAACCAAATCGTATATTTAGTTCGGTAAATCGTATGAAATGTCCGTGTACCGAAATTCCAGTTCGGTTTTACCGAATTAAAATCTCTAAAATTTACCTCTATAATTGGGGTCTTTTCGTAAGATAATACATAACTTAAGAGATAATTATAATTACCAAAACAGAAAGAGAATTTCATAATTTAAACATAACTGAGGGGTGATCGTAATTTGTCCGATATACAAATGTTAGGTGTCCTCTCAAAAAAAAAAAAAAAAAGGAGGAAAACTCCTCTCTGACGGCGTCGTTTTGGATTGACTTGAAATGAAAATAAAGAAGAGTACCAGACCGCGAGATTGTAGTGAGAGAAAGAGCGAAAAAAAAGGTTTCGTCAAAGTATGTATGTATTATTGGCAACAGAAACGACGATTTATGAGGCAATCTTTTGGTAGTAGTAATACATACAACTCACTTTCACTTACGTAGAATCTTTTCACCCTCGTGTTTTTAGATTTTTGTTTTTCCCGTGTTTTTCTCCTTTTTTTGTTGAATCTCAGATTCATGAATTACTACTAGTTATTCCTTTCCGCCGGTTTCTAGAACCCTCTCCCATTACACACACTCACGCACTGTAAATAGTCTTTTGCACCTCATGTGCTAGTGTTCCATATTCTGACATAGGTGTGTGTGTGCTGGCAGTGTGTGTATTTTCTGACGATTTTTTTTTTTAATTTTTTTATTTTTTATGTTGTATTACTAGATTGACTGTGCGCTAAGTGTTGAAGAGACGATGGTGTGGCGTGGCGAATTCTCGCTGTGATTCTCGGATTTGAGAGGTAATTTATCGGATCTCTTGCTCTGCGCAGTTAATTGGATTCATGTTTGCCGATTTTATGATTCAATTTGTTTGTTTATTGATTTTTTTTTTTTTTTTTTTTGATTTTCAGTTGATTGTGTTTTCTGAATTTCGCCCCTTTTTTTGATCACCCACAGATTTTTATTGAAAAAGAAAAAAAAAATGAAATAGATTAATTTACGGTGTAATTCGCTGTACATCAATCAGAAATAAGAGAAAGATGAAGGAGATAGTGGAGAAGAGTTTGGATTCAGAGCTTTGGCACGCCTGTGCCGGATGCATGGTCAAAATGCCGCCGGTGAATTCGAAAGTATTCTACTTTCCACAAGGCCACGCCGAACATTCTCTCGCTACTGTCGATTTCGGGGCTTTGCCCATGATCCCTCCTATGATTCTCTGCAGGGTCAGTTCCGTAAAATACTTGGCCGACCATGAAACGGATGAGGTCTACGCGAAAGTCGGGCTTATTCCCGTCGGAAACAACGAGCGCGTTTCTTACGATGATGAAGACGGAATTTTCGGAAGGATTAATAAATCCGAATCGGGCGAAAAAGCTGCTTCTTTTCCGAAGACGCTGACCCAATCGGATGCCAACAATGGAGGGGGGTTTTCGGTTCCAAGGTACTGCGCGGAGACTATTTTCCCGCCGTTGGATTACACCGCCGATCCACCGGTGCAGAATGTGACCGTTAGAGATGTTCACGGCGAGACGTGGAAGTTTAGGCATATCTATAGAGGCACGCCGAGGCGGCATTTGTTGACCACTGGATGGAGTACTTTCGTGAATCAGAAGAAGCTTGTGGCCGGAGACTCGATCGTTTTCATGAGGGCGGTGAACGGAGATCTCTGCGTTGGGATTCGGAGGGCTAGGAGAGGTGGCGGAGTTAGTGGGAATGAGTATTCCTCGTCTGTGTGGAATTATGGCGGTGGTGGGAATTTGGGCGGGGTTTCGGGTTTTTTGGAGGATGAGAATAACAAGCTGATGCATAGAAGTGGTGGTGTTGGGAAAGTGAGGGAGAAGGGGAGAGTGAGCCCTGAATCAGTTGTTGAGGCGGCTTTCTTGGCGGCCAGTTGTCAGCCTTTTGAGGTTGTTTATTGTCCGCGTGCGAGCGCGATGGAGTTCTGTGTGAAAGCGTCGTCTGTGAATGCTGCGATGAGGATTCATTGGTGCTCTGGGATGAAGTTCAAGATGCCGTTCGAAACGGATGACTCTTCTCGAGTTAGCTGGTTTATGGGGACTGTAGCTTCTGTTCAGTTTGTTGATCCCGTTCGTTGGCCTAATTCGCCGTGGAAATTGCTTCAGGTAATATTTTTTGCCCCGTTTAAGATGACGATCTAGTACTTTCTGTTGAAACACGCAAGTTTTGTATGAAATGATATGCTGGTTTATGAGATTTTTATTTGATTTAGGATACTTTAAAGTCGAAATTGTTGAAACTAATGGAAAGTTAGTTGAAGAATAATTAAGGTGAACAAGAAGTCGAACAAGTCCATCTCAAACTGAACACAAGCTATAGTCCCCATAAATTTTTTATTTGATCTGTTATACATAAATCCTAAATTGTTGAAACTTGAAATTAATGGAAATGCAGTTGTAGAAATTAAGGTGAACAAGGAATCGAACAAGACCACCATCTGAAATGTTTTATTTCTTGATTTTTCTCGTAATCGTCATTTTCCTGTTAGCGAATAAGTAATGTGGACTGATTTTCACACGGGAAAAAGCTGGTTCCGAGTTATTCATGTGGATACTGCAACAATGGAACTTCAACCGAATTTTAGGAAATAAATACCATCTCCAATGTTTGCTCCATTCCCGTTTTTTGCATCTTTTCCCAAACGTATCGAGTTCCATTTATTCTGACATTTTCTCCGCGACACCATGGCGCAGGTGACATGGGATGAACCAGATCTGCTACAGAATGTGAAATGTGTCAGCCCATGGCTAGTTGAACTGGCCTCAAACATGCCAGCCCTTCATCTCTCGCCCTTCTCACCTCCGAGGAAGAAGTTGTGCTTACCCCTCCATCATCCAAACCTTCCACTCGACGGCAGATTTCCATTACCGTCGTTTTCAGGCAACCCCCTTGGTCCAAGCAGTTCCTTACGTTGTCTACCCGACAACAACATCACTCTAGGCATACAGGGAGCCAGGCATGCTCAAATTGGAGTCCCTTTGACGGATCTCCACTTTAGCAACAAACAACTGCAGACGGGAATTTTACCACCACCCAGTGGGAATCTCCCACTGCTTGAATACCCTCGTGCTAACGTTCTTGATCGTAACGAAGATGGTAATGATAATGTATCTTGCTTATTAAGCATGGGTAATTCTAACAAGAAGCAATCGGACGATGAAACTTGTGGTGCGAAGAAGACACCTCTGTTCGTCCTTTTTGGTCAACCAATACACACTGAGAAACAAATGTCTTGTGATCGGCCCTGTGACGCGTTTTCTCGGGTGGCGTTAGGGCAGAATGCCTCAGGTGGGACAAAAAGTTTGTCCACTGATTTTTTGTGTAAAGTTTTCTTGGAGTCGGAAGAAGTCGGCCACAGTGTTGATCTATCTGCTCTTGGTTCGTACAAAGAGCTATACAAAAAGCTCGAAGACATGTTTCGGATAGATAGATCGGAGATTGTGGGCCATTTGTTCTATCGTGATGATGCTAGTGGTGCTGCTAAACAAGTTGGTGAAGAACCATTCAGGTGACTTTCTTAGATTTGCTCAATTGACAGGCTAATTTACATGTTTTATTTTTTTATTTTTTTATTTTGACGTACTTGGTCATTTTTGCAACTGCAGCGAGTTCGTGAAGGCTACTAAAACACTGAGGATCCTTATGAAACCGGGCAGTGACGATACCGAACGGTAATTTGCAAAATTTTGTTACTCGTTGAAATTAATGTTAAGTGATGGAGGTCGTCAAGCTGAGATCGTTAAATTTTGTTTTGCAGGAAATTGGTTACTGGCTTGCCAACTTCTGAGCTTGGACGGAATTCATCGAACCAGACAGGTGCCCTGAGCATATTTGCGTAGTGCGAGGTGTACTTAAAGAGTGCCGGAGGAAACTCTGGTTCTTCAGTATGGGTAAGATCGTGTATCCGTGTCCTATAAATATATTTTCTTATTTATGCAATTTAAAAAACTAATCATTATGAAGCTCCGAACTTTGTGTATTGTGTCTAGCGTGCCTACCGGAAGGTATATATTAGTGCATGTTTCTCTCTTCACTTTGATGCATAATATGTACTTGAATGAAACGAACACATTATCGTGATGCCTATTTATTTGTCAACTATTTGGGTGTATGCTTCGGATCGAGTCATTGTGCAACTTTTTCGTTTACTTGTGAGCTCCTGCAAAATCTTTGATATATCTACTCAACATGAGATATTCTTGGATTATTTATATTCGAGTTTTACGGAAGGGTATATGACATGAAACCTATAGATACATGTTGAACAGTAGCGTATTCAAACCTTATTCGATTTTACATTACGGAGTGACAATGCAAATAAACCAACAACGAAAAGGCAAACATCAAACGAAGGTAATAAATACAGTCATGGTTCAACAGTTTGTAAGCAGTCATGTCGAAAAAGATATTTGCCAAGAAATATTATTTATACTTCAGGTATGTATCCATCATCATCCCCAAGCAATGATGCATCATGAAAGCTGAGCTGCAGGAATCAAAGGGAAATAGAGTTAATCAATTATCTTAACCTGGGCAAGAATCAATACAAAACTGAGACTATTGTACAATCAAAGAAAATAATAAGAAATCGTATACTTAGCACACATTTTTTGCGAAAAAATGCTGAAATGTTCAATTTTTTAATATTATTTAATAATCAAGCATAATAGTTCAAAAAATAGTTCATTTGAAAATTGTTTCACTAGTTTTTTAACAATCAAGCAAAATCACACAACACACAATTTTGCCAAAAAAATAGCTGAAATGTTCAAATATTTTTTTTTATATTTTTAATAATCAAATATGTAATATAGGAGATGTTTATTCACAAGTATTCAAGAAATAGTTCATTTAAAAATTGTTTCACTAATTTTTTAACATTCAAGCAAAATCACAAAAAACGTATACAGCACACGTTTTCTTCCGAAAAATAGCTCAATGTTCAAATATCTTTTTTAATATTTTTTAATAATCAAATATGTAATATAGAGATGTTTACTCACAAGTTTTCAAAAAACAGGTCATTAAAAAATTGTTTCACCAATTTTTTAACAGTCAAGCAAAATCACAAAAATTTATACTATATAAGCCCACTTTTTTTGCGAAAAATAGCTGAAATGTTCAAATGTTTTTTTAATATTGTTTAATAATCAAATATGTAGTGTAGAAGATGTTTATTCATAATTATTCAAGAAATAGTTCATTTAAAAATTGTTTCATTAATTTTTGAATAGTAAAGCAAAATCACAAAAAAATGTATGCACACGTTTTTAGCGAAAAATAGCTGAAATGTTCAAATATTTTTTTAATAATCACATATGTAGTAGAGAAGCTGTTTATTCAAGTATTCAAGAAATAGTTCATTTAAAAATTGTTTCGCTAATTTTGAACAGTCAATCAAAATCACCAAACAATGCACACGTTTTTTGCGAAAAATAGCTGAAATGTTCAAATATTTTTTTAATATTTTTTAATATTCAAATATGTCGTATTAGAAGATTTTTATTCACAAGTATACAAAAAATAGTTCATCTAAAAATTATTTCACTAATTTTTGAACAGTCAAGCAAAATCACAAAAAAATGTATACTATATAGCACACGTTTTTTGCGAAAAATAGCTGAAATGTTCAAATATTTTATATTTATTTTTTAATCATCAAATATGTAATATAGAAGATGTTTATTCATAAGTATTCAAGAAACAGTTCATTCAAAAATTGTTTCACTAATTTTTTAACAGTCAAGCAAAATCACAAAAAAATGTATACTATAGCACACGTTTTTTTGCGAAAAATAGCTGAAATGTTTACATATTTTTTTAATAATCAAATATGTAGTGTAGAAGATTTTTATTCATAAGTATCCAAAAAATAGTTCATTTAAAAATGATTTCACTATTTTTTTAAAAGTCAAGCAAAATCACAAAAAAATGTATACTATATAGCACACGTTTTTTTGCGAAAAATAGCTGAAATGTTTAAATATTTTTTAATAATCAAATATGTAGTGTAGAAGATGTTTATTCATATGTATCCAAAAAATAGTTCATTTAAAAATTATTTCGCTATTTTTTAAAAGTCAAGCCAAATCACAAAAAAAATGTATACTATATATAGCACACGTTTTTTTGCGAAAAATAGCTGAAATGTTTAAATATTTTTTTAATAATCAAATATGTAGTGTAGAAGATTTTTATTCATAAGTATCCAAAAAAAAGTTCATTTAAAAATGATTTCACTATTTTTTTAAAAGTCAAGCAAAATCACAAAAAAATTGTATACTATAGCACACGTTATTTTGCCAAAAATAGCTGAAATGTTTAAATATTTTTTTAATATTTTTTAATAATCAGATATGTAGTGTAGAAGCTGTTTATTCATAAGTATCCAAAAAACAGTTCATTTAAAAATTATTTCACTATTTTTTTAAAAGTCAAGCAAAACTACAAAAAAAATGTATACTGTAGCACACGTTTTTTGCCAAAAATAGCTGAAATGTTCAAAAGGTTTTTAATATTTTTTTATAATAAAAAAAATGTCGTGTAGAAGATGTTTATTCACAAGTATCCAGAAAATAGTTCATTCAAAAATTGTTTCGCTAATTTTAAACAGTCATCAAAATCACAAAAAAAATGTATACTATAGCACACGTTTTTTGCGAAAAATAGCTGAAATGTTCAGATATTCTTTTAATATTTTTTACTATTCAAATATGTCATATTAGAAGATTTCTATTCACAAGCATTCGAAAAATAGTTCATTTACAAATTATTTCAATATTTTTTTACAGTCGAGCGAAATCACAAAAAAATGTATACTATGCACACATTTTTTGCAAAAAATAGCTGAAATGTTCAAATATTTTTTAATAATCAAATATGTAATATAGATAATGTTTATTCTGAAGTATCCAAAAGTAGTTCATTTAAAAATTGTTTCACTAATTTTCGAACAGTCAAGCAAAATCACAAAAAAATGTAGACTATAGCACACATTTTTTGCGAAAAATAGCTGAAATGTTCAAATATTTTTAATAACGAAATATGTAGTATAGAAGATATTTATTCATCAATATTCAAAAAGTTAATTTCAAAATTATTTCACTAACTTTCGAACAATCGATCAAAATCGCAAAAATTGCATATTACATCACACTTTTTTTTGCTAAAAATAGCTGAAATAATATTTTTTTAACATTTTTTTAACTATCAAATAATGGAAGTTGTTTTGATTTTATCGGCAAGAAAGAAAACTTTATTAAACATGTAAATAATGCTTGCACTGTCCAAAATCAAACCTTTCACAAACTAAACACCGAACCAACACAAATCAAAAGAAAAATCGGAATCCAAACTGAAACAACTGTTTACCACTAGAATTAAAGCAGATAGCTCAACCAATAGACGAGAGCAAAAAAAAAAAAAAAAAAAAAAAAAAAAAAAAAAACAGAGCGTTTGAAGGGTAAAATTGGAATTACCGAGTGTGGACGATGAATTGAAGGACTAATTGTAGTAGAGCTCGAGGCCCATGCCGTCATGGATCTCGTAGTCCTTGAGGGTGATGTGGTCTTTGTAGATGTTGTACCATTTCTGGATTCGGATCTTGTCGGCGCGTGTGCCGGTCTGCGCCGCCACCAGCTTTTTGAGGTCTCCGATTGTGTCGTCGTCGTTGCACTTCACGCGCACCTTCTTCCCCAGCCGATCGTTCAGCACCACCTCTATCATCTTCGCTCTCTTCTTCTTCTTCTTCTTTCACCAGCAAACCCTAATTAAACACGCGCAGCTCGAGAGGAATAAATGACCTTCTAGAATGTCCTCACTGAAGCACAACTTTTATGACTGTTCCGCTCGTTCAACGCGAATAGGTTTAAATACATTATTTATATTAGATAAAATACTTTAATATAATTGGACGGACGTCCTTCTGTTTAGTTATTATTAAACTTCTTACGCATACCATTGTCTGTGGGGAGAAAAAGAATATACTTTATTTTTCATTGTAATTGCCTTCGGTAGTACACGAGGAAATTTCAGTTGCCATCCCTCAAGTTTGCACTTATTTCATATTTCGTCCTCCCATTTTCACGAAAACCACATTTAGTTCCTCATATTTCAATGATGTAACACTTTTTGTCATTTCCGTCACTTTACCGTTTGTCTGTCGGTTAAGATAGTGTTGGACACATGCTTGATTCCGTTATGTACTAACGAAAAATTGACTAAAAATGTTGACTTTTTGAAACATAAGAAACCAAATATGTTTTTTTTTGCAAACGTAGAGGACCAAATGTGATTCGGTACAAAGTTGAGGGATAAAATATGTATTCTTCCCTTGTTTAAACATTAGCAATCGAGGTTTATATTTATATGACGTGAATATCCAATACTAACTATGAATAAAACCAGAGTGGTTTGGCCCTTCAAATCATCAGCAAAACCAAACTAAATACATATATACATACAAACACTAAAAGGAGAGACCACAACTAGTAAGTACTCTTTTGCACCTGAAAATTAACCTGAACAAAATGACCCTCCTGAAAATAACAACCAAGTCGCGAGAACAAAAAATTAAACGAGTATCAACTACTCCGTCAACCAGTTCAAATTGATCAAATCATTAACACATCACCAATTTGGCAACAAAGAATTCTACGGTCATATATCATGTTACACGAGGATGAATCATGTTTTCTTTATCGATTAAAAAAGAAAAAGTCCCCAGAAACTTTTAGACAAAACTGAAAGAGAACAAAAACGAAACAAACCTAGTGCACAAGTGCAAACAATTAAATTACGAACGACAACAACTATAGAGAGCCTATTCAATGTGATCCCAATTGATGCAAAAATATAATAATTTACATAAAGCTCGTCGAAAATAACCAGTCCCACACCAACTCACTCCAGCACAGCAACCTCCGGGTCAACTCTCCAATAGTTGGCATCATTAAATTCCTTCATCCCAGCACCACCCTCATCCGAATCCTCCTTCTCTAGTTCCTTTGGAGTGATATTCATTTTCAGTGGGCCCGCCTCCCCAACTATTCCTTCCTTGAGAGCATTTTCCATAGCCTTTTCTGTACCCTCTGATTCCACCCCCACAAATTCCACATCCTCTTCAAACAAGGAAGGCACAGCAGCGGTTTTCTGACTTAAGTCGGAGGAATCTATATTACCTGTTCCGTTTGGTACAGATTCTCCACTTAAAGTGTAATAAACGGGGGCTGTCGTGGGCTCTGCTGTATGCTCGATATTGTCGGTTATGTCGCTTTGGGGGTCATCAAACGGGTTCACGCTGGATCTGCCGACTTGAAAACCTGACCCGTTTTCCCATGCTACCCATTCGGGCATTGGCCTGTCTCCAAACGGGTCGTCATTGTCTGCTGAGTTGAATCCACTGAAGCCATTTGACTCGGACGCTCTACTCTCGGTCATTTCCTCATCCTCCCCAACCATGACCTCATCATCACTGCTGCTGTTACCGCCGTTTGTGTTTCCGTTCAAGTTGATATCGTCCATCATGTCTGAAGACGAGGTGTTCATAGGTGCTTCGCCACCGTTTCTGTCGTCTTGGAATGCGAACCAGTTGGAGTTTGTAAACAAACTGCTGCAGAAAGGAATAAATGATGTCATACAATAACTGAATCTAATAAATGAATGCTAGCCTTGGCCATATGAGTAAAAGAAGTCTGATGCATTTTTTAATCCCTGGCATAAATTTATGTACCACTCTGTTCTTTATAACTAGCAAGAAATTATTTTTTGGATGTCGAAGCACAAACTACAATGTCACAGAAAGTTCCAGAAACGCTATCTTAGTCGGAACACCTAATGTGTCATGAGTGCAGTAAAAATCATCAAAAAAAGGCAAAAAACACTCACCTCCCTTGGTCATCGCCCAACCTAAGGGATGAAATGACGACTTCAGCAGATTCATCATCAAAGTAGACATCCTACAATTTCAGAAATTGCATGTGTGAAAACGGGGAGGATTCATTAAGAAAGAGTAGACTGTGGAAAAACAATTTCTAAGTGTGCCTTTTTCATGGAACTAAATAATAAAAGAAAAGAGGCAACCGTATTTCCGGAGAAGAATAAAGACATTGGACATGCAGATTACCTCATCATCACGATTAAAAGATCCACTACCCTGCTAAGAATACAAATCATAAATAAATCTCAAAAAAAGTCAATATTTTACTTCTGGGAAAGTTTTAAGGAGTTAGAGAAGAGGTTCTTCCCACTTTTGACATTTACCTCAGCATCGTCATTATCATATATGGTGTATCTAAACGCTTGGCTCAAATTATTTGCTAGTGCTGCAACGTCATAGTCTCTATCATGAACATCTTCCTCGTCACTATCTCTGGTCCTGTCTTGCAATGCAGTTGGTCTCCTGCAAAGAAAGAATAATCATCTTCTGGAACCACAGTTCAGTGGAGCCTGAAAAGACATTTCTAAGCAGAGCGAAATAGCTGCGATGCTCCACATGAAATACTAAAATTAAAAATCTAATGCTTGTTTATGTGTGCATAAGTCATACTGCAATAAAAAGGTGTCCAAGCAGACAGAGGACCAACTTCTATAATCCTATTGACTTGTTGGCTTGTCCGATTCCAAAAGTCCTCATTTAAAGAGGGCCTAAATATCTATATGCAGAATTCAAGTCTACTCTTGTAAGTTTGAGCACCGAGGTAATGTGGCAAGTCGATAAGAGGAAAAGAGGCTTACCCGCAAGCCCATCGATAAACATTCTCAACCATATTACGCTCCTGTAACAAAGTTTTCTGCCACTCGTTCCACTCATTATTTTCCTGAAGCGAAATAGGAAGAAGTGCATGAGCCGAGGACAAATTATACGAGTACTTTGGAGGAAGACAAATGGAAACATCTGTTCTACTGACAACAGTACATTTCTCGTATGCATGTAAGCTTATTTAACCAATTTACGATGGACTAATTAATCTGTCACCCACCTGAAGACGTTTTTCAATGCGATTATCAGTGTTTCTCAACTGAACAAGTTTATTTGATATCCGTGTCAAGTGTCCAAAGTATCCTGCTCGAGAAGCCTTCTTCCCAGAAGCAGCTAAAGTTGGCTGTACTTGATTGAAGAATCACCATTAGAGACCACTTACCATACTTAACAAAGAAATGGTAAAGAAAGACAGCAAAGCAGGGGGGAGAGGTTTTAAGTTAAGTACAGATCTATCAAGTAACACAGAACATGTGAAAATATACCAGGACCAAATAAGACGTGTTTCGTGATGACATAAATAAAATGGATGGATTATTTCAGGAAGCAAAGGATTTGTATTCTTAATTTTATGATTCAAACAACATCATCTTTCTCCATGCAGCTTAAGCAGGGAACAGCGCCCTAAAACGCATACTTATATAACGGACACTTACCTGATTAAGTACACCAGAAAGTGTAGAACTTTTTTCTGTTTGAAGAATTTTTCCAACCAAATTACAATCTAGAAGAAGATGATCGACAATGGAGTTATTTTCACTTTGCAAGCATGAATAAATAATGCTCTCCACATGATGGTGCAAAGCATTATTGTAGGCATACCTGCACCAGAAAGATGAGATTTTTAGTGACAATATTAGCGAGTTTAATTCCTTAAACCAATTTCCACTAGACATGAATCTAAGATCATTTGTTGCATTAACTAGTATTAATCTCTGCAAAGGTATAAACGGATAGCACAAAATTAAATGATCCTTACTCAAAAAAGAGATCAATGACTCTTCGAATTGTCCCAGAGCTGACCAACTCCTTCTCTGCCACCTCATTGCCAGTTTTCAGCAGTACGGCAAGGAATTCAACAATCTACAATAAGGTATCACAATTTGAACATTGTGAAATGACCAAGGTAAGAACAAGACACACACACACACACACACACACACACACAGTTCTGTATATATAAATGAAAGATACGGTTACTTTCTCTCATGATACGCATGACTCATTAACCCTCAGCTATAAAGGGAAGTGAACGCGCATCCAAAGTTATAAGTAAATTATAATGCAAAGGATTCAAACGTAACGTCCAACATTCATAAAAATTCCTTAATTTTTTTCATATAGAGTAAGAAAAAATTTCCTTCACTTCTGGCAGATTCTGAGAAGCTCAACTATTCCATCAAGAGATAGTCCTATTTATAAGGTCCATTGACAAGAAAATAATGATTGATTGCATGCCACTAACCTTCAAACGATGTTTCCCAAGAGGAGGTCTCAATTCACCATATGTTGTGGGTAAAATATTCTCATCGGATGAAACATTCAAAAGCATCAGCAACTCACCTGAACACAAACATTTAGATACTTATTGCTTCAGTGCATGCAACATAGAAACAGTGAACATATATAAAGAAAAGTTGAACATGTAATATTTGGCTATTTAGCAAGTTCAAAAATACTCTCTGCTCTCAAAATACGCATCTTAGAAGACAGCTTGCAACAAAGATATGACTTTTGCCTCAAACCTCCCCACTGAAACCCCAAAGAACACGAGGATCAGAGGAAGAAAACCACACAGAACATACCCTTATCCACCCATATGTATTGCATCCATATAAATTTGTAATCATTTATGCTCTCATTAAATTCACCTTCTGATAGCAATTAGCATTACTTTACAATATCCCTCTTTTATTTTGCATTTCCTTATTATATAATATCTAAAAAAGCAATGCGTTTATTGGAACACCGACATTTTATTCTATAAGATGGAGGGAGAGCCTTGGAGGTCTGACCTCAGCAGTGTATTTCATTTCATGCTATCCAATCAAACAAGATACATGATCTAAAGAAAGTGTTACATAATATGTATTGTCTAATCTAAACAGTACCATGTGCTGGGACTATAATAACATTTCCACTCAACAGATATTTGAATCTTAAAAGTCCTAAAAGACGGTCCAAGCATTGACGGAACATAAAATCTAAGTATAACATCGGATAATGTGTGAAAATGTTCTTATGACGTCAGATAATATGTCTATTAACATTCTTACGATACCATCGGGTAATATGTATACCAACATTCAAACGAGTCCCATAAGATAATATGTATGGCAACACTCATATGATCCCATATACCAGCATTCATACTATCCATGACCATGATAATAGTAGCGTACAAAATGACGGTCATAGAATCCTAATAATTCACTATTCTCTTTAGGGATGTGTAGAAACAATGCGTGTAACGTAAATAAGTCTAACAATTAAAATTTAATACAATACTCCATAACACAAGTCTATACAATACCCACAATCTTCAGCAACAAACTCACCTAGTTTTGGGAGCATTGCACCAACAGTATCTGGATTAACATGTATTGGTGATTCATAGACATGTTGACTTCTGAAAGAGTACATTACTGGGGAAGGAACTGATCTTTTAGGATCCAACAACGAAATACACACAGAAAGTGAATGCACAAGGGCAGATTTAGTAGCCGAGTCTTCTAGTGCATGACCAAATATCCTTGCGACAAAACTGCAAGCAAAGAGAAGTTAATGAGTCGAAGCTTATTCAAACCATTACATGGCATCAGGACAAAAATGATCCTTTTGTTGAAGGGAAATATTCAAAGCTCTGCAAACCTTGGACTGGATAGTTTAGTGGCCAGAGGTGATGGCGCATTCCTGGTTATAGAACATAATGTTTCTGCTGCATTAGCATGTACTTCAGGAGGACACTAGAGGACACAAAATATGCCATAATAAGAATATATGTGTCATATGAAGCCACTTGTTGAGGTGTGTATTAAATAAAAAAATGGATGATTAATACAGGGCAAAGCTGACAAATATGAGATTAGTAAGACAAAGCACACCCAATAACCCCGGGTTTTCAATTTTAAAGAATAAGATATATAATTATAAGGTCTGGCAGCATCAATAACGTAAGCAATCACTGACAACAAGACACAAGTCAGCACTTATTAAAGCAAGAGGATGATAACCAAATCACCATAATAGCATTCGTGTCAGAGTAAATTTTATTCAACAAATCTCAAATCATAACCTTTCAATACACAAGAACTTCTTTCTTTTTATACTTGCGTAACCTCTCACATGAATAAAAATGGTAATAAGCACCACATAAGAGCCGCAAATTAAGGTTCATCAGAAAACTTGTTCATCACTGACCGTGTGCACTTAGACCAAAAACAAAAAAGTATATGCATACCGTGCCTTGTGTACTTAGTCCATATACTATCAGTATCAGTTACCTAACCATGTCTGTGAGGAAAATTGACAATTGTATGAATTCGATAAGCAAATGCAGGAAAAGCACATGTAGTACATCACTTTGCATACAAGCAGTAAGAAAATACAAGTATAACTGCATAATGCACTTGTAGAGATTGCCTAACAAAATTTAAGATTAAAGATAAAAACACGGAATCATATGCTATAGGAAGGGCTATTTTTATTTTTAGATATTGCTCCAAGTGTCAACCAAAACTATAAGCTGAAAGGATAGTAGGATTCCTCCTAAAGCAGCAAAAGGTTCTTACAAAGACACATCTTCAGTTCTCGAACTTACCGAGGTATTCAGTTTATCCACAATCATTTCTAACAAGTTGCTACCAGCCAGCCACTGCATAACATCCAAGGAATTTGAGTATAGATGATCGTCTGCACCTACAAGTCGAACCAAGACCTGATAATAACAAGCTAATTAGAAACAGATAAAACCCACAAGCATCACAGAAGCAAAAATCCCAATTTTTAGTAGGCAATGATTTAAGTAAACAATATGTTCTAGACAAAAGTAGAGATTAATAAATGAACCAACCTCCATGATGGATGTGATACCTATCAAATCAACCAGCTGCTTAAGAACATCTGGATGGGCCTGCAAGCAAATTTCTTAAGAAAATTAATATTTTGTGGAAATATTTCTTTATCCAAAAGGATTCCAAGAAAGACCAGCTTCACAAAATACAATAGCAACTTTTTTCAGCTAAATATGAATATAGGGAGTTGCATTGGCTGGCAAGACGGGATGCATGCAATTTATCACACCCCAATAGTGATGTGCATCAGTTGGAAGTGTGAGAAATCAATATTGTGTGGCATTTTTTTTCTACCATCATTCTGATTAAAATTATCAGGGTTTGCTATGAAAAGTTCTACCAAAAATGGCTGGGCTTTTGATTTAGAAGCAAAAAGCTGTTGCTAAAAGGAACAGGTGAATGGGTAGAACAACATTTTTTAAGAACGGCGATATAAGCACA
This sequence comes from Erythranthe guttata, assembly GCF_056151865.1. Taxonomy (NCBI): domain Eukaryota; kingdom Viridiplantae; phylum Streptophyta; class Magnoliopsida; order Lamiales; family Phrymaceae; genus Erythranthe; species Erythranthe guttata. Next base: position 22,549,482 of record NC_142546.1, read on the forward strand.
TATAGCACAGAATAACAAATTTTACTTAAATCACCTTTACATAATTCATTAGTGGAATAGTCTTCCGTAACATTAGAGACACCACAACCTGCACACCGCAGAGATTACATCAAGAGTTGTTTTAATCAGTACAAAAGTCAACTGAGACCGAGTATGAAATATTGTACAAGCTTAAAGATCACCCATTCCAAACCTTGCTGAAGTAACCAGCCAACAATGCACTGTGAGGATGGTTGAATTCCAAGAAAGAGAATAGTAAATTCATAAGCTGCAATAAGATGGAACCATCAGTCGGAATGAGCATCAAATTGTCAGTTCACTATAAAATAATCAATAGGATGATCTCACCTCCTCTTCCTCCACCAAAGTCTTCAAGATGACATCGATCTCGCATGTAAAAATTTCACAGGCAACAAAAGGAAACCTACATTATGAAACAATGTTCAAGCCACAAATCATATCTTCCACAAAATAGTCAAATCTAATTTCCTTCACTCCTTTCTGGAAAGAATTTTAAGCAAGGAGTCCTTGTGAGACTTGAATAAAACCAAACATAAAAAAAACAACTAACAAGTAAAACTTGAAATTGAAGAGCTGGAACAAATTTTCTTTCCTCCAGAACTATATTGACCTACTTGAAGGTTCGTTTGCTATCTGCATCCTCTGGAGGCTCCTCGACAATATATTGCAACAGCTGTTCAACCTGAGCTCTATCTCTCAAACTGAAACCGATGAACTTTAACATTAAAGGCAGAATCAACAGTTCATTATTTTCAAGTACTGTGTATGGGACATATATATAAATATATATGCATAATATATATATATATATATATATATATATATATATATATATATGTGTGTGTGTGTGTGTGTGTGGTGTGTGTGTGTGTGTGTGTGTGTGTGTGCGTGCGTGCTTGGCAGAAAGATGAAGCTGAGATGGGAGGCATACAAATTTATGAGGCGACTGTTCAATGCTTTGCATTCTTGGATTATCTCCTCTTCATCCAAAAGCTCTTCCAATGTAAAATTTTCCTTGTCTAACACAGAATCAACCTGAACTCACAAAATATAGATGTTAACATTAGCAATCTCTGAATGCAATAAACTCAGACTAATATACTTGTTAACCTATATGGTTTTCCTTCTCGCTACCTTTAAATAAAACCATGCTCAAGAGTTTGATAAGATGAGTTTAAAACATAGCAATCTCAATAATTTTCCCCAAGGCATAACTATAAAAGAGGTTTGGTGTTCAGACAGGAAATCAGAAGAACCTGAATCTACAACCGATCGATATGATGGCTTAATTAGATAAAAGCTATAGCCAGTTAACTAGGATAGGCCGGGTCATTAAATATCAATATTATTAACTAGTTGGAAGAAAATAAATTGTTCATGCTCTGCAACTTCAATAATTTGCATTTGGTTTCTAGAGTAAATGTTAGTTATCTTCACAACTTGTACGGATGATAGGCCAAACTAGAAGTATTCATTGTCTGAAGTGTAGACCTAAACATTCTATATTATATTAGTCCTAATTGCCAGACCACTTTCCTCTCTGAGGCAAAGCCAACCTCAAACAAAGGCATGGCCACATCAAGTTAAGACCATGCATTAACTTTATAGCTACATACCCATCTATTTTAACAAAAGGCAATCTGTGTGGATCTCCAAAGTTAAAACTATGGTAGATCAAAGGACCAAACAATCATATCAAATAGCTCAGGGGTTAAAAGCTCTACCAAAAGAGTTATTTTTAATTAGAAAAATAGCTGAGCATCAGTCAAATGGCAAATCAAATCTCTTCGAAAAAATTAAGTTCAGTCACCAGTTATAAAAATGTTGGAGACAAGCTCAGCAAGAAAGAACCAGAAAAAAGAGTATGACAATCAATGCATTACTTGATGTTGAAAACAACTTACAACTGAGTCTGACTTCCGACACAACTTGATGCATGCATAGTGACACAATACAAGTAACAACAGATAAAGAAATATAAAAGATCACCGTTTCCCTCTCCTCGATTATCCACAAGACAAATAAGTATGAAATTCAGCATAATTCCGCCAGAATTCAATGAATCACTAGTAATTAAAATCAACACACAATTTAACAAAAGAAGCAACTGAAAATGCACCAGCAAAAACCATAAAGTTGCTCAGTTTCAAATGTCAACAAATAAAAAAGCAAGGACAATCAATCATCAACTGAAGAATCGGTGACAACACATAAAATCATCCATTATAATTTACAACATAATACAAACTAGACCACAGCTCAAGATTCCCAACAGACTAACCAACACAGAAATGAGAAAATTCAACGCCAAAACCACTTCATCGGCCACGCAATTCAACTCTCAATAATTCATAATTCCCAGGCAAAGAAAAAAGGACACGGAAACAAGCAAAATATTCGTCTGGTTGACTTACAGGAGAAGAGGACGCAAGAGAAGTAAGCTTCCAAAACATAGTTGCCTATGCTGCTGCACAAACACAAAGACCACGGCGGTTGTATATATCCGCGGGGGACGACGATGCGGAGGAAGCTGGATAGATCTCTGTAAACCCTATAATTTGAATCGATGTAGGGATTTGAAAAGGAAACGTTTTGGTAGAATTTGGAGCGAAAGATGAGTGGTGGGGGCAAAGAAAAACCCTAATTATGGAAGTCGAAATATGAAAGGGGAGAAAGCCGCAAAGATCGAGCAAGGGCCTGCGACTTTTTTTTTATTTTATTTTATTTCTTTTTTTTTCAGTTTTTTCTTTCAAATGTTAATAAGTAGTTAAAATTAGTAGCACAGATGAGGGGGGCGAGCGCCGAGGGAAAGAAAAGTAGGGGGGTGGAAAAGTACAAGATGATGTATTATGTATGCCTCACGTGTATGTATATGTATGTGGATGTATGTATGTATGTGCATGTGTAAAAATCTTATTTAATATATGTACTTTGACTTGGTGTAACAAATACAAAAAATGCCCCAATTGAGCATAAAATAAAATAAATTATTTGGATTTCTAGTGCAATGTCAATTGACAATATATTGAAAAAGAATTTAGAGAAATGTACTAAACAAAATTATTACTTGTTAAAAATAAAACATGTGGTTTTTTTTGACACTGGGTATATATATATCTCGATGGCCCCCAAATCATCCCTCGGTTCGCGATTTTTTGCCCTATTAATGACGAAAGGAGGTCCTTTGGATCACTTCAGCCAATCAAATTTCTCTTTTCTTATTTTTTTCTCTTTTCTTTCTGCAGGCGTTTATGTATTATGTGGGGGAAAATACAAATTTCATTCATCAAGTGCACCGATTTCACATTTGGTCATATGTTCGTAAATAACAAATTTGGTTACTCATGTTTCAAAAATTCAACATTTTTTGCCATTTTCATCAATTTTTCGTCGAATCAAGCATATGTGTCAAACACTGTCTTAACTCACGGACTAATGGTAGATCGACAAAAATGACCAAAAATATTAAATTATTGAAATATGATGGACCAAATGTGTTTTTCGTGAACATGAAGGACCAAATGTGAAATATGTGCAAACTTGAGAAATGAAAACCGTAATTTTCCCAATGTACATGTCAATATCTAAATTGAGGGGAAAAAACTATTAGTACAGTCCACCAAATATATGGTATATAGAAGACCTCTAAAATCATGTCATGTATATATACATACATACATTGACATGCCATAGCTAAAATAAAATTCAATCAAGATGTTGATTTTTCGTAGTGATAGAGTGAAAGTGATGGTCATCTTTAGTACCCTAATATACATGGTGACGGAGTGATGTGGGATTGGTCCCATGTCATTTTACTTTTTATTCAAGTGAAAGCTTTTGTCATCAAATACAAGCCATTACATTCTTCTTTCAACATATAAAATAGGAAAAATAATATGAAATAATTTTCTTAAATCAGCCGACATTAACCAATTTAATTTTTTTATTTTTTTTATTAAATGCGTCTATATATTATGGCTAGCTAAATAAAATTAACTGCATTACACCATTGGTATATAATGGGCTACATATCCCAAAATATATTAAGGCCCAATAATAGGGGCTCATTAAAACTCAATACGATGTTTGGCCCAGTATTAATAATATGACGAAAATTTATGATTTTTCGAACAATTTTTTTATTCCAATAATTCCGAAATTAGTTTTTGTACTCAATTTTTTTTCGAAATTGCTAATTTTAAGACTTGATCCCTCCGTAACTCAGTTTTTTTATTCTTTCTACAATTATATTTTAGGTCAACTGAGACAATTATATCCAAGTGCTAAAGAACTAATGAATCTGGATTTGTAACTGCACACTTTTCTGCTACAACATCGAGAAGTTCCTTCAGAGTCTCATTATTCTTGACTGCAATGACAAATAGCTGATGATTCTGACGGCGATAATATACTAGCTCTTCAACCAAGGGTTGTTGACTATCCCCAGGTACGTTCATTTTTCAGACATGAGATGGATAACTAAAATGGTAGCAGTGTAGATGAGCGGAGCTAGGATGGCGTGAAAATGAAGTACAAGTTGAGCATGGCTCTTTTTTCTCGATTTTTTGTTATAAGTTTAGGAAGATAATACAATATGGAGCTAATTGCAAATGAAACTTGAAACGGGGATATACAATGCGTAACTTACAGTACAGAGGACTATATAGTAAATGAAACTAGTCTGAAGGATTTACGAACTAAAACCCCTAATTTGAAATTAGAAATTAGTTATTTATATTTATTGTTACTAGTATTTCACCCGTGCGATGCACGGGGATGAATTCAAATATTAAAATGAATTAATCTAAAAAATCAACGAAATAAAAGATACTAAGACTAATATTAATATTTATACTAATATTAATATAAATGCTTATACGGATAATGATACTGATACTAATATTGATACTAATACTGATATTAATACTAATACTAATACTAATATTAATACTAATATTAATACTAATACTAATATTAATTAAACTAATATTAATGTTAATACTGATACAGTAAGACCCCGTTTGTTTGCCAAGTAAGCCATGATTAACTAAATAGTTGGACTTAATTTGATGTTTGGTATCCTCAATAAATTACCGGGTCGACCAGGCAAAATTATATAATCATGGCTTATCTTGCCTTATTATCTTGGCTTATCTTTCATTCTAATGAGTTTTTTTTATTGGAGATTTCAAGCTCCAATAAAATTGGGTCTTATTAGATTATTTAATCTTATCTTGGCTAATTTTATATTGCCAACCAAATGGGACCTAATAGTAATATTAATGTTAATGTTGATGCATCATTGATACTGATACATATACCGATACTGATAGTATCAACTGATACATAAACTGATACTACTAATGATACTACTACTACTACTAATACTAATACTAATACTAATATTAATACTAATACTAATACTAATACTAATACTATTACTAATACTAATACTAATACTAATACTAATACTAATACTAATACTAATACTAATACTAATACTAATACTAATACTAATACCAATGCTAATACTAATACTAATACTAATACTAATACTAATACTAATACTAATACAAATACTCATACTCATACTAAGATTCATACTAATACTCATACTCATACTCATACTCATACTCATACTACGTACTACCAATACTAATACTAATGCTAATACTAATATGAATACTAATACTAATACAAATACTAATAGTAATACAAATACTAATAGTAATACTAATATGTACTTATATTAATTCTAATACTAACATTAATACTAATACAAATACAAATACTTACACACTAATACTAATACACTAATGCTAATGATAATGTTAATATAAATACACTAATACTAATGTTAATGCTAATGTTGATACATATAATCATATAGATACTGATATTGATACTGATACTACTACTAATACTAATACTCATACGGATACTCATAGTGATACTACTACTAATTAATATTGATACTACTACTAATACTAATAATAGTAATACACTAATGTTGATATTGATACATATACAGATACTAATACTACTACTACTACTACTACTACTACTACTACTACTACTACTACTACTACTACTACTACTACTACTACTACTACTAATAATAATAATAATACTAATACTAATACTAATACTAATACTAATACTAATACTAATACTAATACTAATACTAATACTAATACTAATACTAATACTAATACTAATACAATAATATTACTGCTAATGTTCATGTTGATACCGATACTAATAGTGATATTGACACTAATACGGACACTGATACCGATACTAATATATATTAGTATTGATACAAATATTGATATTGATGATAATACTAATACTAATGTTGTAAAACCTGTTTTTCGAAATTCTTTTGCAACGCCTTTTCAGGTAAGAAATTATCAGACACTGCAACTCAAATATAATTATTAAATATATAATTTAATGTTGTAAATACATGTTTTTCGAAAATCTATATAATAAAATTTTTGTATACGACATAATTATCATGAAAGATATATATTTCAGTAAAATATTGATTGATCATAACCATTTGTAATATCTAATAATTAAATTATTTGATATAATGAGTGATCTGAGTAAAAGATTGATTGATCATAACCATTTGTAATATTGGATAGAAATAAATTATTTGATATGATCGGTGATCTCATAGGATATGTGAAGATAACCAACATGCTTAACTCGAATTTCAGCCCTCTGTCTAGCTTGGAATTCGAAGATATTAGAAATATGGGATTTGTCGAGTGAATGAACGATAAATTAATAATTGTTTACCTATCGTCTCTGACTCTCTATGAATTTGCATACTATTGGATCTTGCATCTTTAGTATCATTTACTTGAATTATTAGATAAATAATACAAAAAACATGTATAAAATAAATAAAAACAACAACACTTAATTATATAATAAAAAAGAAAAAAAAAGGTAATTAATGTTCATTTAATATAATTGCAAAATTAGTTGTTATCCGTAAATATTTTATATTATAGCCTTTAATGTTTATACAATGTGATTTAAACTATATTTTTATATTTTCATATGAAATTAATTTGATAAATAATTTATACATGTATCAACATGTTTGATACAAAGTGGTTTTCAATTTTCATCTTTTATGATGTTGATATCCATTAAATAGTACTAAAATTACATACGTTAAACAATACTAAAATAATACATTAAGGCCCCATTTGGTTGCCAAGATAAGCCATGGTTAACTAAATAGTTGGACTTAATTTGATGTTTGGTATCCTCAATAAATTGCTGGGTCGACCCGCCAAAATTATATAATCTTGCCTTCTAATAAGTTTTTTTTGTTGGACGTTTCAAGCTCCAATAAAATAATTGGGTCTCATTAAATTATTTAATCTTATCTTGCCAACCAAACGGGGCCTTAGTGTTAAAAACCACACAGTCCTAACTACACATGCAAAAATCACACTACAAACAATTTGTGTGTTTAATTATTCAATCCACAAAGTGTCTTTTATGATGTTGATACAAAGTGGTTTTTAATTTACTTGTAGTTTTCGACTAATTGGTTTAAATCAGAAAAATGTGAACACTAATTACTTACTTTCAGAGGATAATTATCGAACCATTTTATCGTGCAAAAGATTAGAGTTAACGGTGCCAACAAAAAAATAATTCTAATTCCTTTTGCATTAATTTGCCGATGAATTTGCGAAACTTTTTATACAAAATGATATACTATATTAGGAAATTTAATAAACTAATAATTTTGTTATTACTTATTATTGTATAGTTAAGGTAAACAAAAAACGGATCTGTTATAAAAGGTATCCAATATATAATTCAGGAATAATATTATTTAATAACCATTAAAATTTATTTTGAATTTTTAATACAAACATGTGTTAAATAATAAAAAATAAATTATGGCACCGTAGATGGAGAAATCTGAACATGGAAGAATATCTCATACGAAATATATGGTAATTTGTTAAATAACACAAATCATCCAATTCTATTTAACATTAGCTTTTATATTCTTACATATTTAAAATATTATATAGATTTAATTCGATATAATTTGTAAAATATTGAAAAAGATTATTATATTTATAGATTTTATTTTTGAGACAAAAAATTAATTCATATGTTGTTAAGGAAAGGTATATATAATCTAATATTTTTTGAAAATTATCAATTAAATTATATTTAAGTACAATTATCAATTTTTTGATAACATTAATTAGGTAAATTTGCAATGATTTGATATATATGTATATAGTAGTGAATTGATGAGTATTAAACAACTTTTTTTCCTTTTAATAGTGAACAAAACGCGCGCACACACTCACACGCACACACGGATATTCATTTTGTAAGCAAACATACATAAAGTACGGTATTTTCCATATATTAACCACAAATAATTAAAACAAATTAATTTAAATAAGTAAGAAACTGAATTCATGAATTAGAAAATCTGGATAGTTAATTTCAATGTTTTGAAAACCGGACCGGACATTGAACCGTACCACCAACTGGGTCGTGGTTGGACCGGTTCAACCGTGGTCCGACCGGGTTTTTTCATCTTTTTATTTTTAATCATTTATATATAATTCTTATAGTTTCTAAAATAAAAAAATGTCAAAAAATATACGCAAAATTATCTATTCATCACAAATATAAAATATATCATAAATACCAAATAATAAATTAATAATCCTATTTTATTTACCACATATACATTTATAGAGAGTAAATTAATAATAATAATTCTGATATGCATTAATAGAGATGAAGACTTCTATGTAAATTACTAAATACACCCCCATTTACTCAAGCCCTAATATGTGATTTATGAAGACTACCTCATCTTCTCATCTTACTTTCCGCCGCCCACCCTATTTTTCTCCCCCTGCATCATGTCCTCAATCGGTTCTTCAGCTTCTATCTAAAATATTATTAATTTTTTTTTTCTTCTTTTGTTTCTTATTTTCTCTTTCTTCTTTCTTAATCCCCTACCACAATTCACAATACCTTGTACTAATCTTGTGGGGAACCTTCTTCAAAGACCCAACTTTCAATATAAGCATATAAAGATTTTCAATTTTTTTCTCAGAATTTTTTCGTCTTTCTGTTGCATAAACCCGGTTTTTGGGGCCGGTTTTCATCGAGTTTATCCGGTTCAACCGGGATTTCCGCGGTTCTCAAACAACTGAACCGGTTTTTTCACACTTTCGGGTTTTTAAGTTCAACCGGACCGGATCTGGTACCGGTTTGCGGTTGAACCGGTCGGACCGGCCGGTCCGGTCCGGTTTTCAAAACATTGGTTAATTTGCAAGATCTGGAAAAGAGAAATCAATTCGTATGTGTCACTTTATATAATGAGGATGTAATAACGTTAAAAGAATATATATAAAAATATAATTTATAATTCTTATAACAGTACCAAATTAATAAAATCAAAAGGACCTAATACTAAATATAAAAAAATATATTAATCTAAAATATTACAATCTTTGTTATAAATAAAACAAAATACGTAAAATATTTTTTTTTATCATTGCATACAATTTTACTTGTCAAACGTTTACAATCTTACGCAAATCACAATCCTTGCATGATGTACAACATTATAATATTGTTTTTTCAGCAATTCATCACACGATGTTAGCCGTGCACCTATACAAAAAAAAAAAAAAAAATTATCTATAAGCAAACATTTCGACAAACTAAAGTTACATAAACTATTTGGTAAAATAAATAGGCATCGAACAAAATAAATTAAAAACAATACATATGAACAAAATTACGGAAAAATATATGTTATGGTGTACACCATTTTTCTTGTTTGAGGGAGTTATATATACATATTTTTTTGACAGAAAAAGGAATCCATTTTTGATAAGGAAAGATACATAAAATCTTATAATTTCTAGAAGTGATTGATTAACTTGTAATTAATACAATAGATAAATATAATTACAATTATTGATTTTTTTGTCCGAATTTTGTTAAGTTGGCTTAATTTTATATATTTGTTTCATTTTGATAGGAAGATTATTAAATAACATTTCCATTATCACTGTAAGCAATCAACTTAAATAAGTAAGAGATCAAATTCATAAATGTAAATCCGCAAAATATATTGGTAACGTTTGAAAAGGAAAAAATGAAATTCAAATTGTATAAAATTTGAAATTTAAATAATTGATTGGCAATCAGTATATTGATACTGTAAAATCTGGTAACACATTAATTCAATTTCATTATATAACAATATATTAACAAATAGATTACCGGTTTAATCCATTTAATAAAGTCTATGATTATTTTATTCTAGCGTGATACATTATTAATACATTGATAATTTTTTTTTTCTAAATTATAAAAAAAATATTATAAATATTTATTACAATATGAAAATAAATAAATCACAAATTTATTAACATAATTATTTTAATTTGTAATTTAAATAAAATAATTCAAAAAAAAAATACAATCAGCATATTACGTTTTTTTGGAAAATTACCTAAGTAAATATTTTTTTATTTATTTTTGTAAATATAAACTTAATGAAAAAATATGTATATGTGGTAATGATTAAATGAGTGTGCAAATGTTAAAAAGGAAACAACTTAAATACATACCAAACTAAAAATGACAACTAAGCAATTTACTAATACACATAAGCAATTTAATGACAACTAAGCAATTTGAGAAGATGACATAGGAATTTGCCACATGTCATTCAAAGAAGGCATAGATCCTCTTTTTATATTATATATAGATTTTTGACAAAGGAATTGGGAATTTAGCTCTAGAACAAACGAACAATTTACTGGTCGACTACTGCCGGAGTGGACCAAGCTCAATTCCAGTGGCCCACCGGACTTTGAAAAGTGCTCCACCGGTCTACCTCCGTCTTATGATACAAATCAACGGCGATCCTCAGCTTAAAGTTCAGCCTTAGGCGACAACTCATCGCCTGCCGCTGCAGATCGAAACGACGACGTGCTCGCCGAACTCACACGGCATCGCACCCACACTCGTTTGCATCTGCTGTATTTGTTGAAGTTTTTGAGTAATCCATAAGGAATCGGGAATTATTAGTAAGAGAGATGAATATTGGCCAGGGGGCGGTGCACCCCGTGGAGGCGCCGCCGATGCAGACGGAGGGCGGGGGGAACGTGCCACTGCCGCGCGTGAGGATGAAGGATATCCAGGGCACGCCGGGGACAGTCGGTGGTCTGGTGTTGCGCGTGTTTCAGCTGTTGTTCGCGGTTGTGGCGCTTTCTGTCATGGCAACCACCAGTGATTTTCCTTCGGTCACCGCTTTCTGGTAAATCGATCCTCCTTTGGTTATTTTATCTTCTCAATTTACTCATTCGATTTTTGGGTTGAGGTATTCAAACATTTTTGTAATCTTTCCTTTTGCCGTCTGTGTTGAAATTCTAGAACGATGATTCGAATTAAGTTGTCAATTCAGCAAATATTAATTGTATGAGTTGAAAGAAATTTCTAAATACAGAAGATAAGTTGTATCTGAGCTGAAAAGAATTTCTAAATTTGCGGTGATTGGCAATTGTGATTCTTCATGCTGCCTATTTGGTTATCCAATTTCAATTTGTCGAAGCTATGTTAGGGATAACTTGAGTTAGAATTTAGATATAGCTAATAGCACAATACAGCTATTGCTTGCTCGACTTCAATGTCATTGAAGACTGAATGAATTCTGCGTAGGTAGGTGATTCCACGTACTTGAGACACCAAGAGAAACTTTTCAATTTCTAGGTTATGCACAGAAAGATATAATGAATCGGAAAACAAAAAATGTAGGGTTTCAGATTTCAAGTACTAATCGTAGGAATAAGTCCCTAGAAAAGGCATGGGGAGCTATATGAAGTTCCTTATGTGGGCGGCGTTTCTCAGGGAAATATATAACTCCTCAATCCCGACGGTAGTTGCAAACACCTGCTCAGATTAAAAACTCATGTTTATTGTAATTTCTTTCTAAATTATAGAGAAGGTTTAAGTTATCTGAATGCTCACCTTCAAATGTATTTGCATGAACCGAGTTTTTCTCATATAAAGGACCAAGCGTAAATAGTTTCTATTAGAATTTAGATGGGTGGTGTCGACCTCCTCTTCTAATATCTGATTCACTGAAGAGAAGGTTCAGAAGTTGAACTTTTTCATACGTGTAGATTTCACAGGTGACTGTAGAAATTTTTATGGGGGCTTTTCCATGGTTGAAGATCATGGTCCTCGTTAATAAAATAAAGTATTTAATTTGGTGCGTTCTTATATACCCTGGCATTGAAGTTGCTTTTTCTTTTTTCAGCTACCTTGTTGCTGCTGCTGGTTTGCAGAGCCTGTGGAGCCTTGCATTAGCACTTGTTGATGCGTACGCACTTCTTGTAGGCCGTCGTTTGCAGAACCCTCGAATCGTTAGTTTATTTGCTATTGGTGATGGGGTAAGTAACTCTGTCAAGCTACATACCGATGGAGCATTTTTTTGTCAGAACAGTTGGATTTAGTGATTTTTTTGTCTTTGATTTCTCAACATACATTAATGTTAGAGGCTGCTTCTCAATCAACATTATCACATATGCACTTGTGAAAACGCAATTCTCTGCATTCAGTCTGTGTTTTATTACAAAACCCATCATTTCTTTCTCTGTCAGACGATATTCTAGTTTCAGGTTATTAGTTTTGGTTTAACTATAAATTACCAAAATATTCCAAATTATAATCGCTTCAAGTTTTTTCGTTTAGCTACAGTCGAACTTGTTTATAACTTTTATCCATCCCTTCTTGTTCTTGATTGTAATTTAAGGTAACCATACCCGGGGTCTGAATTGCATGTTTTGCAGGGGAAGACCATAGTAAGGTTGTTTAGTATGAATCAGGAACACAGCTAATTTTAGCACTTGTTGAAAATCTAACATTACTCTTTCATTCTCACTCCTTAAGATACTCTATTTATCAAATTGATCTTAGGATTACTTAGTATATTATGTTTGAGCCTAAGTTTCCTTTTATCACAGCAGTCGGGCACAAAACTTAACTAATAACTGTACTATAATGTAAAAGTAAGAAAAATGACAGTACTAAGTGCTTTCTGTTATTTAGAGTTGGATCAGAATTCAAGTACATAAGATTCGTGCAAGAATGCTATTATTGCACTCGCAAAATTTTGGCCTATACAGTGAAAAGACATCTATGATAAGATAGTGAAGAACAATGAGTGAAATGGATATGTTGGAATGCAAGAACAAATCGAGAGAAAAATTGAGCACATTTGTTGAGTTAGTCAAGCTGGCATATCTTAATGTAATGAAAATATGCAGGAGCGTCGTTGTGGTAATCTTGGTATTCAGCAAAAGTTGTTGGATAGGAGAGAGAATGGAACTAGTATTAACAATGTATGCAAACAGCAAAGCAACCTCTAATCCGATAGGACGAAGGTTATTGAATAGGATTAGAACCTTTGAAGTGTTAACTATAGTCTTAGCATGGAAGACAAGGATCTGTTTACTTGGAATTATGCTCAAGTGAGTTGAATAAGTTACGATAATGTTAAATATCATAACTATTATGCAAAATTTAGGCCTTTAAGTGCTATTAATCAAATGTAAATTAGCTCACCAGAAGCGTGTTGTTATTGTGAAATATTCCGATCCCTCTTTGGAAAATCTCTACACTAATTTTTAATCGATTTATATCACCTGGACAAAAACAAGTTCCTGCTTCGACATTTTTGTCAATTCACAATGGTTTGCTTTACTATATAGTAAGATAAGGAACGACACATTCTTGTTTATGAAAACTTAACCCTTGTGCTACTGGCTGATGCAGGTAACATCTACCCTAACGTTTGCTGCAGCATGTGCATCTGCAGGAATAACTGTCCTAATCGGAAACGATCTTGGGGCATGTGGCAAGAATAGTTGCACAGAATTTGAAACCGCTGCAGCTATGGCTTTCCTCAGCTGGTTCACCGCATTACCTTCTTTCTTATTAAATTTTTGGTCGTTGGCTTCACGATGATGGAGGACAAAATCTTTATATCAGAGTGAAATATTCTTCCAGCCTTAGAAAAAAAAGAACGATAATATGTTGTGGTTTTTCGTATTTTTCATGTAACCTGTTGTGTTTGCTGCAATTATAATGATTTACATGCACACAACCTCGGAAAATTGTTGCTGTCGTGTGTAAATATATATATACATACATAGTGCAAGTTCAGTAGTATTTTCTGTACAAAATTGGTTTGATCGGCACTGTGTAAACTAGATCGTAATGACACAGCGTTGTAGAAGCCAGTCACTTCGAAATGTTTTGATGTAATAATTAGGTTAACTTATCAATACTCATTCCATTACATGCACAATACAGCAAAAAACTGAATTTACACTGGAGGATCAAAACTTTAGTACATAGTACATACAGGGCAAATTTAAATTAAATTACCAAAAAATAAACACAAAATAAACTAACGAAAGTATGAACACGACAAAACTTTCGGCATCCACCTTTCGATTCCATCTTGTCTTTCAAATCCTTCTTCTGGATGCAATCTGTACTTCTATTTCGTAAAAAAAGTGTAAATCCATAAATTAAATTTGAAGCATTCAAACAAACGACCAATTCACAAACGAGAAGGCTAGGCAGTGCATGGTGTTCTGTTCTGCCTCAAAGACTTTCCACACAACAGCTTGTTCATACGAGATATGTCGACCCATTGTCGACATGCATATACCGCCAGGCAAGTAACCAAATCCCTGCAAATTTAGGAAATTAATTTTTTTTTTAATACATCAAAAACAGACTTAACCGAAGTGCAGCCCCATATCAAAAAACTACCTGTTGCATGATCTTAGCGAATTCTGAAAACAAAGCCTTTCGCCCCAAATCATCGAATATTTTATCCAACGTGATATCTTGTAGAGCAACTAAAGTAGTCTCCAGCATGTCTAGCCCAGCCTGATTCGCAAATATAAAAACTGGCACTGCCTGCTATACCCAAAAAGGGAAACATAAATATATATATATATATATATATATATATATATATATATATATATATATATATATATATGTGTGTGTGTGTGTGTGTGTGTGTGTGTAAATAAATGCAAAACCATCCATGCATGCATGCATGCATGCATACCTTCAAGGAGCAGCATAAGATGGCATCTTGATGATGCCAAAGAGTTTTCAAAACTGAGTCACTACTCGATGACTCAGCTCGTAGCAACTCGGATCCCACGTGGCAGCTGAAAACAATTAAAAAAAAACAAGTCTCAAAATATGAAAGTTAAAATGTAAAGGGTTGGAAATGGAAAACTCAAAAAGTACCTGTAGCTCTGGCAAATCCAATTTGCAAGTGTTAGAGCTTCCGGAGAGGCTGCAGACAGCCTGGGCCCCACTGAGGAGCTTAATCCCGACGGAGAAATTGCAATTGCAACCCTCTGGACTGAGGAAATTACGCTTCTGACATACTGACGAGCCATTGCAGCAACGTTTTCATGTAAATTGCTCTCTAGTGGGAACTGGAAAGCAATAGTCAGCACGGATCGTGTGTTGCGAGATGATGATGATGACTCAGCATTTTCTGCTGCACTGCCGCTTGTGGGGCCCACTTCAAGGCTCGATGTCAAATCTAGTGTTTTGTGTGTGTTCAGTACATCCTGTGAATCACATCGTCAGATAATTAAAAAAATAAAAATAAAAGAAAAAAATTAATTAATCAAATCTTGTGGAGAATGCTCCGACTTAACTGGTTTGGAGTGAAGTGGAATTATACGAAAACCGGAAGGTAGCAAAGGTGAATCGTCTGGAAACATTTCGTCGATTGGTGCGAAAATAAGCTCAGAGCAAGCTCCCACTGCATTCTCGTCAACTCCGCTGCACATCTGCAGAGTTTATAAAAAATGCAAAATTAAATATTTATTCTTGTTAATTTAAAAAAATTGAAATTACATAAAATATCAAAAGAAGCAAAAACCTGTAGAAGATGAATGTCTCTGGATGCAAAAGCATCTTCATGATTGAGCGGTTGTCCCTCCAAACGAATAACTTCAAGCATCTTTAATACAAAAAGACAAAAAATGTTTCGGTTTTTGAGCCCATCTGGTCAATTTTTGAGCCAGAAAATTGGAGGGGAAAAAAGAGAGGGAAAATACATTTTTCGTCCCTTAAGTTTACCTTATCTCACATTTGGTCCTTCATGTTCACAAAAATACATATTTAGTCCCTTGTGTTTCAAAAATTTTACACTTTTAGTCCTTTCCATCAATTTTCCCTTATTAACGGAATCAAGAATGTGCTCATCATTGTTTTAACTGATGAAGAAATGACCAAAAATGTTAAATTATTGAAACTTTTGAGGGACCAAATGTGTTTTTTGTGAACATTGGGGACCAAAATTGAATTAGTGGCAAACATAGGGGACGAAACTGTAATTTTCCCAAAAAAATTTACCAGAGGAAAGCATATATATGTACCTCTTCATGCTCAATTGTGTGACCTAGTGGCATGATAATTTGGCTACCGGTGAATCTCGTAGCCCTAATTCCCGTACACCCATACGTGCTTGCTTTCAAAGAGGCAGCAGCATAGGCATCGATATTGAAATCCGCCCACTCCGATCGATGCTCCCTTAAAAACCGAACCAGCACAGCTGGAGGAACATTCTAGAAGTAGCATATATAATAAAACAGGTGTCACACAGCTATTCGTCGAAACAATCGTAGCGAAAAAATCGAGAGTACTACCTGAAGTAGCATAGATGCTTTAGCACAGAGAACTCCTCCAAGCAAAGAATTCGAACTAGTTGTCGGATTTTTGGCGGAATTAATGGCAATTGTTACATCTTCAGCACCTTCGGAGCTCAATATTGACCAGCCGTCATCGTTGAACCCGTTAATAGCGTCATTAAAGCCTCTGTTTTGGAAATGATTACCAAATTATCAACAATTTTCAACACATCTTACATGCCACTTGTCTATAAAACTTCTATTTAAATAAAACATAAAATGTAGTTTTAAGGATAAAATAGTCTTTTCCTGTTTAGACACCATACAAAATTAATCTCACGGAGCCGGATGCGTTTGGTTGCCAAGATAAGCCATGATTAACCAAATAAATTGCCGGGTCGACCCGCCAAAATTATATAATCATGGCTTATCTTGCCTTCTAGTGAGTTTTTTTTGTTGGACGTCGCAAGCTCCAATAAAATAATTGGGTTTCATTAGATTATTTAATCTTATCTTGGCTAATCTTATCTTGCCAACCAAACGGGCCCTTTAATGTAATGAAATAGTAGCGCTTAATTGCGGGCTTTAACTTTTATAGCGGATTTGAGCAAGTATGAATCTTGTCAACTGAACGTCTTACTAGCCCCTACTATTTAGTCAATATTCAACTATAATACTCGATTACCTGATTAACCTTTGGCTGAAAGTGCGCAAAACAGCTGGCTGTCTGCCAAGACTATAAACTACTTCACCGCTCGTCTCTTGGGCTATCTGGCGGATGTATCGTAGTGCCTGTAGAAAAGGCAACATTTTACGAGTCGGAAAACGAAAAAGAGTTAAAATCATACAACATTATACCTAACTAGAGCTAAAAATCAGTACCGAAATTGTGATTTTCTGAGCCACGACCTTTGATGATTCGTAAAGTGGCCGTAACACTTCTGGCACGCTCCATGCCTGAATTAAATTAATAATTCAGTGAAACTATTAATCTTGACTTACAGTAATTTATAAAAAAAAAGTAAAAAATAAATAAAAATCAAAGTGCCGATAAAAATACCTGTAGATTAAGGTGATCTACAATGTGAATAATTGATCCACCACCTTCGCATGGTCGAATTAAATAACCAGATGGAAGTATATCTGCTCTAACGAACTGTGACGCTGCAGCTACACTTGGGCCAGCCCCACTACCCGAAAGAGATCTCTCACATACCTTACATCGATTTAACGAGAGAGAAAAAAAAATTATTAATATTAATATTTATTTATATATAATCAAACATATGCATATATACCACAAGACTGCCGTTCTGCAAGGTGGTTGTGTATCTTAGAGTCCAGAAATCACGAGCGGGAGCCAGAGTAGTCGGCGCGTACGTCTGAAAGTAATAAAATCTTCGTTAGAAAACGAATACAGAATAATAATTTTATGATATATATTATATACCACCACTAACCTGTGTGTATAACAGTTCAATGGTTCCTCCGTCTCCAGCAGGAAACATAGTGAAAACCTCGACGCTCCTACAGTCACGATACCAACTCGGTCGATCTTTAAGAATTTCGGCAATCTGTAAAATTATAAATAAATAAAAAATCAGAAAATAAAAAAATTAAAAAATTAAAAAATAGCTAACAATTGAAAAAAAAATAGATTTCGGTATTACTAGCTTACTTTCGTAGGCTCTAAACTAACAAGACCACAAGCGCGAGCTGCCACTCCACTGCAACTTTGTGAAATCGCAAAGATCCCAACTGAATCCGGACCAGGCTAACATAAAAAAAATTGTATCTAAATTAGAAGAAATTTATCGTTTATTAAATTAAAAAAAAAAAAAAAAAAGAAAAGAAAAGAAAAAAGAGATGACTCGAAGACCTTCATCCCAGGCAACTGGACCCAATCAACGGCAGTTCCAGTAGCCTTTGCAAGGAACTCTGCCAAGGTCTCTTCTGCGATCGAGACAAGTCTGCCACAAAAAAACGTACAAATACATTAAACCTTAAAAATATAGCAAGTGCGGTCTGAAAATCGTAAATATATAATAACACAAGGAAAAAAAAAAACAATTTCAGCCAACTTACCCGGCAGGGTTATTAGCATCTCTGAGAGAATGGTGAGGGGCCGATACAGCCGACTCACAACTTGCATCAGCATTCGGGGCGGACACCTACAGAAAATTTGCGACCGAGTTAAGATTCGAAAAGAAACTAGAAATAAAATAAAATGAGATACGAAAAGGGCAAACGGTAATTAAGAAGTGAAGGGCATTACATTACATACACTCTGCAGTTGTTGCCGCATGTAAGTATTCTCACATACGAGCTGGGAAACCTGCTTTTGAAGGCGGTCGTTTTCCTCCATGAGTAGCTTGTTCATGGCGGTCAATTTTCGGTTCACACTCTGTAGTCTGGTGGATTCTTTTCGCTGCTTCTCTCTGCACCTGTCATTTCATTAACCAACACCTAATTTCTGAGCATTTGTCGAAAGAAAGTCTAGGGCTGAAAAATGGAACGGAATTTCCGAATTCCTATGAAAATTTCCGATTTTTGAAAAAAAAAAAAAAAAAATTGGAATGGAATTGGGAATACAGGTTAGATTGAGATCCGATTTAATTTCCGAAAATTACACTTATAATATCAATATTATTGTATATTTTATGTTACATGTGACTAAAAATTTGGAATTTCCGAATTCCGCCGACTCCAATCCGAAAATTTCCGATGTTGGAACAAATTTTTTCAATCCAATTTACGAAATTCCAAATTTTTTTTTGGAACGGAATCCGAATTAGTTTTTCACTTCCAAAATAAAAAAATCGATTTTTTCCCGAAAGTTCCGATTCCAATCTGATCCGTCCGATTTCTACCCCTAAAATAAACCATACTAGATAAGTAATTAAACAAGAACCAAGACTCCCATCACTTGATCAAAACAACAATAGAACCAAATTTAAACACACACACACAATCAAAGAATTGTCAGGACACATCCAATCCTACGAAAAAGTTGGATCGATAAATTAGTAACCTGCGATTTTGGAACCAGACTTTGATCTGTTTGGGCTCAATGTGGGAAAGAATGGGGCATTCCCTAATAAGCTGCTGCCGGCGAAGAGAGCTCGGCTTGGGGCATTCGGAGTAGACCCTTTCCAAAGCTTCAACCTGCTCCGTAGTGTAACGCACATATTTTCCGGAATCGAGATGCTTATTTATGCTTCCACTGCTATTTTCCCTCTGCATCATCTGTCCCACCATAGCCATTTCTTTTTTTCAAGAAAACAAACACCCAACTTTCTTTTGTTTATCTGTACTTAGCTTGTACCAAGTGATATACGCCAAAATAGCTTAACCAAATCTAAGCCGCCTTGTTATCTATGAACCAATTATACGGCCAATACGACAACATGACAAAATCATCTGTTTTTTTTTTGTTTTTTTTTTTTAATTTCTCGAGATTTATCTGTTGCTATATAGTATATAGTGCTGAATTAGACTTGCAAAATAAAATTTTAACCTGGCTGCAAACTGCAATATTACTATTCCGATAAAACCCAGACGAAGGTAGCTGAAGCTGAAGCTGATGTCTAATAAACAACTGCGGCGGGCTTTTTATATTACAGCCAAAACTACAAGGAAACTAAAACGAGGTTCGAGAAAGAGCAAGGGTTCCGCAAATTATACAAGTGGGAATTCAGTAGAATTTTTCAGTGACAAGCAAAACAAAGAAGGCAGCAGACAGAAGTCTCTCTCTCTCTCTCTCTAAACAAGAATTAAGAGAGAGAAGAGAGACAATGGTTTTCAAGGCGGCACAGCTGTTTGAAGATCTGTCAGAATAAACAAGAACTGGAGAGAACGAAACAACAACAGGCATGTCAATACTCACTACTCACTAGTGAATCTTTATTTTTTAAAATTTTTTTTTTATTTACTACTGAAAAATGAAATGAAAAAAGGGGGGAGAGAAAACGCGAGAGGAAGTAGAGGAATTGGAAGATTGTACACAAAAGGGAAGTACTACTTTTTAGAGAGAGAGAGAGAGAGAGAGCTCGGGATACGAGAAATGGGAGAAGTGTGGTTTATTTTATATATGGTGCTGTGTTGGCTGCTGCTGCTGTTACTATGCACGCACCGCACTCCACATCAACAATTCTCTCTCTCTCTCTTCCTATTTTATTCTATTATTATATTCAACGAATTGATTTTTTTTGTTTAAATATTAATAGTAAACTAGTACTTCACCCGTGCGTTGCACGGAAAATTCATTATAAAAATAAATATTTAATTTTAAAAAGTTCTCGAAATAGTAAGATCAATGTGCAATACAAAGTTTAAAAAATTTTATTTCATGTAAATAACAAATTCAGCCAAAATAAGTGAAAAAAAATTAAATATCGAAGGTTTAATTTCCGTATTCAAATGGCGAGTACATTACCGTTACCATTACTATTACCATTACCATTACCATTACCATTACCATTACCAATACCAACACCAATACCAACACCGTTACCATTACCATTACCATTATCATTGCTATTATCATTACGATACCAATATTGATATAGATACCGATACAAATACCGATACTCATACCAATACCAATCATTACCATTGCAACTACCGTCACCATTATCATTATCATTACCTACCATTGCTAATACTAATACTAATATAGTAATACTAATACTAATATGATAATAATACTATTACTATTAGTAATCCTAATGCTAATCTTAATCATAACGTTAACGCTAATCCTAACCATAATCCTAATCCTAGTACTACACCCAATCATTATTCTAATCAAAATTATAATCATAATCTTAATACTAATATTAATGTTAATCTTAATTCTAATACTAATTCTAATTCTAATTATAATCCTAATCCTAATAATAATACGAATCATAATTTTAATCCTTAAAGAAATGCAAATATGCTATTGCTAACACTAATTTTAATATTATTCTTAATATACTAATGCTAATGGTAATATTAATCGTAATTCTAATCATAATTCTAATTATAATGCTAGTAATATTAATAATCAAAATGCTAATATATCGCAATACTAATATTCATACTAATATGCTAATAATAATGCTAATGCTCATCTTAATACTAAACTAATACTTATATGCTAATGCTAATGCTACTCATAATATACTAATGCTAATGATAATCGTAATTCTAGTTCTACTGTCTATTTCTAGTACTAATATTAGTCCTAAACTAATGCTACTAATCCTAGTCCTAATGCTAGTGCTAATATTAATCATAATCCTAATCTTACGTATAATCATAATGTTAATTCAAATGCTAATGCTAATGCTAATGCTAATTCTAATTATAATTCTAATGCCAGTGCTAATTCTAATAATAATAATAATAATCATATTCCTAATCATAATCATAATAATAATCATAATCGTAATCCAATCCAAATCCTAGTAGAAATAATCATAATACTTACTAATACAAATACTAATACTAATGTTAATAGTTACTAATACAAATACTAATACTAATGTTAATACTCATGGCCGTTCATGAGAATTCAACGGCCCTAGGCGAGATTTAAAAAACAACTTAAAACCGGGGGCCTATTTGACAAATCAATTTTATTAAAGGGTGTTCAAAATTAAATATACTAAAAACATATAAATAATATTTTCTAAAAATGATGAAATAAAGATTACGGGGTTTCAAAGGCAGTGCCCTCGAAACATTTTTTGAAATGTATGAACATAAAATAACTTCAAATATGGAAAAAAAAAATCAAAATTAACAGGATGATTTGCTGGTTCACTTCCTCCCGTGACGTATAATCTTTATAGAAAATAAACTTCATAAATATTTATAAAACTTAAATAGACTAATGAATAATGATTCTTATTTTAGGTATAATAATAAATAATTAAGACATTATAAATTTAATATTTAGGGGCCCCAAGGTTAAGAAAATTGAAAAAATATCTATTGATCATTTATATTAAATTTATTTTAGAATTGATGTTCCACAATATTATATATAATAAAGTTTAAAAAATAATTATTCATATATAATGTGTATGTAACATAATTTGGGGGCCCTAAATTTTCTTAAAAATCCGGGGGCCCTAGGCGACCGCCAACTTCGCCTCCCCCAAAACCGACCTTGTTAATACTAATACTAATATTAATACTAATACTAATACTAATATTTAACTATAGTCATATTAAAACTAATACTAATATACTAATCCTAATATGTTAATGCTAATCCTAATATATTAATGCGAATTCTAATGTTATTATTAATATTAATGCTACTCCTAATTATAATACTAATGTTAATACCAATCTTAATGCTAATGCTAATACTAATACGAAACTAATCTTAATCCTAAGACTAAACATAATCTTAATATTAATACTAATTCTAATCGTTATCATAATCATAATTCTAATACTAATTCTAAAATGGTAATGCTAATACTAATGGTAATGCTAATGTTGATGATAATATTGTGTTGATGCTAATGCTAATGCTAATGTTAATACTAATGGTAATGCTAATGATAATCTTAATACTCATGTGAATACTAATATTAATATTAATCGTAACATTAAATAAAATCAGACATATTTTTTCCATAATTAATTAATATTTCCTTTTAATAGTGCACAAAAAATAATTAGGAGTACAAAAAATCCGTTTACTCCAATTAAAACATATCTCTATGAAGTAATATATGGAAAAAGAATTGATGACATGTTTACTTTATAATTTATTTTCATTATAAATTGCCGTTTATCCTTTTTTTTTTTTAAATCTAGTAGTTAGTAATATTAACAAAATAGATATTTCATAAATAATTTATCAATATTTAAATGTGTTTAGGTTAGTTAAAATAACTAAAATCGTTGAACACATCTAATCCACTAAACAATTACTTATTGTAAATTTTCGTTTATCCATTTTTTAAATTATTTGTCCAGTGATAATAACAAAATAGATATTTTAAATGTAATTTATATATTTGTGGTTTTATGTTATTCAGAGAAATTAATATCGTTCAATGCACATAATTCACCGAACAATAACTTAAAATTTTAAAATAATTATTTCACTATGAAATAAGTAAACAATTATTACTTTTCCAGTATGAAATGTCATTTAATCATTTTTAAAATTATTTTATCTAGTTGTGGTAACAACATGGGTATTTCGAAAATTATTTACCAAGATTTGAATGGGTTTATTTTAGTTGAGGCAACTAAAATTGTTAAAAACACAAAATTCATCGAACTATAACTTACAATAAAAAATATTATTTTCCCATTATAAAATATCGTTTACCATTTTCTTAAATGTTGTTTCTAGTAATGCGAACAGTATAAATATTTTAAAAATTATTTATCCCTATTTAAATAAGTTTTAGATTTTGTCAAGAAAATGAAAATAGTACAACACACATATATAATTCACCAAACAATAATTAAAAATATTACCCAGTTTTTACTTTTCTATCTAGTTGCAATAAGAAAAATAATATTCTAAAACTACCTATCCCAATTTAAGTGAAATTAGGTTTATCAAAACAATTAAAATAGTACTACACAATTAAAATGTAAAATTATTTGTTCACCCAATTTTTAAATATTGTATTATTGTTTATGGTTTAGCGAAAAAAAAAGAAGAAAAAAAAAAAACATGTCGCAACTTGTATATTAGGATAATTCATTAGATAATCGAAATTATATTGCAAGAATACCTATTAGGATGTCAAAGAAAAATATATGAGATAAAGGTATTTGAGGATAAATTGTATGTGTATAAATAAAAAAGGAACAAATCAGTTAAAATTGAAAATGCGTAATTAATGGGATTGTCATTGAATGAATGAAACATAGAGTGTAGAATTTATATTTTTATAAACAAACTTATATGTTAAATATTGACCACATTTGATTGGTGGTTTTCTAGTAAGTAAATCCAAAGTATATAAATATGATTCAAAGTCGTTAAACATTTGAACAAACTTTTGAATGGAATTATTAAAAAATAGAAATAAAAATGAATAGTGAATCGAATTTTATATTAAAAATAATGGGAAACAATAATAAAATGCTACAAAATTATTGAAATAAAATTATATGAAAAAAATAGCATTAACATTGGGAGTTGTTTAAAATATGAAAATAAAACCAAAACTAACAGAACATAATATACAAAAAGAATAATTCAAACTTATTAAAAAAATGTATAAAGATTTGAATGGATATATTAAAAAAAGTGAAATAAAATAGAATGGTAATTTAAAATATCTTTTGAAAGCAATAGAAATAAATAAGTAAATAAAAATGATAAAGCATCATTGAAATAAAATTGTATAAAAATTATAATAATAAAAACGGAAAAAACAACACTAACAAAATATCATCAGCCAACTTTTTTCTTCTTTCATTTCTTGCTTCTGGCGTCGGAGTGAGGTGAAGATGAAGATAAAATCGGGTGGACAATTTTGCTTTGGTGTTGAATGAGAAATGTGGTTTTATACTTGTATTGAGTATCATAATTAAGTTAAATATGTATAAATAAGGAAATAACCATTTATTATATAATTAACATAAATGTTGATATTCAAATTTGTAAGAAAAAATAAAAGATATGATTGGCCAAATCAAAGGAAATTCGAAATTTCCTTATTAAATATCAATATAATATTTATTTTATAATTAACATAAATGTAATAAAGAAATCATTTTTTTGAAATAAGTTAAATAATAAATAAGACAAAATGTAATAAAGACTAATTAAGGAAAGAAGTCCACAAATAAAAGAAATGAAAATATTTGGGATCAAAATTGAAGATGTCAAAACTTCAATTGTGTATTCTCCCTTTATATATTATATAGATCATGCTTAAAAAAATAAAATAATAATTGGAAAAATGCGTTTATTATAATTATAGGGCAAATTTCGGTCGTCTAAAATCGATTTAACATCCCTAAATTTACTATTGAGGATTTTTTCGTAAGATAATACATAGTTGAGGGATGACTGTAATTATCCAAACATGAGAGGGAGTTTTGTAATTTGACCATAACTATGGGGTGGCCGTAATTTGGCCTGTAATTATAAGATGACCCTACCCCTACTCTTATAATATGCTTTGGTCAAATCACACACCATACAAAATTTTATGCACCTTATTTTGTTTTGTGATCTTGAAAAAAAAAACCACAAGATTGTTGGCAACTCATTTTCAAACCCTAGTCTTGATTCCTCATGAAAATCATCGTTTGAATATTTTTTTGAATTTAATATATTAAAACTTATTTTCTCCTAGTTAGTACAAATATTCGAATATATGTTGTTTACCACCACATGACATTCTCTTATCTGCTTAATTTATTTATAACGTCGAGTTTACTACTGACCAGCATGCGATATACTATTTTAGCATCATGCAATGTTTTAATTATGCTTGTCTTATATAACAGACGAACATGGTCTTTTTCGTTTGATTAAAGTGAAGTTTGTGTAAAATATAACGAAAATGTTGGAACATGATCAAAGTAATTTTTGACTACCTATATAACGATCGAATGAATATTAATTAATTGCTAGTTATGGTACAGTTAGTGAGTGATGATTAATTTTTGGGTGTCTTAATCTTTTCTTGTCCTAACAATTTAATTCAGCGACCAACTTATTAGTGTTTGCAGTTTCTATAACATGTTCTAAGAATTTTCAAAAATTAGCTAAAGATTTGATTGGCTATTTCTTTTCTCTTCCTTTTTAATTTATTATTAATTATTTTTTTTTCTTTTAATGTATGTCAAGTCCGAATCATATTTAAGATTAATGTCAAAGAAAAGAATTCTTTTAACAAATATTGAACATAATTAATTTGGACAGCCTAACGTGTTTATTGCTGCTGCATGTACTACGCCATGATTACTTATCTTTTTTTTTTTGTGTGTGAATTTTAATATGACTAATTGCTTTCAATCATTGTTTGCTTGTTAACTAATTCAAATTATACTTTTCTTTTTAGGGTAAAGTCATTTAATGCGGGTGAAGAAGATTGATTTAAATGAAATTCATATTAAAAAAATATATAGGGGTGGGTTTAGATTTTATTAACTTTAGAAATATGAGTTAGGATGTTCATCTGTAGTTTAATTAGTAGAATCCTATTTAGAGAATAAATCTAAGAGGGATTAATATTCCCAGCGGGCCTAACTTAAATAAATTAATCGACTCATTGGATCGGCCCAATAAGTATATTAAAAAGCGAGAGGAATATAAGCACAAAATTACGAGTATATATAAGTTTTTTTTTTTTCATGTTGCACCTCGAAAAATATCCATTTTTACATTGCGGATAAAATTAAATGACATCAAATTAATTTGAACACTAACTATTTCGTCATTTAATTGTTTTTTGGGTGATATATTAGACATGGGGTGCATTGTACCAAAATTGTAACCTAAGGGTGTATTATGCCAAATTATTATATTTTAGGGGTGTAAGGGAAAATAAGTAAATGAGTGGGGGCCAGCAGCTCTGAAAAATGACCAAACACCGGTTAGATGATTCCGGCCCAACCCAGGAGAAAAAGAACTGAGTGCGCATGTTAGTGGACCGGTCGTATAATAAAGAAAATATTATCTGACAATTCTTTTCGGCGCAGGCTATCGGCGGGCGCAAAGTAGCGGTGATCTGTGATGAATTGTCATTTGATAATATTTTTATCAAATACTTGATTTCATATTTTTATTGAATGGGACTATTTCAGTATTTTTGCATTTCCATTTGCTTTTGGCATGCGTCGAAAGAGGCCTCTCATCACGTGCTTCCCACCATCACAAATTGTAATATATGATTTTATGAGTATTTTTTTTTTTATAAATTATAATTTTATGAGTAACGTTTTGATATTTAAGAGGTTATATATATATATATATATATTAGAATAATCATGTGTAACGACATTATTTATCTTTTTATGTGGTATTGCATCACAAGCCAATGCAATGAAGGAAAAGCGGGAATCAGATAAAATTAGTTTTTAATAATTATAATATTAATTAATTAATTAATCTAATAAAAGGACCACTTTATAAAGAGCGTCGAGCTAAAATATATCTTTGAGGAGCAATCATTGTTTATTTTATTATTGGGATTCCATAACTTTTGTTTTATTTATAATGCCACCAATCTGTTAATTACACGTGGCTATATTAATTTTGAAAAATAAACTTTAAGACGTAAGATATGTATTATTACCATTATAAAATATTGAAAAGGGTACCTTTTGTTGAGATACTTGAATTCAACTCTAATGTCAAACGAAAAAAATAAAAAAATAAATACATTGTTCACCCAATTAGGTAAATCCACGTGTCATGAAAAGTATATGCTTAAATAGTGGAAGTATAGATAATCTGACTCAAATGTTTTCTACATTTGAGAGACATAATTTCATGTTACCCATGAAATGATGTAGTTGACGGGTATAATTTTGTTGGTATCATAGTTGACATAAAGTTCATTCATTTTGCTTGCTTGTTTTTGTAGCCTAATAACCATAAAGAAGTTTGAAAATTTAAATACAAAACAAAAGAAGAATAATTCATGTCAATTGATTTGTGGACCAAAAACATATGGATGAATAAAACATTAAAATGCCCAAATAATAAAGATCTCATTTCAGATCTAATTCAAACTTGTTTATCAACACCCCATAAAGGTGGTCACTATCCCCACATGGAGTAGACATGCGATGGATGTGACTACATTTCGATTTACAGAGAGGTGGAAAGTTTTCAAATGGACATTAATCGGGAAGCAGCCAACTATCAAAAGCGACCACACCGATTAACTTACCCCCGATTGTACTGATCTAGACCGCAAGGAGCCAAATTATTTGCCCTCAATTGACGAGTACAACCGCAGGCAGAGCAGAGGACCCACTGCCCTATAGTTACGAGTTACGACAGACATGAATAGAGTCTTGAGGCACAAGGGAAAAGGTCATATTCTCTCACTGGTACTCTAAAGACTCTTTACTTACATATATCGGCTGACATGACCGTCGGAGTGCTAACGTCGGGAAATCATTTTCCAACACTCTTTTTTTCAGGTCTCTACAAAAAACGTGCAATTGTTCTCGTTTGGGCTTTCTCTAATGGCTTAGCCATTTAGACTACATCACATATATATTATAAATACAAATGGGGGCATGATGGTCTAAAACAAAACAAAAGGTCAAATGGCTCGAGTCTTTTCATATTCCCCTTTTCAACTTTAGGTTGATATGATTTATCATTCCTCCACTTTGTCTCAAATTATGTCTTTGTTTCCCATGTTTTTTTCTCTCTTGTTTTTCTTCATTTTTTTTTCTCACATGGAAGGAATATATATATATACTGCCAGTTTGGTTCCTTAATTAATCATACATGGCCCGATATCACTTTTGGGCCCTACCAACCAGTCTGGACCGGGCCCACCAAATTATTTGTTTGCTTGATTTGAGATGGACAATGCTTTGATGGGTTGGTGCCTTTCAAGTGGAAATTTTGGCCCACCATCTCTCAGCCCATTTTACTCTTCCAAGTGGTTGACCGTTGACCCAGACCATTTCAAAATCTCTCTCCCCCCATTGTTTTTTTTACCGTTGATTTCACCATAGTTATTGAACCACAACTTATAAAAACAAAAAATATTACATGTAAAAAGAAGAAGATGAAGAAACAGAAACAAGAGGTAGCACAGTAAATCCAAAGATATTACCTAGAATAAAAATAATAAAAAACAAGATCAGAACAAACAAAGTACAAAAGATTAATAAATAGGCTGATCATGATGTAATTGATTAGGACAACAAAAGGACAAAACTAAATAAGACAATAAATATTATAAATTCACCCCCCCCCCCCCCCCCCCCAAAGAAATCACATCTCAAGTTGTTCCAGGCATCTTATAGCAGTAGATTCATCAACTTAGCAGTTGCTCTCGTTTTTCTCAGCCTCATCGGTCTTGTACAACAACTTCGACGGTGGTGGATCTTGCCTGCCAGCTGGAGCAGCAAAAACAGGAACTGCCTGCCTGATACATACTGGTGGGGCAATACACGTGGGTCGTTGGGGCCTGATGGATACGGGCGGGGCTATACCCATCGGTCGTTGGGGCCTGATGGATACGGACGGGGCTTTAAAAATGGGTCGGGGCTCCATCACTTGAGGAATGGAGCGTCCACTAGGCGGTGCAGAGAAAACAGGGATTGATGTTCTCATCGTAACGGGTGGAGCAATCCCCTGGTAAGGCAGCCCGCAGTGACTTGTGTGGGGGAGATAAGGAGCTGCACCGAAAGCCGTAAACATTTGTGTAGTGTGGCCATCGTTTATAACAGATGAAGGCCTACTGTTTCTAGAAGAAGCATTCTTCTGGCAGAATAACGGGAGGATTTTTGATGTGGAGATTGACGGGCGAGCGGTTGGAACCGAGAATTTTTGCTGGAATGGTATTGGGACGCCGTTTAGGTTGCCCGTTTCCGATTTTTCCTTTTGGCGGTAGTTCTGCAGTGCCCGTGCTATTCTGATCTGCTCTTGCTCTTCGTTATTTTCTTGCTCGGTTGAAGAGCTTGCGTCTTGCTGTGCCACTTAAAGAAAGTAAAAAAAAAGAACTATTAAGCACAGGGCTTCAAAAATCCTGGCTGAGATTTTAGATAGAGAGTAAAACATATATAACTAGCTTCTAGAGAGAGAAGTTACTTACATTGTTTTAAAGACAACCAAGATGCCAGTGCAGCATTTTTTTCGGCTTGCTTCTTGTTCTTTGCTGGTTCTCCCTTAAAAACGATTCCTGCCAATTCGACCGTTCCTGTAAAGACAGGTAGGTGTCCTAAACCAGACCTGAAAGTCGTGTACCGTGGCAGAGGAGATCCAACTCTTTGCGCTATCTCTTGCAGCAGGTTTTTATAAACCCCCGTCTCATCCTATACGTAAATTTTCGCCCAAAAAGAAAAAGGAAAAAGGGAAACTGTCTCAGTATGAAGGTTGTTTACGGATGTACGTATTTTTCTCGGGTCTTCGAAATAACACTAAAAATCTATGCTATATATGCTTTACAGTTTACAGAGTGAAGTGTACAGATAATATACAATAACCATTCACAACGCAAACACAAACACAAACAAGGACGTGTACGTGTATTCGTGTGCGCATGAATGGTTATGAATCATGATACAGCCCGTTTATTTAATCGGTGTAGCATGAAATAAACTATATCCAGTTACAAGATCATGTTACATGGTAAAATGCATTTACGATTTTATTTTTTTACATAGTCAACAATTCTCGGTATCTTTCTTTATCATCTCTTCAAATCACCAACTAACTGGAACATAGATTAGTCGAAACTAACGAACACTCCGCCATATATACGAACCAGATCGCCGAGAGAAGTCTAATTTGAAATCAACCCAATATTTATTATATTTAATTTTAGGTACCTAACACCTGCAATTTTTTCAAAGTATTCATACTTATTCAAACCTTATAATTAATACAATTTTTAAAAGGATCCATACTTGCTCCTCTCCCATATGGTGCGTTGACCGGTCAAACCTACATTTTTCTGAATAATATTTAAAAGGATTCATCATCATACTACCGATTTAGAACAAATTATTTAATGCCTGAGTGTGAGGAAATGACAAAAGTGCCCCCCGGTACAAGAGAAGGCCCAAAAAACAGATGTTATAAATGAATTGAAAGGTATTGGTTTCCGCATTAAATATATGGTCCCTTCCCCTCCTTGAAACTTCTTATTCTCTCTACTTTTTATTTTATTTTATTTTTATTTATTTATTATTCCGTCATTTGAGACCTTAGTAATTAAATAATGATGGCGGGGGCATTCTCGTCATTTCCACCTATTTGGTCGGTTATCGGAGAGAATGCATTTAATTTACCGGTGCCGGTGAGTTTCATCGATTCGCTCAACTCACCGGCGCATGTTAGCGAAAATCGCGCGCAAGTTAGCAGTCTTATCTATATCACAAGATGAAGAGAGAAATGGCGGACGAGAGGAGTTGATTTTTCGTAATCAGTTTCCACATAACAATATAATATGGTTGGATTCAAAATTAAATCAGAAATTGTAAATTGAATTAAATGAGGAAGTAAAAAAATTAAATAAAATTCAAAGAGGCATCGGCCGTCGCCGGAGGGAGGGGGAGGGTTTGAAAAACGTACCAGGATGCGGGCGGCGAGGGAATATTGGGAGGGGCCGCGGGAGGAGATGGATGCGAGGGCAGCCTCGGCGGCGGAGTGCTCAGCCTGGCGGAGGTTGGAGCAGTAGTGCGGGCACTCGAAGTTCTCACCGTTGAAGCAGACGATGGCCTTGAAGCGCGGCGCGTGGTCCGGACCCTCCCGTATGCACGTGTACGACGGAAGATTGAAGCAGCTCCTCTGCGCCAGCTCCTGAAGCTGGTTTTTATACATCTCCCCTCTCTCTCTCTCTCTCTCAGATTTCCCTTGCTTAATAGAGGAAATGGATGTTTTGCGGGCGGATCGGGTAAACGGGTACGGGTACGGGTCTGAGAGATGCGGGCCAACGGTCAGAAAAAAAATGGATCACTAGTTAAATTGCGGTATGGGTTTCGCTGTTACAGTTTTTTTCCTTTGGGAGAAGAAGTAGTGAGCAATTTTAAACCAATTTTAATTGTGGGCTATACATACATATATTATAAATATATGTATAGATACACATATGCATTTATATATTGTGATGTATGTATGTAGAGGTGAGAGAGTCAACTCTACATATATACTACTATGGATGAGATTCTCTGCATCTGTAGACCTGCTGCACCCCTTTCTCTCTCTGTCACGATTTTTCACTTTGTATTTTTGCTTGTCTCTTTCCTTAAATCGCTACTCCCCATTTTCTTTTTTTTCAATTTAATTGCGTTTACAATTTAAAAATACATACTTAATAATTATTATGAAGTATAATTTTGATTTGTAGAATTAATATTAATTATGACTGAAGAATTGAAACTTGCCAAATAAAATGCAATTTATTTTAATAACAATGTTTGTAATTATACTAGCTTTAAAAACAAATATTCGAATTGAGTTAGATGCTACACCTGCTGATTTCAATCGCATATCTGATCAACACACTTGTACATGAATATGTGTGAGTAATTATGCGATTTCAACAAATATTGTTGCGGTTTAT
This sequence comes from Erythranthe guttata, assembly GCF_056151865.1. Lineage (NCBI taxonomy): Eukaryota > Viridiplantae > Streptophyta > Magnoliopsida > Lamiales > Phrymaceae > Erythranthe > Erythranthe guttata. Next base: position 22,582,525 of record NC_142546.1, read on the forward strand.
TAAAAAATGTTATGAATGGAACTAATTCTTTTTATGCATTTACTAGCTAGACATAATTATGTTGTCATTAACCTTTTGAATTTGTTATTTGATTTTTTTGCATGAATTAAGGCACTATTAGTATCGAAAGACATAAAAGCCATGAAAAGAGAAAGGGCAAAGATTTCACCTCCAAACATTTTTATTAATTGTGATTAACAAAAATATTATTGAAGTATATATAGTTTAAGTAAACCCTAGTTACAAACTTACAAGAATCCGTATGTAGTTTTGAATATTATGATAATATGTAGGGTTTGAATTTTAGAGAGAGAAAAAACTATATTATTAGCATTGTTTTTCGTTTCCCTCTTCCAATTTCAATAATTGACCATGTAATATATATTCAGTCTCACTATGAACTATAAGATTAGTCAACCCTCTCAAGCCTCAATATTAGGTTTGTCGTTTCCAGTTTGATGTTGGTGTGTTAACAAGGTCCCTGCCAATCAAACACTCCCACGTGTTTATTCCTCATCGTAGATTTTATTTGGATTTAAATTTGAAGTTCTAGAAGTAGAACCGAAAAATTAGATACTACACTTGGTTAGTTGGTTATTTATATATATCTAGTGTTTATTGAACGTTAACGGTAGATCTCTACACAATTAAACACCAGTGTATATATATATATATATATATATATATATGTGATGATGCTAATTACTTAGATCACCTGGGGTGGTATAGAAAATGAGCTGGGAGAGGAAAGCGGATCAGTAGCAACTAGGTCGGGGTTGATCCGGCGGAAACCCCTTCGACCCTCAAGTCAGACGTGCTGATCATAGAAATAGTCCAGAGAATACAATTAATAGTATTGCTCAGTTAATATGACATACCTTGAGGAATGAGTTCAAACCTTTATTTATAGCTTAGTTTAGATTGTTGGGCCCAAACCTTACTTGAAGGTGATTGGGCCTTGGTGATAATGGTCTTCGATATTGGGCTCGTGGCCCAGTAGATAAATAATTTGTAGGCTCATTGGGTTGGCCAATTAGGCATATCAATATGCCTAGCGAATGTTTAATAACCTCATTTACAGTTAACAAGCCTTAAGCGTAACATATAACAACGATGTGATGTCACATTTAGGCTTGTAAATTGGAGCTCGAATTTCAATTGTTTCCAAAAAATATTATTTGAAAACATTTTTTTATATATCAATATGTTATTTATTATGTACAAAGATATACATAATATTTCTTATGATGTAAAGTTAAATTACGAAAAAATCTGTTTTTTATTTAGAAAATTATAATTACTCATTAACTATGTATTTTCTTATGAAAAAATCCCCTCGTTTAGTAGGTAGATTTCAATCGTAAAATCTAGATATAAGACAATATATAGCAGATAAGGGTGATTGTAATTATTCAAATACGAAATTTAGTCTTTAACTCTTATGTTAGGAGGGGTTGACCATAATTGGATGATAATATTTCATTGTCATCATCTATGTGGGGTCTTCTAAAAACATATTTAAGTGCTAAAATAAATTCTTTTATTTTGTTTTGGTCCCAAAAGAATTACTGGTAGTGGTTGAGTCATGATGAGAGTTAATAAAGCAGGCACTAGCGCACCATAGAATCTTTTGATTTTCGAGGTTGGTTTTCCCATTTACAAAAGCTAATTAATAAATCATTTTATTTATATACTACTACTTCTTTAATAAATTTGTCAATGTAATTAAAGGGAGGGGCACTAAGGTAAAAACAAAAGATATTATAGAACTAGTCAATATACACGAATACACTATATGAACGTTAGTGGGAAACAACTTTAATTAAGAATCCGCGTTGTAATAAAGTTTGACTTGTTAATTCCCTAAAATGCCCCTCAAAAGATTTTCACAGCAAGCAGCTTTTTTTATTTCTTTTTGCTTCCACATTCGTATGGATTTCAAGCGTATGATGCATCGCAAGACATTTGGTTATTCATCAGAAATTCAATATTTTTAATATTTTTCGTCAATGCTCTGTAGTACTAATCGTGTGCTCATCACTGTATTAACTGACGGATTAACAATAAATTGACGTAAATGACCGAAAATATTAAATTATTGAAACATGAGGGATAAAATGTATTTTCTTTAACATGGAGGACCAAAATGCATTTAGTACAAACTTGAGGGGTGAAAACTGTAATTGTTTCAACTTTAGTATTTTTCTTGGATTTTTTTTTTAGGAGTTTCTCGAAACGAAAATAATAATAAGGCCCAAAAGGGAAGCAACAATGGGTCGGTTTAAGCCTACAAACAAGCTGGGCTTTCAACAAATATCAAATGAATTATTAATTGATTGTTAGTTCTGGATAAGTATTTATCAGGCCCAGAACTTAAAAGCTCCGTATTTGCAGAAGTGATTATTTTTTTTTTTTTTTTCAATTTTTTGGGATATATATTTTTTCAACTTTTGCAAACTAGCTTTTGCTTCTGCTTTTCTAAAAGTAAATAGTGTAAAAGCCATAATATGAGAAGCACCTCTCGAGTTGCTTCTCCAATTTTTTAAATCACTTATGTAACTAACTAATAAATACATTTGATAATGTAATCCTTATTTTTCATTATCCAAAATTTTAGTTATCAAAACAATTTAGATATTTCATCAAAATAAGCTGCAACTTTTGAAGTTTATTTTGCAAATTTCCATGTTCGAAATTAATTGATTTTTAAGGACACTTACAAATACCCCATATTAAAAAAAAAAAGATAATAATTATTTACAATTTACTCGCACTCACTGATTTCTATTTTTTTTTATGTATTTACCAACATCACCACCTTAAAATTAAATGTCACGAAAGCAATATATATATATATATATATATATATATATATATATATATATATATATATATATATATATATATATATATATATATATATATATATATATATATATATATATCAAACCACATTGTCACTAATTTTGGCTAGTGATTGATACTTGAGAAGAACATGATGTAGGAGTCATATATCACTCCCCAAAACGGCCCTTGGCATTGGCCAAGAGTTGTATCGATCAACTCCATGCAAGAAATATATATATATATATATATATATATATATATATATATACACGGATATTTTTGGCAATCAATAATATCTTCTGAAATGCAGCAACTGGTTATTTTTTTCATCTGTTAAAATTAATAGTTTTTAATCTGTATCGAAATGTTTTATAATGTTTGACAAAATAATTTGAAGCTACTAACATTTTTTAAAAAGTTTATATGTGAACTGTTATTTTGTTAAAAAAAGATTAAACTCATAAGTTTGAAACAATCGAGACGATTGCAAATTGCAATACACAGATGTGCTACACTGATATTAATTCATGAAGTATTGTTTTAATCAGATATATAATATAATACAATATCTATATCTTATCCAATGACTTAACTACAATTAAATATTTTGAAAATCCTCACATCTTTGTTTTATCCCATTTAATTAATTAATTCTAAACAAATACTCATCATGCCTAAACCTTATTCAAAATATGGCTCATTTACTACTTTGAATAAATTAGACTTTGGTTCACATTTTTTTTTTCAATTTAAAAGTTTATTGTTTCTAAAATAATGACATGTTAATAATCGTTATCGTTCGTTTAAGGCTGTTCCGATCGATTTTATTAATTGAACCATGTATATCTTATAATCAAGATATTTAAAAAAAATAATAATGATGATGATAAAATTATATCATAAATTGTGAGTTGTATTTATGTATTTATAGATGTGGGGCTCTTCCTGTATAAGCAAATAAATAGGTGACGATATCAAAATTAAACCCCACCGATTGAATTCCGTAACCGTAACAGAGAGAGTGACCTTTCACAAACGACAGGCGGAACCGACGGCGCTTCTTCTCCGTTATGATGATTACCTCTTATATATATATATATATTTAATTATAACATCATAGATTTATTATTTTTTTTATTATATGCTTTTGTCCCTTGAAATTCAATAGGCACTTGATTTCTTGCAGTCACACCAAACACAACGTATGATGCTCATTTTTCTTCTAAAAACCGTGACACTTCAATTATAAAAAAACGCGTAAGTTATTTATTTAATGTTTTGATTTAAACATATTTTGTGTAATTGTCTAATATTGGAATATCTGGTTAGGTTACTTGACTTCGTACGTCCACCAATAAAGAAAGTTTTGAATGATTGAGTTATATTATATTTATATTCAAAATAGTACGAATGTAATGCTCACAAGAGATTAAATTAATGTTAATCAATTTCCAATTTAGACCAAGTCACCCGGTAGCCAATATCAACAACTTTTTGTGACATGAACTTGGTCTATTTTAACAGGGGCATATAGGACAAAATGTTTTATAGACTTTTTTTTTTTTTTGTCATTTCATAAAATAAGAATATAAAATATAATGGGAAATTTACAGTTTTCATCCCTTAAATTTGTAACGATTTCACATTTGATCCCCTACGTTAAAAAAAAACATATTTGGTCCCTCGTGTTTTATTAATTTGACATTTTTGGTCATTTTTATCAAATTACGACACATATTTGATTCCGTTTGATTTAACATAAATTTAAAGAAATGACTGAAAGTTTTTAATTTTTAAAACATGTGAGATCAACTATGTGTTTTATAAACATAAAGAACAAAATGTGAAATAGATACAAACTAGGATGAAAAATGTATTTTTTATTCTGTCGATGAAGCCACCACCCAAAAGTCCAACAGGGCCAAGCCACCACTTATTGACTCACAACGATGTCGTATAGTACATAATTATTGACCCACGGTGGCACCGGCACACGGTACCGCGTCTATTTTAAATTAACCGTCGACGAAATATTATTTATTTATTCCATTTAAAACTCTATTATTTTTATTTTTATTAATTAAGAAAGACTTAGCAAAATTAATTTCCAAAAAAAAAAAAAAAAAAAAAAAAAACAGAATCATATTCCGTGTCGTCTGAAACGACTTCAAGTTTCAAATTAATTTGGGTTTCTTCCCCAAATTCCAATAAACGAAACAGTCAAAAACTCAAAACAAAGAAGGAATAAACGTAAAAATAAATTCAGTAATCATAATATAGGAGTATCTCTCTAAATTCCTCTGCCAAATGCATGCGAGAATGCAACGATCAACAATTGGACTCACGAGAAAAAGCATAGGCCGGAAAATCGAACCAAAAAAAATAAAAATGAAAAATCTAAAGCCGAGATGTATGGAAGAAAAAAAGGAGGAGGAAGAAAGGAAAACAAAAAACAGAGCCGGCCTTTGAGGGAAGCGAGAGATGCATTGGCTTAGGGCCCCACCTTGATGAGGGGCCCCCAAAAAAAAAAAAAAACTTTATATATATATATATATATATAAAACGTTTTAAATATTAAAATATAAATAATTTGAAAGTGGGGCCGCTGGTAGTCAGAAAAAAAGTTTGGGCTGTGTGTTTATATTTAGAATATATATTTTTGTTACTGAAAATTAGGGATTTTCAAGACTTTAATACTATAAAAATAAGAAAAAGAAAACAAATCCCAATCTCATCTTTTGCGGAGGGCAGGGACCACGAAATTCACCAGGCAAGTTTTCTTCTTCTTTTTTCCCTATTTTAATTTAAGTTTTTTAGGTCATTTATTTTTAAAATTTATTATTATATTGAAACACTTAGTTTTTTCTAATGTAGGTGAAATATTGTTTGGGGATAATCTGAACTTTCTTTGTTCTTGAAGAGTGGATTATTTCTTCGTGCCTGCTATTTGTGCTTTTAATTTTTGAAATTGCAAATTGGGTGGTTGTGTTCGGATTGTGGCTATATAATTCTTGGGTGAAATTGTGTTCTTGGATTTTGATTGGTAATAATGGGCCCTAGAAAATACATGTGTGGGAATGACAAGAAAAAGAAGAAGCAGAGAATTGAAAATTTGACTCAATCACTAGCAGGGTCACTTGATAAGTTTATTAGCAGGGAAAAAAATACAGTTGCTTCAAGTTCAAGGTTGGATGAAAATATCAGGAATACTGACTTTTCGGTTGAGACAGAAAATAATACAAGTATCAACGAAGAACAAGATCGCTCGAATGAAGATAAAGAATTGGTGAGTGAAAGCAAAAATTCGAACGAGGATTATCAAGATCAAGATTGTCGCGAAGATTGTGAAATGAGACCTTTGAACATTTATGATCCAGGGAATTGGGATAAGATTGATCACAATCTTAGAAATATTTTGGTAGAAAAAGGCCCAGTTAGAATAACAGATGATGATATTAATTTCCCAACAGACGAAGGTAGCAGGCATTTTTCTCGTATATTTTATGTTCGAGATCTACTAAATGGGGAGAAAGAAGATAGAAAATGGCTAGTATATTCACTTGTTGCGGATAGAGTATTTTGTTTTTGTTGTAAATTATTCAGGCAAGATAAATGCAATTCTCATCTCACAGCTGAAGGGTATAAGGATTGGAGAAATCTCGGTAAGCGACTTAAAAGTCATGAAACTAGTAGAGATCATCTTACTTGCATGAGTAAATGGATTGATTTGCAAATAAGATTGAAAAAGAACGAGACAATAGACAAAGGTCTGCAAGAAAGAATCAACAAAGAGAGGGAGCATTGGAAGCAAGTATTAACGAGAATAATTGCGCTTGTCAAAACTCTTGCCAGTAATAATTTAGCATTTCGAGGAAATAATGAAAAACTTGACCAAGAGAACAATGGCAATTTTTTGAGCTTCATTCAGATGATTGCAGAGTTCGATCCGGTTATGCAAGATCACCTTCGACGTGTTAAGGATGAATCTATTCGTCATCATTATCTTAGTCATAAAATTCAAAATGAGTTGATTCATATGTTAGCTGGTGAAACTAGAAGTGCAATTATTAAAATAGTCAAAGATGCAAAATACTTTTCCGTAATACTTGATTGCACTCCTGATATCAGTCATGAAGAACAAATGACTCTGGTAGTTCGATGCGTAGATATTTCAGCTGTGCCGATAACAGTAAAAGAGTTTTTTGTGCAATTTGTGAAAGTGAATGACACAACTGGCTTGGGACTTTTTAATGTACTTAAGGATGCATTGAAGGCTCTTGAACTTGATATTGCTGATATAAGAGGGCAAGGGTATGATAACGGAGCGAATATGAAAGGAAAACACAAAGGTGTTCAGAAAAGACTGCTAGAAGTCAATCCGAGAGCCTTTTATACACCATGTGGTTGTCATAGCCTAAATCTTACACTTTGTGATATGGCAAGTTGTTGTACCAAAGCTGAATCATTTTTTGGAGTAGTTCAACGCATTTACACCTTATTTGCATCTTCTACAAAGCGGTGGGATATTTTGAAACGTCATGTGCAAGAGCTTACACTTAAACCATTATCTCAAACTCGTTGGGAAAGTCGTATTGGAAGTCTTAAAGCTATTAGATATCAAGCGCCAAAAATCCGGGATGCATTACTTGACTTGGCAAATAGTGGGGAAGATGCCAAAACAAAGAGTGAAGCTAATTCTTTGGTGATACATGAACTTGAAAATTTTGAGTTCTTGTTTGGCATGGTTATTTGGCATAATTTATTGTTTACGATAAATGTTGCTAGTAAAATGCTTCAAGCTGAAGATATGGATATTGATGTTGGTATTAAACAACTTAAGAGCCTTATTTGCTTTTTTGAAAGTTACAGAGAAACTGGATTTTTAGCAGCAAAGATTGAAGCTATTGAAATTGCAAATACAATGGGAATTGAGCCTGTATTTCCTCAAAAGCGCATCATTCACAAGAAAAAACAATTTGATGAGAGTTCTAGTGAAAATGTGTTACAAGCGGCCGAAGAGAGCTTTAGAGTTAACTATTTTCTCTATGTGGTGGATCAAGCTCTTTTGTCACTTACTACAAGGTTTGAACAACTTCAAATATATGAAGAGAAGTTTGGCTTTTTGTTTGACTTGAAGAGGCTAAAATCTATTGATGATAAAACTTTGAATGATTATTGTGTCAAGCTTGAAGAATATTTGAAATATGACAGTTGCGATATTGATGGGATTGATTTGTCTATGGAATTGAAAGTTTTGAGATGTACTCTACCACAAGAACTTAAAAGGCCAATCGAAGTGTTGAACTATTTACAAGTTATAGATGGTGGTTTTCCGAATACATGGATTGCTTACAGGATTTTGCTAACGATTCCAGTTACTGTTGCGTCAGCTGAGAGGTCTTTTTCAAAGTTGAAGTTAATTAAGTCTTATCTCCGATCAACTATGTCGCAAGAAAGATTAAATGGACTAGCTATGTTGTCGATAGAAAAAGATATAGTGAAGAAGATTGATTACACTTGTGTAATTAGTGATTTTGCTTCAAAGAATGCTAGAAGAGTAATGTTTAAGTAGTTTTTTTTTTTTTTTTTTTTTTTTTTTGTTGCGAAATTTATACATTGTTATCATCTCTGTTATGGATTTTTTTTGTTATTTTAGTGATTTAATTATAATTTATTAAGTTAATGAGAGATTTGTAAAAAATATATATACAATGAAAAAAAAGTTAAATAATATTAAAATACGTGAGGGCCACATTTTTTTTAGTTCGCTTAGGGCCCCGAAAATGTTAGGACCGGCTCTGACAAAAAACCTCATCATCATCGTTAATAAATTGAATTAATTAACATAACCGCGGATTAATTAAAATCTAATCCTGAAACCCGGTTTTCTGCCAAATTGCATTTCTAAGCCGGCTCAGATCTCTCCCTTTCAGAGTCCTCCCGATGCCTTCGTGCACCGATAGGGATGCGATCCTGTTCCTCGCCAGAAACTCGTGCGGCGGAATCCACTCTCCGTTGATCTCCTCCGCCTCCGCCTCGTCGCAATCTTCGTCGTCGCTTTCCCTCCGCCGATTCTCCCTGTATTCCTCCTTCAATATCTTCGACCAATCGGGAACATTCACCGGCAACGACGCCGGCCGATCCATCCCCACACCTCTAGAACTCGGCTTCCTGGATATTCTGGAACTCGGCTTCCGCATCTCCGGCGACTGCGAACGGACGGCGGCGGAATCCCATACGTCGGACTCGTCGAGCTCGAAGATCATCGAGTCCTTATTGAGGATCTGATCGCCCTGGAGGAATCTGTAGTTCGATCTGGCGAAGTAGCTTTGAGCCATATATAATAATTATATCTATATCGAATCAACCGATTGAAAATTGATTTTGATTGCAACAATTTTTTTCTCCTCTCTCTCTCTCTTCACTCTTTGGCTTCTGAGAAAACTCCCTTTGATGAAATGATTTGTAAATGTGCTGCTTCTTAATGGAGGTTTTGATCTGCTTTTATAAAGGGGTGGAATGGATAAGGTTTCTCTCTCCTCCCCCCTTAGCTTCTCTCTCTCTCTATAAAACTGTCGTCTTCTACATATCTATCTCATTCATTTGAATTATTTTATGTATTTATTTTTATTTTTTTATCCCGGAAAGCAAATATCAGATTATTTTGATATTTGCTCCTCTGTAACTCCGATCTTTCATACGATAGGTGTCCGTGTTTGACCCCTGAAAAGTCGTAAATATGCCACATCAGATTTACTTTTATCCACTCCAGGATTTATAATTAATTACCGTGACTACGTGTCAAAATTATAACGGAACAGAACTTCATTGTTTTCTACGGAGTACGTCAAAAAAGTCGATTTTTATCTATTTATTTATTTTATTTTTGTTGAAATTAAAATATATAGTATACGGGTCGACTTTAATTTTCAAAAATAATTCTAAACAGTAAATAACTTTTATTATATCAATATTTATATGTTTAATTGTTCTTCCCAATGAGCTTACCAGTATCTTATAATATTGTGTTAGCAACTAGAAGTTCAAAATAAAATCTTAAATATGTTTTCTAATATAAGATTATTTAATTAAGGGTTTGAACTCATTATATGGTCTTTAAAAGTGTTCACTAATTTAATTATGTATATATAATCTATCTGGTTCACTTATACAATGTGTTATTTTGTATTGCGTGAATTATACGGGGTTCTTTTCGATCTATCTAATCAATACATAACTTAGTTTACGTGTGTTTATCTAGCAGATTCAGACAGAGTGCTCCATAAACAAGGACGATATTTAAATTATTTACTCGCATGTAATAACCTATCATCACATTAGTTTCTCAAAAAACGATGCTACATCAAGTAGTATTATTTAATTTATATAATATAAGTGTGATATGTTTAATTGAGCCAGTCTAATAAATCTATAATTTCTCTATTTACTGGTTATGAGCCAAATTTAGAATAACACTATTACGAAAGTTCAATCACCTTCAAATAAGGTTTGAGCCCAACAAATTAACCTTAGCCCAATCGACAAGTTATAAATGACGACTTAATTCATTTATTAAAGGTACGCCATATTATCTGAGCAATATTGCAATTCGTATTCTCTCAACTATTTTTATTATCCGCACATCTGACTGGAGCGTCGGAGGGGTTTTCACCCCGGTCTAGTTCACGTGTTCTCTGTTCGCAGGTATTTCAGGACCATCTAGCACGTGAGCACTGATCCACCTTACTCTCCCAGCTCCTTTTATCTCAAATACTTAAGATGATCTAATTCTAACATCATCAAAGTGAATAAAACAAGAAAAAATATTATGAATTATTCCAATTTTGATTGAAAATTTATCGGTGTTAGATAAGGGGGTATTATTAGAAATTTTTGAATTTTTTTAGAATAGAATTGAAATTAGATTCTCATTTCTATCCGTTTCAAGTCTTAACCGTGGTTTAGATGTTTTTCATTTCTATCCCGTTACAAGTTTAACCATGGTTTAGACTTTAGATATAGGTACATCATGACAAAGTGGGGGCATTTTGGTAAATCTAGCAGTTGTCTCTTTACGAGAGTCTTTCAAATTTATCGCCTGGTTTGAGGAGGTGGGGATATTGTTCACGTGGTTCAGGCCCCAGTTGGGCCTTCCGGGATAAGTTGACACGTGTCTGCTTGTACCTTCGATTATGCCACGTCCAAATCCCGTTCAAACGGAGTACAGTTTTTTTTTTTCTGGTAAATTACACCTAATATCCCTATAGTATGTAAAAATAATTTTAAGGTTCCTGTACTATCTGTAATTACAACCACCCCGAACATTGTTAGAATAATAGCTGAATACTGACCACTGAGTGCTATTTTCTCTAGCAGGTGCTGAATATGCCTATTTCTCAATTGGAATATTCTTAATCCAAGTTTTTTTTCTCAATAAATTAAAAAAAAAAAAAAAATACCTCGCAGTACATACGTACTCTGTGTCGATTAAATGAAAATTCGAGTTTTAATTTAAAAGGATATATAGTGTACGTTCCACCCACAGTTTTTATAATATGAAAACTTTATGAATTATGATTATGCTTCGTTTTAGTTTAGTATTCGAGTATTTGGACAGCATATTCTCTTAATTATGGTGATAAAGTTAGCTTAACACTTATGCTAGGAATTGAAGATAAAGTACTTAATTAAAGTTAATGCATCAATCAATACAATATCTACTAATTAATTAATCTAAGTAATAAGATAAGAAAAAGTATTAGCTGCAGCTGCTTTTATCAACACCATCTTCAATATGTTTTTTTCCTCCTAATGGTGCTTCAGTTATGGGGAAAAAATATGCATAGATAAAAACTTAAAAAAATATTATTCATATTCTGATTATATTTTTTCAATAAAAATTGATTTTTTTTTTCGTGTGTGTAAAAAATGGGAATAAATAGAAAATGAGAGAACAAAGTGACAAACGTTTCAATCTTTCAGTTTCACTGCTATCATTTTCTAAACATTTTCAACAAGCAATTGTTTTTGTTTCTTTTGATTTGAATCAATTTTCTATTATCTCTTATATATGTGTATTAAATAAAAACATTTTATTGACATACATTTTTCATTGATGAACCATAATAAACAAATTTGCTGTTAAATAAATTATATATCTCCATGCTGATATTCTTACAAAAAAACTATTATACTTAATTCTTATTTCGTTATACTCTTATCTGCATATATAGTATACGCGACATTAAATACAAGAATTTGATCGAACGTGTTTCGACTGAGTCAATTTTACGAGAAACTGTAAATCTACGACACTCATTTCGAGTTGTTTTTGAGCAATTCTGGTAAATTTCGAATTCTTTCATATTTGAAGTTATTTAATATTCTTTACGGTTTGAACACATTTAAAATCATAATGTCCTCATGAATTAAAAGTAACCAATTATTCTTAAATAAAATATTGATCGACATAAATAAAGATTGTGGGGTTAGTCTATAGTATATAGGGTTTGATATTCAGTGCATAAGATGCCATAGATAAAATTGGAATATAGGGACCATAAAAATTGGCATGATTGTGGTAGCATTCTCCTCCTTCACGCTCACGCTACTTTTTGTGAAAATGACATTATTATTATTAATAATAACAATAATAATAATAATAAGATTATTATTATTATTTTTTTATTTCATCATTTGATTTGACTAGGGGTTTAGTGGGACTTTCAACATGTCCATAACATTATATATTATAGGGAAAAAAAATGAAATAACTAAAACAAGTGTTAGATAATATAATATATTTCGGACCACTGTAAAGTAATTTAATCATGTTTATTAATAGTGATAAGAATTAAAAAAAAGAAACAGAAAAATGCAAATATGTATTATATGTATGAGAGAGATAATGAACAACGAAAGAGACGGCACCTTTTAAAATGGGGTTCATTTCATACAATAATACAGGTTGAGAAGAAATCTTGCGAGGAATTAGGGTAATTGCGTAATTTGGACGGGTCTAACTTATTCATTCAAATTATTCATTTTTTTTTAGATAAGAAGATTCTATTTTACTACATTTTGTGTGCTTTTGACTCGATTTGGTTCACATTTTCTCCACTTTTTGTGGCCAAATATTACAACATGCAATGTGACACGCTAGTTAAACTACTGAAATGACAGTTTTGTCCCTTTATTTTGCGTCAATTTCATCTTTTATAATCGTCGTCTTTTGGTACCACCCGAATTTCCTCCAATTTCGGGTGTGAAATTCATTACATAGCTCCCATTCTCCCTCTATATTGGTTGGATTCATTGACGTATACTACATAGATAATCAGTGCTATTTTTTGTCGTAATTATTTGCTCAGCGAATTCAACTTCATTTTACCAATAAAATCCAAAATAATAATAAAAATCATGTCATGTTTAAATCCAATATATTATTTAAATTTGCGTAAAGAGTTTATATTTCTCGTGCGATTTGCGAGTTATCGTATGAGGATTGAGTTTGTCCAATGTTTTCGATAAATTACAAAATTCGGACCGAAAAAATTCCTCAAAAAAGTATAGAAAAATATCAAATTTAAGATATACTCAGTTTACGCTACAAAATTATCATCAGCCCAGCAAGCTCCAAAACGGGTTACAGCCCATTAAACCGACCCATTTCCAATATAACTCAAACCCGAAATCGAGATCGAAAAAGCCCAAAAAATTGGATCCATTTATTTATTAATTTATTTGATACAGTCTGAATCCTCCACTAAAACCCTAGCTTATATTCCTCAATTTCGCCCACCCCCCATTTTCTCCCTCCTCACTCTCAAACCCTAGCCAGCGCCAACAATGCCGCCGAAGTTCGATCCATCGCAGGTCGTCGACGTGTTCGTCCGCGTCACCGGCGGAGAAGTCGGCGCGGCCAGCTCCCTCGCGCCGAAGATCGGTCCACTCGGTCTCTCCCCTAAGAAAATCGGTGAAGACATCGCCAAGGAAACCGCCAAGGACTGGAAGGGCCTCCGCGTCACCGTCAAGCTGACCGTCCAGAACCGGCAGGCAAAGGTCACCGTCGTGCCCTCCGCCGCCGCGCTGGTCATCAAGGCGCTCAAGGAGCCCGAGCGCGACCGAAAGAAGACCAAAAACATCAAGCACAACGGCAACATTTCCCTCGATGACGTCATCGAGATCGCGAAGGTGATGAGAAACAGATCCATGGCCAAGGAGCTGGCCGGAACCGTGAAGGAGATTCTCGGCACGTGCGTCTCTGTTGGATGCACGGTCGACGGGAAGGATCCGAAGGATTTGCAGCAGGAGATCGCCGACGGCGATGTTGAAGTTCCGATGGACTGAGCTGAATGCGGTTGAGTTTTTTTTTTCAATCCCGATTTCATAGAGTTTTTGTTATTTATTATTGTCTTTTAACTGCAATTGCTCTTTGAGTTGGAAACTGTTAAATGATAATTTTTTTTGGTATGAAGTGGATGCATTACGGGGAAATATGCTATTATGGTATTACTACTTATATATATTTGTAGTTATTCAATTGTTCAGAATGCTTATTTGCAGTTGCATTTTTGGTTTTCGTCTTGTTACCTTGGGAATTTCTGTTTAGTTATCACTTCAAAAAAATCGGCATTGCTTATAGTTGCTAAAAGCAAGCGGAGTGGCCCTTTAGAATTACCATGAAACTAAGGTAGGATTGCTTGACATATTCTGAAAGAGTCTACTTTTGTTTGAACACGTCTAGACTCTAATTATATATATGTTTGTGTGTGTGTGTGTATGTGTTTAGGTAATTTTTTTAAAATTGTTTATTTTGAGAGTAAGGAGCATATCAGCATATATCGGACCTATTTTTATTGCTGTTGCAAATTTTAATGATTAACGAGGATTGAATACGATTATGAGGTTCTTGCTTGTGGTTTGCATATTAATTCTTGGGCCTGTTCGGTTGCTTTAAGATCAAGAATAAAATTTTATATGGTTCGTCTGCAGCTGATACTGAGAAATGTGTGTGATACAAGCATTGATTTGCCAATTAAATTCTCAGCTTGTTCTTATACATTTATGTGATTGAGTACATAATATGAAGTGTAGAGGTCATTTTTTTTTTTAACTTATAACAAGTTTTGTTTGAAGGTTTTGATGTATTGGCTTTCACTTCTCGTTTCTTGTCCATGTGACAATGTTAATATGTATGAGTATGACCATTGCAGCTCGCACTAGTTGAAAAAATGTCCGGATTCCTTTTCTGCTGATTGATATTTGTCTCATACAAATTATTTGGTGAGGATTTGATCGAGTAAGCTTATGTGGGTATATTTTTATTTTTCGACAAAGGAATGCAAAACCATTAGATGTCTGTAAATGGTAGTGAAGGACCCAATCTCTACAGCCCATCACCAAGTTCTTGCTTCCTAGTTCCCGAGTTGATCGTGGTACATATTCGGTTAAAGGATATTAGCCATCGAATTGAATAGGTTTGTTTAGAAACTTCCACCTACCCACATGTTTGGCCATAAAGGAAAAACGTTCATGGCTCTTGGGCCTTTGATATGTAAGTTCTAATGCTTCTAGTATTAGAAATTAACCGTTGGATCGGATTTGGAGAGGATGGTTTTACCCAATTGCCCTTGCCCATCTAGCTAGATGATTTAACCTGGGTAAACTCGAGTGATTTCAAGAAACTTCGAGAATGAACTATACTGGCCACAAGATTTCTGGCTTTCCAAAAGCATTGGAAAGAAGAATATACTCCACCGAACTAATTATATCAGTATATAGGCCCAACCGTGTACTTGTCTTCTCCCTCGTGTTGTGTTTGGATTCATTTCTTGGTTACCGTCCAGCAATTCAATCATAATATCATTTTTTAACATTCTAAAATCTGTTGACAAAGATTTTCCTGAAAGAAATATAATTTCAATGAATAGTAAGCAGTATTACTGTTCACCAATGCAAGAATTGGACCTCTCGTTTTAGCTCAAATACTTAGAGAGATATGTATGTTCCTACCGCGTTTGCCTGTATAAGCCCCCTATTATTTGCACCGCGTGTGGTGTACCCTGTAAACCTTTCACAGTCTCCTAAACTTGAGACCATTATATAAGACAGAGCAGAACAAGGGTTTGAAGATTTGTTGATTCTTCTTGATTTGAATTTAATCAGCTTCTTCTACCAAATCCTGTCTTATTTTCGGGGTTGGGTTGTTCGAGAAACTATTGCTGGATTAGATGCCGTTTGATTCAAATAGAGACGACTTACGCACGTTTTATGTGCCTGGGGTGAAAACACCCAAATGGTTGAGGATATTAGGCAAGATTTGCAAATTTAGGTTAGCCCTACTCTATTTTGAGTACTAACCTGCAATATATACCAAGTACACATGCATAGCAAATTAAACCCTATATACACAAGTTGAAAACTTAATTTTCTTGTCTAGATTATGACTTTCACCTTCGGTCACTTTAATATATATCTTTTATAAATAGTATTTTTGTGCATTAATTTTTCATTTAATCATAAAAATTGATTTTGAGATCAATTCTTCCCCAACTCCCCTCTTTCTGCCTCAACATTATCATCAAATGAAATTAAATTACAATAAAATGAACAACTGAGAAATCTCTAGCTAGCTACTATCTTGAATTCTGTACAGTTCTATTGAAGATGACAGGTGGTGTAGTTTTAGCCATGGAAAAAGAGTTCACAGTTTTAAAGATTTTTAAGACAACCTCATCCAACATTTTTTAATTAATATATTTCGATGATCAAACTCTTATATTATTAATATATATATATTTGTGAGAGGAGAAAATTAAAGGTAAACATATAAATGATGTGGTGGGGAGTGAGTGGATAGGAATAGTGAGTCAGGACAGATGGACTTCACAGATTGGCTGGTCGGTTCCGCTGAGCTGGCGGTGGCCGGTGGTCCTACGCAACCAACTCTTTTTTCTCTATTCATCCAAGAATATTTTCCATCATACATTTTTTTTAAATGACTTTATAATTATATTTAATTAGTTGTCACATTTAATAATTAATTATCATGCAAAGTATTGATTGAGATTGGGGTGTTATCACTAACGTATCTCACCATTTATCTAAATATATAATAGAGTAATATAAATTGTATATTTTCTTTAAATTAACATCATCAGCACTGAATTAAAATATAATGGAATTTGAATAAAAATCCAATTCTCACATTTCAAGGCTGTCCCACATCGAAAAAAAAATGTGAATGAAAATAATAAAGCAGCACGATAAGCACAAGTCTACAAATAATTGAAGAACTTTTTGGGTGTCACAGATAAGTTCGTCTGGCAATTGCTAATTAAAGCAGCCATATGACAACACACACAGTGCCCAATTCAACTAAATAAATAAGTTAATTAGCATCTCTAATCTCAGTTTATTTGCATGATTAATTTAAGTGTATAATCAGATAATGATTAGTGATGTCCTGAAGATAACATTAACAACTAATCAAATACATGTTTTTTCTAAAATATATAACAATATAGAGCCGTTGGTGACGAAGGTGGGGCCCATGCAAATGCAAGCGAAGAAATTCGCCGCTAATTACATACGTTGGTCGGCTATAAGTTTCTGGTTAATTATTCGCCTAATCTCCAATTTAATTTTTTTTCCCTTAGGGGCGGCTATAAAAAAATAAACTTTAAATTAATTAATTAATTAATTAATTAATTAATTAATCCAGGCACTCTTAATCATTTAACGTTCATCTCCCCACTCCTCTTCTCCCATAAATACCGAACCCCTTTCTACTCACTTCTCACTAAAACCACCACCACCACCACCACCACGGGCCACCGGACTTTCTATTTCACACACATTTTTCGGAGATCGAATTTTTTTTATGGCAAAGGAAGTTGAATGTGCTGAGCCAGCGGCGGAGTTCGCCGCCAAGGACTACCACGACCCTCCGCCGGCGCCGCTCATCGACTACGACGAGCTCACGAAATGGTCGTTTTACAGGGCGCTGATTGCGGAGTTCATCGCCACCCTCCTCTTCCTGTACATCACCGTTCTGACTGTCATCGGCTACAAAAGCCAGAGCGAGTACGACCAGTGCGGCGGCGTTGGAATCCTCGGCATCGCCTGGGCTTTCGGCGGAATGATCTTCGTACTTGTCTACTGCACCGCCGGTATCTCCGGTGAGTTATTCGTCCCATACAAATTTATTAGGGCTCCGTTTTAATTACTTTCAATTAATTCGCGCGTGAGTAGAACGCAGGTCAGAAGCGCGTCTGTCACAACACTTCAGAAGCCGTTAGGCGGCATAAGATCTCACACACAGACACACACAATGCGTGCATTTCGCATTTTAGTAGCCATAATTAATTTGAATTAAAAAAAAATTAAAATAATAAATTGATATATTATTATTAATTAATTGAAATAATAATGCAGGAGGGCATATTAACCCGGCGGTGACGTTTGGGTTATTTTTGGCGAGGAAAGTATCACTGATAAGAGCAGTGCTGTACATGGTAGCACAGTGCTTGGGTGCTATCTGCGGTGTAGGTTTTGTAAAAGCATTCCAAAAGTCACACTACAACAAGTTCGGCGGTGGAGCTAACACGCTGGCACTCGGCTACAACAAGGGCACTGGTTTGGGTGCCGAGATTATCGGTACCTTTGTTTTGGTCTACACTGTTTTCTCCGCCACCGATCCCAAAAGAAGCGCCAGAGATTCCCACGTCCCTGTAAGCACTCCCTTCATATAAAGTTAAATCTCTATAAAATTAATACAGTGGCCATTAGTAAAATTCTATTAATTTAACGAAATATTAAATTATCGAACTAATATTAATTTAGTAGGTTCTGACCGAGCTGGGAACTGGAAGAAACTATTATTTAAGCGAGACTATTAATTTATGGAAATTCTACTGTACATACATATTATATGTATCTATATACCATATATATAAATAAATATTGATATATTTATTTTGAATTGGAATTAGGTTTTGGCCCCGCTTCCGATTGGATTTGCGGTGTTCATGGTTCACCTGGCCACCATACCGATCACCGGAACGGGTATCAACCCCGCCAGGAGTTTCGGAGCTGCAGTGATCTTCAACAATGAAAAGGCTTGGGATGACCATGTATGTACACTTTTAATTTCCACCACTTTATTAATTAATTTAATTTCCCCAAATATTTAATTTATAAATTTATAAAAAAAATGAATTTGTTAATTAAATCCATGTGCAGTGGATATTCTGGGTTGGACCGTTCATCGGAGCTGCCATCGCTGCAATCTACCACCAATTCGTCCTTAGAGCAGGTGCCATTAAAGCTCTCGGATCTTTCAGGAGCAATGCATGAAGAAAATAATGGAGATATATAAATTATCCATTTTTCTTGAATATGAAAAATTGTATATATATTCCTGTGTGTATTGCAGATGTGTGGTACTCTTTCATATATCCTTTTGGTTTTTAATTGTTTCTTTTGTTCTACTTGAGTGATTGTGTATTCATCATCATGTTCTCGTAATTTAAGGAAATGGTTTGTGTATTTCTAATTGTTCTGCCATTTTTATTTTCTAGCTATACAGTGTGAGTCAGTGATGCATTGAAAATTTTGATTTACACTTGTTTCCACGTTTTACAAATCGAAACTCCATGGCATCTGTCGGAAATGTTTTGAGGCCATTTTCGTACGTGCTTAAAAGTTTCGGGGACATTTTATTTTCTTGCTACATAGTGTGTGTGATGCATGTAAACTTCTATCTACACGTGTTTCCACGTTTTAGAAATTGATACTCCATGACATCTATCGGAAATGTCGGAAACGTTTCGAGGCTGCTTTTGTAAATATTTAAAAGTTTCAGAGACATTTCTAGTAATAATGAAAATCAGCTGGAAACACGTTTCCACCAAAGTTACACGTTATAGTATTTAAAAAAAAAATTATGAATGTACCCTATATTTTTATTATAAACATGTTTCCCCACGTTCACGTATCCCACTTTTTAAAAAATAAAAATTTCCTAATCCGTTTTCCCATTTTACCGTGTCCACGTTTTCGTGTCCGTACTACATAGATGTGTATATCTAGTTTACATATTATATTACCAAGTATTTTTTTCTTTAAATTAAAGAAGTTAATTGTCAACTATATATATATAACCTATGAGTCTATGACACGGACAATAATTGTATTAGCAACTCTAATTTTTTTTTAAAAAGAATTAAAAAAATTGACCTTGAGTTAAATTGAGAGTTGGTGCAAATTAAAGTTGCCTTCTCAACCCTCAATTATCTATGATCAATTAGGTTGTAGGGCCTTAATCTACATCTTAATGATAATTAAAGTGTTTTAATTAGTATACATCTTTCTAGGTCATTATCAACTCTCAGTGACTTATGAACTAATCCATCTTATCTTGTTCCGAAATTAAATATGCATTTCTCTTAGCTCTTTTTCTTTTTCATACATGTGAGAGAAAAGAATTTTATTTTAAAAAGTTGAGATATATTCTGAATTTTTTTTATAAATAAAAATGAATTTTTTAACATATTATATAATAGTATTTATTATTTTTAAATTACAACCACCTCTGAGGTATGGTCAAATTACGAAAACCCCCTCTTGTTTGGAATTTCATCTACACTCAACTATGAATCTTCTTACATCTCCACCCTTATGGTGTCAAATTCAATATAATCATCTAGATTTCGTGGAATGTGCTCTAGTTTGGACTCGTTATGTGTAAAAATACAGTTTCTAATGCACTACAATCTGATATATACAAGCCAAAAAACACATCTTATAATCATTTTGTTTCAAAATGTGGAGCTCAAAAAGGATAAAACGGGTACAAAAGTGATAATATTTCATATAATCAAGAAGATTCCACTAAAATTTTCTTAAAAAAAAAAAAGATTCCACTAAATTTGAAACCGCAAGGGTGGACATGTAAGAAAATTTATAGTTGAGGAGTTGTTGACTTGTTGTAACTACCCAAACAGGAGGGGGGTTTACGTAATTTTACCATACCTCGGGTGGTTGTAATTTACCCTTATTATTAATATTATTATTATTATTATTATTATTATTATTATTATTATTATTATTATTATTATTATTATTATTATTATTATTATTATTATTATTATTAATTTCCTATCTAAGTGTCAAAATTTACCACCATTCTTTATTTCTTTTCGTCAACCATTTCTTATATTAAACAAGGTGTTGTACGGATATCTAATTTTATAATTGGTCTTCTAATTAAATATGATTTTATTCGATTTCAGCCTATCCACTTATCCAGTAAATTTGGGCCGGATTTACAGAACTAGATAAGCCCAAAAATATGCACCGGCCCGCAGTGTGGTAATTTTGGTATTTTTTTTTTTTTTAAATATATATATTTATTTTTATAAAGTTCTAAAATGATTTGTATTTTCTTTTTTTGGGTATCTGTTTTTGAAGTGTGCCAAGAACAATGAAACGGTTTGGTAGGGTTGCCAGCATACCATAACCCTTCCACCCCTATCATTACAAAATTTTTGGTATTACAAAATTCCTACTAAATATTTCGTTACGACAGGGTAACGAGTCATATCGGATCAGTATTGAAATTCCGATGGAGATTTAGCAGGCAGGGTAACGAGTCATATCGGATCAGTATTGAAATTCCGATGGAGATTTAGCAGGGCATTTGGTCGGTAGGGCATTTTGGTAGAAAAATGACTAAAAACAAAAAATCGAATTTTCAAAAAGAAAAAAATTGAAAATCGAAACAAAATTTTCATTTCGGTAGACAACCGAATGTGTATGCTTGATCATAGGTTTTGTAATAGTATCTCTAAGCAAAAATCTTGTGATACATTTTGAGGTGCAATTGCATAAAACTTGTGAAACTCAATAAATGATGAGCTCTCGATCTCTCATATAAAATTATACTAACTTTTACTACTTACACACACACAACATGTGTTTGTGTGTGTGTTTTTTAATAGCATGCGCAACTTATAAGTAATAATGTGAAGAAGGTGTGACAGATGGAGAGTTTGCTTTGGAAATGGTGTAGCTATATATTTATTATTATTGCAATTTATTACCTCCTTTGCTGCTCTTATAAGCTACGAAAATCACTACCCCATTAATAATAATTAAATACTACTATGAAAAAGTGAGGAGAAAAAATGATCATTAATTATGACATTTTCATGAATGAAAAATGGTTCCTTTCTCTTATTTAGTAAATTACAGTATTAATAATCTCGTTTAAATAATATTTTTTTTCTGATTTCGACTAGAGAATACATGCTGATAAATGAATTGAATTTGACTGATCGTAACTGTATTTATTTACAGTACTACGGGATCGAATGTGTAAGTTTGAGTTGATGAAAGCTTCGTGTGTTTAGAAAAATTAATTTTTTTGTCTTACTAATTTTTAAAATTGGAAAATGAGTTTAAGTATTGTACAAATCAACATAGTAATCAGGCACAATTACAAGTGCATGTTATGATGCCACTCATGAGACACCATATCATTATTTTGACTTGCTTCCTTTCTTACTACTATTTTTTAAATATCTTGTATTGCTTTTATAATAAATTAATAAAAAAACTATTTTTGTGAGTAGACCTAATTACAAAAAAACCAAAACTCAATAAAACCTAGGTGCACTTTTAATTTTGTCTTGAAGATAATTTTTTTTTATTCAAAATTATTATATTTTTTTTTTATTCAAAATTATTTGTTATTTTAGAATCCCAACAATCCATCCTAAAGAAAACCAAAACAATAATTTTTGCAATTTCTCAATTAATGTATTTTAGCAATTTCTTTAATTTCAAGTCCTTGAAAACCCAAATAATAATTACTTATTTTTTTGGTTCCAATTTAATAACCAAAGAAATGAACAATAGCCTAGAAAGCATTAATGTTTATTTTTCAAAGCAGGAACCAAACCAAATTCATTGAAATGCAACAACCCCAATTTCCACCTATAAATTAACAAACCCCAACCCCCCCAAAACACCCACACACACAAACACTCACGCTTAAAACGCCAACTCCTACACACACTGAGAGTGCAAAACCCAACCAAAAAAAAAAGAAAGAAAACTCCTCCGGCAATGGCTTCCCTTGTGATTTTTATCATTCTCTCGACCTTCATCTCTCTTTCCACAGCCGAAGATCGCGTCCACGGCGTTGCGAACGAGGGCCCAATAGCTATCTCCCCAGAAGCATACGCATTCTTCCACCCCAACACCCTGCAGCCGGTGGCAAACAACCCCTCGCTGCCTCTAGCGGCAGCCACCGTTCAGTCTGCTCCGGCACACCAAAGCACCGCCGCCGCCACCGCCACGGGTGATCGAGGGATTGGAGCTGGCGGCGTGGCTGGAATTTCCGTAAGTTTCCTATTTGTGTGCCTCGCCGGAATTGGAGTTTACTACGTGATGGTCAAACGGCGAGTCAACATGCAAAAGGCCAATCCCGAGCAGAAAGTTTGATTTGATTTTCATTAGAATGTAGTCAATATCTATTTTCTATCTTCAAATCGTATCTTTTAATTATGTTTTAGAGATATCAGGATAAATTTTCCTGTATGTATTTTGATGGTTTGTAAAAAACAATTCAGAACTCACGTGATTTTCTTTTGAGCTAAATGATTACTTTGATTAAACAATTTACATATAGCTATTTCTCTGCATCACCTTTTTATATATTAATGTATATATATATATACACATGCATACATTACAATTTTGTATGAGGTACAATAAGAAATGTTAGTCGCTCTTAATTAGATCGATCGATAATCGATTGAGCTGATTCATTCAGTTAATTGAACGATTTACAATAACGAGAATGCACTTAGAAAAATTCGATAAGAATACATTAGTATTCTATTTATATAACATATGTTCTTTCGGGGTCAGATAATTTTTAAATCGTCTAATTCCTTATATTCATGGGGCTCTTGGAAAAAACCTCCATACCTTTCATTAATAAACTTTCAATCATATTCGGGGTCGGTTTGAAATGACTTCAACTGAGAATGGATTCGAAATTCACCGTAACTTTCAAAAAACAACTAAATATGTGTATTACGAATACGAAATTAATTATCAAATGACTTTATGAATTTATCATTATAAACCTGAAATATACCCCTAAAATCCCTCCCATCCAAATTCACCCTAAAAAAACATCTTTTTCGACGTGACATGAATATGTTCCACAAAATGTACGTTCATTCCGTATTAACTTTACCTAATTGTAATTTTAATTGCTTAATCACCATGCACAAATTACTCTATTCGAATAGCTCCAAACATGCTTAGTAGTTCGGATTTATTGTTTTATTAAAATGGCAGCAGGTACTGATGGGTTTGGACAACCAAGTTCACATTTGGGGCTACATCCAATAAGTTTACAGTGGTCTTATGGATTAGGTCTCGAATTTGGGCAAACCAGTTCCATCAAATCAATAAAAAAAGATACCGATCGTTTTCAACACCTAATCTTTTGCTATTCTACAATCAAGAAAACGCTACCATATATATGCAATAAAACACTTGTCATACAGCAGAAAATCATACACGTTCAATCACAAACGAAAGACTCTTATATTCGACAAACGAAAATGTGCATATGCTGCATGATCTACCATGTGCACAATCAAACGTACGACTCTTTAACATGTAAACGGAATCCAGAAAAACTGAGAGTAAGATATGGGTGGAGAATATTAGAAACCTTCTTCATACGGTGGTCTTCTTATTGGAATGTTCCTACCATCCGCGTGAGCTCAGAGATTCGATGAGAGGTCCTAATGCCTTGTCCACCGCTTTATTCCATACGTGTGCAAACTCCAGGCGAGCCTTTGTTCCGAAAATAGGCTCTCTTTTCTGAAGAAAAAAAAAGGTATAAAAGAGAAATTTGTAGTTAATTGAAACAATGACATCACTGTTACAACCATGATGAGTACATCATCTGCAGTATATAAAAAACGAGATGAAATCGGCATAAACTGAAAGAAACAGAGTCCGATAGTTCTTGACATGTCATAAGTATCTACTTGATACTGTTCTCGCACATTTTTCACTCTAATCGTAGTTTTAGTACCGTACTACATAGTATCGGTAATTTGACTCTGCCAAGTATTTCACACAGAAGTTTCACTTTTTTTCGTTTACAAAGTTCAGATACAGATGATGAGAATATCATGCATGCTGCCAACCAGTCGATAAACAAAATCAACATTACATAGTGTGCATAAAGACATTATCTCTATACGATTTCTCCCTTCTCCTTTCTTTTTCAATTTTTTGTTCTCTTATTTTCTTTTAGTGGGGTAATAAGATTACGAGGGGATGTAAATTAAGCAGGCAGATTTGACTACATAAATCTAAAGACCTCTCAATCACAGGATTCCTGCAGAGAATGAAACAAATCCCATAGTACCCCTTAGCTGCAGTTACCACACATGAATTTAATCTTCATCAATCCGACGCATAAACATCCTCCACTGTGGTATTTGAACATCTTTAAATTATCAATGATACTCCATAATGCAATTACAAATTATAATTATACCACCGGTTGAGCTACTAGTATTACTAATTGCATTTACATTAAATTAATTTATATAACATTGTATACCTTTACTTCAAAGGCAAAACATATTTGCCTCATAGAAAAGTTTGACAGTGTTATGAAGTCATGTACAGTACAATTTTATCTCTCGCACTAAATATTTTTGGAATAACACCTCATACAACATTACAGAAGTTCAATCCCGTCGCAATGTAGAAACGAAAATGAATCGCACTATCAACACAGTGAGTATAACACGACCTCATTATACCCTCACGAACAAGAAGTGTTTTGAGTTTGTTTAACATACATTTAATTGCATTATCTCTATCTACCTATTTATCAACTTATAAACATGTATGTACTGTGTATGTTTCATTTATGTATAGGATACAACTATATCTCTATTCACATATCTCTCAACATATACACATGTGCGTGTTAGAATAATCTAACGAAACTGCAAAGAAATATCCAAATTATGTCAGCTCCTTCTTTCAATCATTTTCTGTAACATCAAATAAAGCAACTTGACCAAAAGAAAAAGAAAAAAAAGAACTACGCTCAGATTATTAAATTTAGGTTACCACAAAATTACTTGGCTAAGAAGCAGAAATGCAAGTCAATAGACGAAGAATAGCTTCTTTCACAATCGAATTAGCTTTCACATCGGCACAATTTATCAATTTTATTGCCGAAGATACGCATAATTAAAATAAAAAAAAAAAAAAAAAAAAAAAACAGAATCCGATGAACAATAGAAAATTACCTGAGGTACAGGTTCAGAAATGGAGTTATAGATGCTTCTGCGCTGCTCAAATATCACCGCCCCAGTTAAGATGCTCCCCAGCGCCGCGCCTAACAAACGCTCCTGCACATATACATACAAATATATACAGAATGTAAATAATTAACTATACATACACAGATTAACCCAAAAAAAAAAAAGCCATGGAGAAGAGAAAACCTGAGCGAGAACGCTGATCATGATTATTATTCCGATGAAATCAGATAATTATGCTGAGAGGAAAGAAACCTGCGTTTGATTTTGAAAGGGGATTGACGGAGGAGAGAATCAATTGACGCCGGATCGGTATCACTTATTCGGGCTCGGGCCAAACGAGTTCGGTCACAATATCGGCCCAATGTAAATATGGGTCATGTATGCACAATTTAATTTTCTTGTAGGCCCAATTTTAATTAGTAAAAGTTTTTTTTCTTTTTTTTGTATAATTTTCTTGTTCACGAAGCTAATTTCTTTTTTTAACTAGTATTATTTGTATAAAAATAAACATTGATAAATATGTCAATAAATAAATTTAATATATTTTTAATTATTTATTTAATCGTGCTTCATATTGGTTGAGGCCGTTGAGCTATAATGAGCTAAAACTCGACTTATAAACTTTTTCAGATTTAATAGATTGACTCAAACTACGCTCAATTCAAATTAATTAGACTCGAGTCAAATAAAATCGAGCTAAAGAATTGAGCTTTGATAAGACACAGTTTAAATTGACACTTTTACCAACAAATTTATAAAACTAAAATAAATTGATCAACATTTGTGAGTTGGTAAAGTGTCCAACTATAGTAAGGTGGTGACTGCAAATTTTTCTCTTCTAAAATAATTTATTTCTTAATGTTGAGGATATTTGCAAATATTTTAAAAATAAACTTTTAAGCAGAACTGCCAACTTAACAAAATCCAATTATTTTCACCAAATTGAATTATAAGCAAGTAAAAAACAAAATTCCCCTCCGCCGCTCACGCCACCACTCTCCTCCACCTGCAATCCCCTCTTATCTTACCCACGTTCTCCTTCTCTCTCTCTCTAGATCTCTCTCTCTCTCTCTCTCTCTCAACCGCATTCAGAACTGCCATTTTTTCACATTGCCGGAATTTTACATATCTCCATTTTTCAGTCACAATTCTTCCCAGTCAATTCATTTCCCTGTCAAGTAAACCCCCAACAATTTCTCCAACTCCTCACTAATTAATTCTTATAGCAATTACTGATTAGGAGAAATTATTATCAATTCTTCAGCTCTGCAGATCTCATCAATGGCGTCAATTTCTCGAACCCTCGCTCTAGTCCTCTTCTTCTCAATCCAATTTTCCGCATACGCCGCTCTCTCTGCTGATTCTCCCTCACCTTCCCCTTCTCTTCCTCCCCAACCGCCTCCCAACGAAATCTCTCCGCCGCCTGCCGCCGCCTCCTCATCGCCTTCCCCCTCATCCATCTCCTCCCCTCCGGCGCCACCGCCCTCAGATCCCGCTCCGAACTCACCTTCTCCTTCTCCTTCTCCTGCGCAGAAGAAGTCTCCATCACCGGCGCCGAACGTCGCCGGAGACACTAGCAACGAGGATCAGATCAGTGCGGGTAATTTAGAGTCGGAGAAGGAGTCCTCCGGTGGGATGAGCGGCGGACAGAAGGCCGGCGTAGCAGTCGGAGTTATCGCTGGAGCGTGCATAGTAGGCGCCGGCGCGTTGCTGTACAAGAAGCGGCAGCAGAACATCCAGCGGTCGCAGTATGGGTACGCCGCCAGGAGGGAGATTCTGTAGATTTTTTTTCTCTACCCGTATAAACTCTCTGTATCTATATCTATATATATAGTACACGTATACTCAAATCAAAGTGCTTGATTATTCTTCCATAGATGTACCTGTGCTTGTACTCGAGTGATTTTCTTAATTCTTTGATGCTTAATAAATAATGAGTTGTTACTTCATTATTGTAGTATATTTGATCGCATATTTTAATTTCCATCTTTCTCCTATATTTAGTCTCATAATTTTAGTATATTTCTCACATTGTTTATTTGAATCGAACATTTCTGCTTAAAAAAAAAGATATGATTCATTCAAAGACTTACATAAATTACACATCAACACATGAAATTAAACCAAACCATGTCCTCAAACCTTACACAAATCTTACAGTAGTTACAGACTGTAACCAAATAAGCAAAGAACAAGAGTTTTAATTATTTATCTAAACCACCACCCACCACAGTGACCAACAAGGAATATTCCTCACAGCCTTCTTCTCGGACGAACTCGCAGATGCAAGTGTCGTCCAAGTTGATTCCGTTCACATT
Organism: Erythranthe guttata; assembly: GCF_056151865.1. Classification (NCBI taxonomy): domain Eukaryota; kingdom Viridiplantae; phylum Streptophyta; class Magnoliopsida; order Lamiales; family Phrymaceae; genus Erythranthe; species Erythranthe guttata. Next base: position 22,611,074 of record NC_142546.1, read on the forward strand.
ACAGAGGTTTCTCCACCCTTTCGTGCACCACAGCCGCCCGTCTTTCCATTTTATCATCTTCGATTTCCATTTATTCCCTCTTTCGTCCACCAGGAACATCGTCCCCGAAATCTTCAAACCATAGTCCACTATCACATCTTTCGGAATGTACTGGCATGCATTTTAAATCATGAGATTATATACATTAATTAGTATACACGTATAATTAATAACGTATATAAATATATAGAGAACTATACCAACTCATTCTTCCTTCGTGCAACCCTTGATCTCGACACGAAATAAGGATTTTTGGGAACCGAAGCCAGGCCCGATCGGAAGATATCAGCACCGTAACAGTCGGGAAGATCCTTCTTCTTGAAGATTCTCTCACACGGTATATTTCCGTTTCCAGCTGAAATTAATTATAAAGAGAGAAGGAGCACAATGTATGAAACAAAGCAAATGTACGAACATTAGAAAGAAAGCAAAAATTAGAAGTGATATTAATATATTACGCGTATTGCCTCTGGTCGAGTTTGTAGAAGATTTCCATTTCGATTTCGATTTCGACTTGGCATTAACCGTCTTGGAAGTCGTCCTTAACTGCTGCACGTCATCTTCATCACTTGCATCCTCATCCATATGCATATGGCCTTCACCTATATACGTGGAATAATAATAAAGAATAAAACATATTAACAATATTCAAGAATAGTAGTAGAAAAATCCACAACTACTTACATGTGTTAGGTGCACAAGGTGGATAAGCTGGTTTTGATTTATTCTTAAGCTTGGCTGCCTTTTCCAAATTAGTATTAACTAACTCATTTTCTTCTTCTTCTTCGTCTTCCTCTGGCACATAGTCATCGTCGTCATCACTATCATCATGTATGACATCATCATCATCATCATCATCATCATCATGACCATCATGACGTATGACATCATCATCATCATCATCACCATCATCTACATCCATGGATGCATCGTCATACTCCTCCTTCACAACCTTATGCTCGATTGCATTAGGAGCTCCAACATCATGATCATCATCATGTATGCCATCATCATCGTCATACTCCTGCTTCACGGCATGATGTTTGTTTGCCTTTAGAGCTCCCACACCTTTCTTTTGGCACGCGTTGCTTCCAAATATATGAAAGTCGAACAATTTGTTACCCATATACTCGAACACCATCAAATCCCCCACCTCCAAAGAATTCTCGATATAAAATTGCGTCCATCCCTCACTAAAATAACACTCATGTTCTCCATCTCTAACCACCTCCATCTCCCACGAATTTTCGTACACATCTCTGAGAATTACCCGATCTCCTAAAACTCCTCGCGTTTCCAAAGCAAACGGTGCCGGAATACGCTGCCCAGAAAAAGAAAAAAAAAAGAATTAATTAAACATACAACTACAAGTAGCTAGCTAGATGAGATCTATTAATTAGTTTTACAAGAATTCATGTATATATATATATAGAAACACGAGATCTATTTTTTTTTTCTTAAACACGAGATCAATTGAAAAGAGAAAAATTGAGAGATCGAAGAAAATGTACGAATTTTCGGGAACTCGCGATGAAATTGAAGAAGGCGTGATGAGAATTCATCTCTGGTTAATTTCCAACCCCTCTGCGTTCAAAAAAGTGAGAACAAAAGAAGATATTAGTTAGAGTTTATGTATATAATTAATAATGGCCTGGAAAAAAGACTTAGCTTATAAATTTTTTTAACAGAAGAAGAAACTAAGGTAAAAGAAATATACAAACAAGAGTCACAAGGAAGAAGAAAAGCTCAGCAGCTCTTACTGAATTGCGTGTGTTAGTGTGTGAATGTGTGTGTGTGTGTGTGTGTGTGTGTGTGTGTGTGTGTGTGTGTGTGTGTGTGTGTGTGTGTGTGTGTGTGTGTGTGTGTGTGTGTGTGTGAGAGAGAGAGAGAGAGAGAGAGAGAGAGAGAGAGAGAGAGAGAGAGAGAGAGAGATATGTTTGGGTGCTTGAATATGCATGCAGAAAAAAGGAGGTAATTGGATGGAGTGTATGAGTTTTTGTTTTACCATTTCTGGAAAGTTTGTGTATTTTTAACGTCTGTAAATATTAAAATAGCGTCGCTATATACATTACTTACAGTGGTAATAAGATTACTCAAAATGGTTGCTGACGTGGCCTACAAAAAATCGAGATTATAATAACCACTTTTCCAATTTTATTATTGTGTTTGACCCTTTTCTTCTTTTCAAATCACAAATAAATAAGATAGTAATAAGAATATAACTCTAATAATATTTAGATGAATTTGCATAATATCTGATATACATCTTCAAATCAAGAACAGAGGGAAACAGAGTCCTCAAACAAACAAAGTTTTTTTCCAAAATACATTAATTAATAATCGAATATTTATCGAACGAGTTCGCAGTTATTTATAGTCTCTCATCATATTCCCAACACACGGACCAACAAGGAATATTCCTCGGTATCTCCTTCTCGGACGAACTCGCAAATGCAAGTGTCGTCTGCATTGATTCCGTTCACATTGCAGAGGCTTCTCCACCCTTTGGTGCACCACATTCGTCCGTCTTTCCATTTCTTGATCTTCGATTTGAATTTATTCCCTCTTTCGTCCACCAGGATTATCTTCTCCGGAATCTTCAAATCATAGTCCACTATCACATCTTTCGGGATGTACTGCAGGCATGTTAAATCACATCAATCAGTATATATATATATATACATATAATATAATAATGTAAATGATAGTACAAATTTAATTTGGGATGAAGTACTGATGAATAAAAGGATAATCAAGAAAAAAAAAAAGTACCAACTCATTCTGTCTTCCCGATAGCCTCGATCTCGACACGAAAAAAGGATTTTCGGGAAACTGAGCCAGCCCTAATCTGAAGATTTCAGCACCGTAGCAGTCCGGAAGATCCTTCTTCTTGAAGATTCTCTCGCGAGGTATATCACCATCACCATCATCATTATCATCATCATCATCATCAACATCAACAACATCAATATCATCATCAACAACAACAACATCAATATCATCATCATCATCATCAGCAACATCAACATCATCATGATCATCATCCATGGATGCATCATCATACTCCTCATTAACGGTGTTGTGTTCGTTTAACATTAGAGCTCCGACGCCTTCCTTTTCGAGAGAATTTCTTCCAAAGATTCTGAAATCGAACAAGTTTTTGCCGTTATAATCGAGTATGATAAAATCCTTCAGCTCCAAAGAATTATCCTCGTAAAATTGTGTCCATCCCTCAATAAAATAACATGAATAACCTCCATCGGTAGCCACCTCCACTTCCCACATATTCGTGTATCTATCTCTGAGGATGACCCTCTTCGGTAGAGCTCCTTTCATTTTCACTACAAACGACGCAGGAATACGCTGCCCCCTCCAAAAAAAAATTAAATAAATAAAAGGGAGTAAAAAAAGAAAACCATTTTAGATAAATTTGTTTCTCAAAATATTAAAGCAATGAAATACAATTCTTGAACATTTTTTGCTTTTTAAATAGTAAACATATATAGCTAGGGAGATCTATTTAATTATATTTGTTTAATTATATACATGATGTGCAGTAACAAATTAAAGACACCAATTTTATCACTAACTAGTTTAATTTTCGAGAGATCGGTACAGAAACAGAGAAACATACACGAAAACTTGCAGTTTTGGAGCAGAAATTACAGATCTACTTAAAAACACATAATTACAAAAATAATAAAATTAGAGTATATATATATATATATATATATATATATATATATATATATATATATATATATATATATATATATATATATATAGAGAGAGAGAGAGAGAGAGAGAGAGAGAGAGAGAGAGAGAGAGAGAGAGAGATGGAGAAGGAAACGTACGAATAATTCAGAACTCATAATGCAGTTAACGAAG